>NW_026640647.1:5565000-6051332 GCF_028554395.1 Pezoporus wallicus
CCCTTCTCTACCCTTGGGTTTATTACTCGTTATAGGATGGTTAGAATAAGGATGTAATGAATTTACCTTTATGTTACCAACATGTTGCTTTCAGCATGTAATTGCAACCAGTTAAAAATAATCTAGGAATGTCATATACACACTGTTATTACTTCTAGCTGAAATGTATAATAACAAATTAGGATGACGTATGCGATGGAATCTGATAGTAAATTCCTTTGTGGCAATTACATAAAGCAGTTAGTTTCAGCTCTTAATTGATAACACCAGGGCTTGCTTCACTTCACTTCCGTGAGGTGTGGGAATACAAGGTGCAGAGGTAACTGCATTCCATCAAGTTTCAGTCTAGACAGGCACTAGAGCATCATTCATCCTGTACCAAACAAGGAAGGCTAATCACCTTCTTAAAAGTGACCTTGCAGCTAAAGAATGTGCTGTGGTGGGCACATAGAAAGGCAAGTCAAGAGCTCGATGCGATCACCAGCACTAGTTAGTAGAGTTAAGGGTCCTGACTTGCCAGGATGCTGGCTGGATTGCAGAATGTTGATTTCTTCTCATTTCATGGGGGAGTTGGTTTTGAAAGGAATTGTTTAATGAAGTGCTGTGAAGTTAATTATATTTGATTGAAGGAAAAGCTTGTTATCTGGTTGAGGTGGGAGGAAGTTTAAAGTACACTTTTATAGCTATAAGTATTAGGAAACACTATTAGAGACTCCTCTCCCTCCTTTAACTGAAGAGTAGTAGTGAGCTTTGATTGTACAAATGACATTTCCAAGGAAAGGGCTTGTTTTTTTTAAAGGGGATGTGTCACTTCTGAGACATGTAAAGATTGAAAGGTAAAGTGTGATGTAGCACAAGCTGAGCCCAGTTTAATTAGTTCTGAGGGATTTGTTAGCTTGATTTCTCTGTAGACACTACCAGCATTAGGTGGGGAGAACTTCCAAGGGGAAGAATTGTGGAGCTATTGAAGAAAGTGTGGAAAGGTATTTTCAAGTTTCCTTGGGGATATGAGAACAAGCAGTGAGTGGCAGGTGCCCCTGATAGCACAGGAGGCACAAGCAGTGAGATGCATCTTGACAGTTTGAGGATAAATGTTAAGAACTCATGAACAAAGAGATGGAACAGGATCAGTTCAGATGGAAACTTAATAGCCTGTCAGCTGCTTTGCTTTGATTGCCTGTGTGCATGCTTCTAACCTGCAATAAGTGTAAGATAGCTATTGGAAAGAAGTTGGGAGTGTACACCTGCAATGTTGCTGCAATAAAAGTAAATTCCCACTTTAAGTTGAGGTTTTATATTGCCTGGCTTTGTGGACTTTGCTCCTTCTCCCTTATCAGTTGTTCTGCTTGAACAGGAGAGGATAGTCCTTCTGCAGTTGAAGATCCAAGTGGATCTTAGAGAAGGGAAGCCTCAAGTGCCAAGGATGGGCATGATTCTTTAGTTTTGTTTTCACTAGGAAAGCCAGAATTACCCAAAACCAGAGCATTAAAAGCAAACATGGAACAAATTACATATAATAATGATTTTTTTTTTTAATTTTATATATCTTACATGTCAGACCTTAATTCAGCTGCTTTGTGCATAATTTTGACAGTTCTCAAAGTATTTTTCTCTGCAGGATCTCTGCCTCATTTGTGGAAAAAGGGACAATTTCAAGTTCTTGCAGAGTGTAGACTTCTGCAGTTGCAGATTTTCCTGCTTCTCTCTTCCCCTTGGATGCTGTATCTCCTAATTCAGAAGTGGTTCTTCATGTGTGCTTTTTTCATTATGTTCTTTCTCCTTCATTTTTACTTATTCCCCTTACTCCAGTGATCATAAAAATACATTTTTATTTCCATTTTAACACTGCTGTCTTAGCGCATTTCTTCATTTTAATGAAATGAGTTGTATCATGTTACTAAAGAGAGATCTTTGATAAGTGCTTAGATCAACTGGGATGCGTACAAGAAGTGGAGAAGACTGAAGTTTATTCTTCCCTAAAGGAATGCTTAGCTTTCCGCACTCTTCTGACACACTCTCTAAAAGTGGGGCCCTTTTATTTTTCTGCCTTTGTTGTCTTGCAGAACACAAACTCTGAGAATCATGATAGACAGATGACAGATCTTCTGTGAATGTATAATCGTTTCTGGGGAAAATGCGGTGGGGTGAGATTAGAGGCAGCAAAGGGCAGTTGCTGCATACATAAACTTGGCTCAGTATAGCCCATGAGAGGTGGCTCATCTACTGAACTTCTTTTAGACGTGCATGAGCTTGAGTGAATAATTGAGGAAGTGATTTTAGATACATATTTAAATAATGCTTTCGGAAGACTCATATGGAGTTTTGGTTAGGATTAGGGGAGGGGGACAATTAGGGTAAAATTGTGCAAAAATTGGGCTATTCCAAGTCTTTGGGGAATATACAGGTTCCATGCCACAGATTTCCAAACTGTTTCTCTTACAGTGCATTTTATTAGAGGGCTCCAGGGCTTCTCAAAGGCAAGCTGATAATACAGTTTTTTCACTATGTGTAGAAGAAAAGCATAATCGTTCTCAGCGTTGTCAACTACTGTATGGCAGGGAAGTGAGGGTGTGACAGTTCAAAACCAAAATCAACAGATCCCCTTGGGAGATCCGTATCTAGTTATTAGTGTGATAGCAGATACCTTTCCTTGTAGTTCTGCTAGAATTATTTTGAATTCTCATCTTTGTGTTTAGAATTGTATTGTGCAAGACTGATGAGATCAGCTTTGAAAGTTAGCTTAGAATGGCTGTAGCCTTTGCTTGCTCTGCCCTTCCTAGCCTTCCGGTTTTTATTCACCAAATGTATACAAATGTGAATAGAAAGACTGTCCTCATCTCAAATGTCTCCATCTGAGGAAAAAAGAGTTCCTCTTTCCTGTCACATACCTGGCATATGGTAGCATTTATCCAGTTCTGCTAAGGAGCGCAGAATGTTTCTTTTAGCATATGATAATAAACCTCTCATAGCTTTAAAATAAAAAGAATTAAGATGGAGTCAGAGTTAACTAGGTCTTCAGCAGTGATACTTCTAGGGAGAAGCTCTTAAATTCCTCTAATGATCCACCAAATACTTGCTTTTGGTCATCAGGAGCTGACAAATCATACAGTGCTGCCTGTCTCTACAGATTTCTGTACTTGAGTTAAATTGTTTCAAGTGCAAATGATCACACCAAGTAGCTGTGCTTAAGGAGCACTGTCAAAATAAGTTTATGCCAGAGCTGCATCCTCTTTGTACTTACTAGTGTAAGCATCAGCAGCATTGAACACCAGCAGTCTAAATCTGGATCCTCTGGCTGGCCTGCTGGTTCGTGTTCGGGGCCTTACCTAACTGAGGCTTGTTATTTCTTTGTGGAACAGAAGTAGATGTGTTCAAAGGTAAAGTTGCCTGCTACCCTTCAGGGCAGAAGTTAGTTTGGAAGTAGTATTCAGCTTTTGCTTTGAACCTGTGAAAATATTGAAGACGGTGCATTGTTGCAAGTGGCAAGTCCAGATACTTTGTAGAAGCAGCTGAGGGAAAAGGAAATAGTTCTGGCTGCTACATAAGATGAAGAAAGGAAATGGGAGCCTCCCTCAAGTGCAGCCACTAAGCAAAATAGTTAAAAATAGCTGCTTTTCCCTTCTAAGCAATTATCTAAGTTGCCATAAATGTTGTTGATTCCTGGGAGCTGGAGACAAGTCTTGTTCCTTGGATTTTCTGTTCTGAGGCACCAGTTGTGTTTTGAGAACTTGTGCTGCGCAAACGGCTGGTTGTTGCAGTATGGATATTTAAAAGAGAATATCACTAGGGCCTAACTGTGATTGTAATGAAAAGCAGCAGAGTAGTTACAAACTATGTAGACAGTGGATGGAAGGAGGACCATAGTGAAATGATGTATTTTGCTGTTGCTAACTTGCCACCAGCAAAGAGGTGGCATGCTAACTGGCTCCTGATCTGTTGTTACCCACTTCACTGTTTTGGGTTTCTTTCATTGTGATCCCAAACTGATGTTTTTCAAACGAAAGCTGGTTATGATTGCATAGTACTTGGAGAGAAGAGTTGTGAAAAGTGGTGATTTTATTGCAAAACACACAGTTATTAGATACACCAATTTTTAAATGGAATTTTGTTTTCAGAATGTTTAGAAATGCATTTGTTAATTTCTTACCAGCGTTAACTGCTCTGTTTCAATTCTATACAAATAGTTTCAAAGAAAAAAACATTTTCATTTGAAATATATTTTGGAGTGGTTTACCTTGCATTTTACTTCACTGCTGTTTGAATTCTGCTTAGTTAAACTGATTTTTTTTTTATCATCATTCCTGACCTCTCAATTGCTTTGACTTGTTACCCCAAGCAGGTCACAGATTCCAAATGTCGGTTCTTTTGTATCATCCCCTAATCCTTTTTGTCTGTTTGATTGAGCTGCTCCTGTGAAGTTTAATAAATAGCTAAGACGGCTGAACAAGTGACTAATAGGTTTTTTTAGTGATGTGTACAATTGCCCAACTATGTGAATGCATTTTAATGATTCAGCAAAACCGTGGTGCTTATTTGGTAGGTACATGGAAGATGTTCCTTATTTAAGATGAAAGTGAATTTCTAATCTTAAGATGCACCTATATTTAAATGAGCAAATCCAAGTGTCTGTACTTTGAAATGCTTGCACTGCATTTCTTAGAAGCAGCAGTAGACTAGAACATTCTCTATGTAACCTTTTCTTTTGACAGTGAGTATCCTTGTTTTTTTTTATTGCGAGAAGTAACAAAGTGTAGGGGCCCGCGCACATTGCTGAAATCTCATTACTCTTATTTCCCTTTTTCATCTTTGTGATTTTCCTTTGTGTGTTTTCACTTTTCTTTTTTTTTTCTCTCTCCTGTCAAATGTTCTCCAAGTGCCTGTTCTGCCTGCGCAGGAGAAAAGTAATTTGAGCCTTAGCATTATCCAGCTATGTTGCTGGAATGTTTTGCTGTCTGATACTAGTAGATGTAAAATTACTTGCAGCTCTGCCTAGCCTGTAGATTTTTAAGAAACTTTTAGACAAAGGACATTTAAACAAGTCTGTGAAACTCTAAGAGTGTTTGGTGAATTTTAAACTGCACATACTCTGATGAAACTTCAAGGTAATTGTAGCTACTTTTTTCTTGTAATCAACTGATTTCCATTCCCTTCCTATTTCTTAACAGCCATTATTTTTGCTGATAGTGACCTTGGTAAGTTTTCTTAAGGCTCGTTTTGTGTGAGAGAGGGAGAGCAGGGTGATTTTGGTCTTAAAATTAGTGACGTTGGAATTAGGAGACAACTTTTTAAGCCATCTTTAGACAGCTGGAATTTTTAGCTTCAAAATTCCAAAAAGGAGGATGTAGTTGTCCAACATTACGCTATTGCCATATTAAAACCATTATGAATGGACTATGGACACTGAACTATAGTTCTTTTACTGTGGGAGAAATTTGCTAATTAGGTGCAGATTTCAAACTGTAGTAATGAAAAAGTACAGTAGAACTAAAAATATTGAAATCTGTTGCATACAAATGAATAGTGGATGAAGATAGAAGAATGTATGTTATAGTACTGGCTCATAGATGAGGGGAGATGTGTAACAAAAGGTTATTTCAGTAATTTACTGCTTTGAAGCACAAGAAATGTGCAAGAATAATGATAATGTAATTGGAGATAAACTTTTTTCCTTCCTAATTTTCCTCTGTGGATGAATGCTGAAGATCTAGGCACTAGACTGGTGTGAAGAAAGTTCTCCTCATAAGAACTATGCAATAATGACCTCTTTAACCATATGAAACAACCCCCAAACACCAAGTTTGAGTTAGTTGCTGGAAAAGTTTGAACAGACAAGGGTTGTTTCCTGCTTCAAGTCCTTGTAGATTTCTTGCTAAATCTAAGCAGTTAACTTTTGATGGTAGCCTGACATGTGCACACAGTTTGTACATAATTACCTGTCTCTGCCATAGTATGAACATGTTCCTTCTTTCAGCTCTGTTTTCTTTGTACGTAGTTTTTGTTTGCTATGAAACACAAGAATCTGCAGAGAACCATTTACAGAATCACAGGATGGTTGGGGTCAGAAGGGACCTCTGGAGATAATCTAGTCCAACCTCCTTGCTAAAGCAGGTTCACCTAGAGCAGGTTGCACAGGATTGTGTCCAAGCATGTTCTGAGGATCTCCAGAGAAGGAGTATCCACAACTGCTCTGGGCAGCCTGTTGCAGTTCGCCATCAGCTTCAAAGTAAAGAAGTTTTTCCTCGTATTCAGATGGGACTTCCTATGTTTCAGTTGGTGCTCGTTGCCCCTTATCCTGTCTTTGGGCACCACTGACAAGAGCTTGCGCCTTCCTGTTAACACCCGCCCTTTACATATTTGACCTGCTGGTCACAGTCTTCTTAATGCAGCCCATTGGCCTTCTTGGCCTCAAGGGCACATGGCTGGCTCATGGAAAACTTGTTGTCTTCCAGGACCCCCAGGTTCTTTTCTGCAGAGCTGCTTTCTAATAGGCCAACCCCTAAGCTGTACTGGTGCATGGGGTTATTCCTCCTCAGGTGCAACTCCCTACCTACACTTGCCTTTGAACTGCTTTAGGTTCCTCTCTGCATTTACTGAATAAAATTGTATCTTACAATTTTTGTTTCTTGATGTAATTCACTAAATACTGCTGAATACAAATATAAGCTAGCTGAAGTAGCTAAATTGTCTCTTGAAATCAGACATTTGAAGCATTGGGATCTCTCTGCTCAGTTAAATATTCAGACTCCATGTGGTCCTTTCTCATGTGAAAGATTAAGCCTTGCCAGGGATGGGCACTTTCTTGATAAAACATCTGTAAGCTTTTGTTTCCTTTCAAACAAATATTCCCTGCTAGTGCTATCCTCACGGATGCTCCAGAATAATAGAATTCTTAGTCGCTGTTATTCTGAGTGCCAGATAAGAAGCAGGGAATATATCCTGGTGAGATGGGACTGTGTTACCTACTAATTTTTCTGATGAGGAATTGAGGCACAAAGTATGGTTTACCTCAGATTGTCTTTGGTGAAATGGTGCTTGAGTTCTGCCATTCCAGGCTTATCCTGTAGCCAGTGCATAATTCTTGTGTCCCCAGTTCTGCCCAAATTATTTCATCCTGTGGGATAAGAAGTTACTTTAGTTTCATTTGGAAATTACTGCTCGTCTTGTTGGGAAATTGTTTGGTTCCACAAATGTGCACAGCTAGAAACTACAGAGCCTGTACATGTTTGCAAAGACTTTCTCCCCGGTAGTGTTGCACCTTCTTCCTTAATGCTGATTCTCCTTATACCACATTTCATATTAGTTCTTTGGATGAATTAGAGGAGCATTTAATGATCTTAACGTTTTGAGATTTAAGTCCAAGGATTAACAGGAAAGAGATGACCAAGAGTTCTAAGGAAGAAGAGAGGAAAAACTGAGAAATCAGACTTACAGGCTGTCTTGCATCCAGGTAGCCTGGTGAGAGCTCTCACAAGCTGCCTGCAATAAGGGTATGGAAGCAATTAATTCCAAAGGAAAAAAAAAATAGAAGAGAAAAACCTTAAACCTTTATATATTGAACACAAGTTACCATTTTAGAAAAAATTGCTGCGTGCTTTGAACCTAGCAGTTGATTTCCTACTGTTTTTTTTGATGCAGTAATATTTTGTCCTAAGCACAACATTGTGACCAGAATCACAGAATAAATGCCGGGGACCTAGAGGGTGAGAGAAGTTAAAAAAAAAAGGCAAGCTGGCTCTACAGAGCAGAGTTACTCTTAAGTATAGACATTTATATACTTTTATATATGTATAAAAATATATAAAAGAATATATCTAAATATATACACTTATATATATAAAAATATATATTCTTTAGCATAGGCATTTCCAATCTCTCTTTGCTCTGTTTTAGTTGCATCTTTTCCATGGCTTTTGATCTTTGCATTTGGTTTTGACCTCCTTTGTTTTGCCACTTCTCCGAGCAGTGGCACCACTGCTGCTTTCTCCACTGGCCTATGTTCTGTCTTCTCTCTGCTTTTCACATACTCTTAATATTTTGGTTTCTTCCTGTTTTGTGTGCTTCCCTGGCAAGAGCAGGGAGCTTAGGAGGGAGTCGTGCTTTTAGTTCCAGTTCTAGAGAGTAGGTGCTTGGTGCTGGAGGAGGAGCTGAACGTAAGGTAACCTCAGCTCACTCATAAAGCAGCTGAGCACATTTTTACCTGCCTATGGAAGAAGCACGTGCGAGAACCCAATGTCCTAGAGAGACTATAGAGCATGTTCAGTGCTGCTGGTTTGTGAAAAATTGAGTTTCCAAACTAGCAGCCTCCTGTGAAGTTTTTCAGAGGCCTGTAATTTTGGTACTTTGTCAAGAAAATGAGCAATCCTCCCTCTATTCCCCTTCCACTTCCCCAGAAGAAAAAAAAGAGCTAGCCCGCAAACCAACCAGGAGCCACACCCGTGGTAGAGGCAGCTCGTCTGCCACTTCTTAAATTCAGCTTCTTCCAGTTTTAGAACTTGTCAACAGAATACTTTCAAAAAGTATTTTAATACAGACTTTGCAAGCTGTTTTCTTTTCTAGTCTTATTCTCAGGCGTGACAGCAGCATTTTAGCAGACTCTGTTTTTTACTTCTGTGTAAAACAGTAGAACACTTGCTGCATGAAATCTGTGTCCACACTGATAGTTTGGGAAATGTCTTAAGCAACCAAAAATAGAGTTCTTCTGAGATGTGTCAGATCCTTAATTACAGGCAGAATTCCAGGCTTGCTTATAATAAATGTAATTATTCCCTCCCCTCTCAATTTAAATTAGAAGTAAGTAAATATAAATAACGTCAACCCAACTGTCCCTCAGTGCTGCCCTTAATTGGCTAACATTGAAAAGATGGTTAGCAGTGCAATTAGTTGAGAAGAAGTCCTAAAACTTGAATTTCAGGTTATATATATGAGCTTACTGAGCTGAAACAATGTGAAGATAAACTAGAACACGAATACTTGTGGTGATGGTCAGTTTAACAAAACCAAATCATGATAAAAGGCCAATGACAAATCAGACCTGGCGTGTTAATGCAAATATGTGTAACCTATTTGATGTGAATTGCCATCAGGTCTTCCAGTGTTTTGCAATTTTGATAAAAACTTTTCTTCTGCTTGAATTTGTTTTGTAACATTTGTAATAAATTTTCTAAAAATCCCAAACAAATCCAAAACAATGCTTGGTAAAATAATTTCATGGTGTTTGCAGGGAGAGATCTGTAACTCCTGGCAAAAATCTTTTTGAAGATAAGCAAGCACTCTGTTATCTAATGATAGAGAGTTCACATCACTGCTGTGTTCTGCAACTTGTCCTCACTCCTGATGCTTCTCAAAGAAGTCACTGGCTGTGACTGCTCTGTCTTGCTTCCTGTTCTCTAAGCAGAAGGACATGTATTTAGGGAGGTGTTTGTAATGGATCGATTTGCAAGTTACACATATTTGTGCAGAGCATAAACTTCTTCAGAGCTGCACGTGCTCTGTGAGTTTTACAGTTTTGCTTGCAAATAACAACCTTACATCCCAGTGGAGGGAGATTTTTGCATTCTCTCTCTGGGACTGCTCCAGTGACACGAACTGTATTTGATGACTAGTTTTACATGTGAAAGATGTTAAAAGGCCTGTACAGGAGGAGTAAAAGTTTGTCATAATTCCTTTTGTGAAGACAGTTTTTAATGGCTTATGCAGGTGAAGGTGTGTGGTTGGCTGGTGTGGATGAGGTACCTACTTGCCCCTCCATATTTTTAAGAGCCTGCATGTGGCAGTTTAGTTTTCCAAGAGGTTTGATGTTTCTTAATTGACTTGAGCCTGTCTTCTCTGGGTACGGGACATGATGGCTCTTAGAAGGAATGCGAGAGACTGGCTCAAAGATATGGGGAAAAATCATTGTGGAGTGTCCCCTCCCCTTGCTTTATCAGTGTACTCCGTTTGAAGCTTACAGTAGCTGTGTTGAAGTATTTACTCTTCTTGCAGGGGAGTTTCATCCCCATCTTGATGAAACATATTTGGGGGTTCCTGCAGCAAGCAGAGACCTGCTCAGAGCCTGCCAGACCCTGCCTATGGGCCACTGACAGGGCTTTGGCTGCTGGGAGAATTCTGGTAAGTGGTTATTTTGACACTCATGTTTTATATTCCCTGATACTGCAGTTCCAGTCACTGCTTATGATGAAATCATGTAACCAGTAAATTATTTGCAGAGGCAGGGCTAGATTGGCAGAGGTGTCCTCATTGTGAAGTGAAAGCTCCCTAAAGCATCGAAACAATAGAGAGTAGAATTGGAGCAGAATTTAAATGAAGTAAAGATTTTGTGGCAGCCAGCCAGAAGGCCAGATTGGGTTTTCTGTAGTACTGGCTGGGTTTGTCTTCATAATCTGATAATGAAGCCCTGGAAGCTTGTAGAGCTTTCTGCTTTTGTCTATAAGGTGGCTAAAATGTGTGATTGTTATAGCATCTTCTAATAATTGCTGCTATGGTTTTGCATATCAAGAACTTGGAAGACATTCACAGATCCTCTTAAGTAATATTAGCAAGGCTGGGAGGCAAGGTCGCTTCGAGTCAAGCTCCTTCAGAAACTGGGTATGCTGACCACTCTTCATATGGCTGAAGTAATATGTTTGAAACAACTACACCAACAAAACTACAGTCTCGCCTCTCCGCCTCCAAACCTGTTCCCACCCTGTGCACCCTGGGCAGAAACCTTACTGAGAACAGACTTGTTAGGAGATTAAAAAGTTGTGTTGTGACTCTCATGCGTGGATTACATGGGCCTCCCAAGAGCCCTGCTCAGTCCCTATCTACATCTGAACAGAACATGAGGCAGAGGTAGGTAGCTGTCTTAGACTGGTATAAGGGAGAAACCCAGCAGAAGAAACAACTGTATTTTAAGGGAAATTACAGAAGAACCTCAATTTCGGTATCTCATTCTTGCTGCTTTCAAATATTCAGTTACCAGCAACTTCAGTTTGTTACCTAGTATTATCTGTACTGGCTTTAGGTATGTCAGTACATCTTTATAAACAGTCTGTGGAAGTTTCTAGGTTTGCAATTGAAGTTAACTTCGAGATCAAATGTTTAATAGTATTTATTACTATAACTTACTTGTCTGTTTTTACAGGTTTACAGAGATTATGGGTATGATGCACTTTCAGAAGTTTTGTGAATCTGAGAGAAATTAATTTTGAAGGTAGATTCCCCCCTTCCTTCCCTAAAATGGCTACTGAATCCTGCAAACAAACTCTTCCGGACCTCTCTGTGAACAGTATAGATAATATATAGCATAGTATATATACAGATAGTATATATAAACTCTATAAACAGTAAGAGGTATCTTGCCTTGTTTTCTAACCCTTAACTGTTTAGTGTGGTTTCTTCATGATTGCATTAAAAGCAAGCCATTATTCCACACAAAACAGTTGTCATCAGAGCTAGTATATATACCACTGAAAGAGTATTTTTTCTGACTTGTCATGGCTTATATTTTAGGTAAGACTAGACAGTAAATTTTTGAACAGTTCTATGTAACTTATCCTTCTGTGAATGAATTAACTTTGTCATACTTAACAGCTCCATCAGAGCAGTGTTCATGGAATGTACAAAATAGTGCATCATAGCTAGAAAACACTGTAAATCCTTACAGCTACAGATAGTCATCTGGTGAGACACAATCTCTGCATTTCAGTGTCTGAGAAATGTAACCTTTGTTTCTAATGGTCTTGTAGAAGATAGGGCAAAATGAAAACTTCAGGACTGATACATAAGCTAGGCAGCTAACTGGAAGCAAAGGTTATTTTTTGACTTGTCATTAACCTGTTGTAGAATGGTGCTTGCTGGGGTCAGTGCTAGCATCGTAGTTTGCAAAAGATGTTACACTGTTACCGTTCATACCATTTTTGTTTTAGTGAGCAGTTTGGGTTGGTAGAGCACTGTTCATTGTTACCTTGAAAATCAAGCAGCTCATGAGATAGTCTGTTCCTCTATTCCAGTATGCAGTTCTAGCTGTACTTACTCTAGCTGCCCGTCTTTCAGGTAGATCAGTTTTATCCAAAAATATGTTTCTCTCCTCCCTCCCCCCCCCCCCCCTTATTTTTCCCCATTTCAGGGCAAATAGAAGTAATTTCTCTATGGATATGTATTTAATGTGGATTTAAATATGTAACCATGAATATAGAACTTGATTTTTTCATAGGATTGATTTCTTTTTTTTTTTAGGAATTGTCTGCAAGTAATGATAGCTGAGATTTGGTCAGTAGGTGCCCTTTGAGGTATTGAGAGGCAGAAGAGTACTTACAGTTCTTTTCTTACTTGTCCCCAGTTATTTGTTGCATTCTGGCAAGGGTCTTCAGGAGCCAAAAGAGACTGCAGTTCCCGGAGCTGATGATTTAGTTATCCTTCTACAGCAGTAATTCATTAGGATATCTGTTTCTCCCAGCTTCTTTCCTTCTCATAGCTATGTATTCCTTTGTCTCGCTTGTACTCATCTGGAACCCCTCATTAAGCAGCTTTAGGTCACTAACCTGGCAGAAACTTTGTGTGTTCGTGGGGCTACTGACCTAGTTTTCTGCCAGACTGGTGAGTTACAGCAGCTCGTGGGCGCTCCTGCTGTGGGTCAGCTCCAACTCTTGTTAAATAGTGAGAGTGTGCAGTGCTTTTGTACCCTGCTTTGAAATATTCCATGTTACTGGCAATTATTCTGAGAGAGAAATTCGGCTCTGCGTGTTCACTGTATTTATTCAGGAACTTTGGGGCTGTTAGATGTTGAAACAGTATCTGTGTATGCACTTGGATTCTGCAAGTGGCTCAGTTCCTTAATAATAACACACATCTATATACTATTTTAGGTTTAAAGAGCCTGTGACTCTTCCTTCTGCTGCAGAATGTACTGTATTTCTTCTTTCACGTTCTTGGACCAAAGTTTCATAGCTGCCTATATAAACTCCTTAAAATACACATCAGACTGATGGACATAACTTATATCTGTTTGTAAAGCGTGATTCTTCTGGATATGAGGTGAATGATTGTAACAATGTAGAGTATTATATTATAAATGAACGCTTCAAATGTGAAACTTTATTTAGAATCTTGTAAAATAATTCAGTATTTGTAATGTGCAAAGTAGTTTACAAGGTGTAAGCAGATGAAAGAAATGCATAGTGTGCAAGATCCAGGGGTTAGTTAAGTTCATAAGGTACAAATGTTTAAAGCTTAAAGAAGAAGGTGCATCAGCTGCTCTGCATTTTTCCTGTAACAGCAGATCTTCAAATCTGAATTTCCTTCATCTGTGGTTACAGTCATCTGCCTTCCAAGGTGAAGTATCCGCCTGCTTATCTTTTCATGTTTTAATAACCATTTACATTAGGTAGATTGGAAAGATGTTCTGAGTGATCAAACACCTTTTTATCTTTCATTATTGCCAAGTTCATTCTCATAAAACTAAGGTTATTTTTGTTGTGATACAGTGCAATTGTCTTGGTAATCTGTCTTTATACATCAGCTCTGTTTGAAACTCTCCCTCTCTGCATTGCCTTTACCTTATCTTAGAGGAAGACCTGAGATGTTTGCATTGGACTACAGCACAAGTAGTCTTGGATTTCATGGCTTGTGTATAAGGAAAGTCAAGTCTGATTATTGGAACACTTGAAATTCCAAAGTCCACTGGTATTTGTCCAGGTCATTAGGAATGAAGTTACTCAAGGTCAGCACAAAGAAGGAAGTAACAGATTTACTGCTAAGAAATGGCTTGGAAATATCTGTGCAAAGTAATTACACCAGGAAACTGTATGAGAGTAGGAAGTCTGAAAAGGCCAAAAACTGGTGAGTTACAAGACTTGGGGAGAATCCAGGCACCTGTGACTAGCAGGACCCATCACTGTTTGTTTTTTTTTCTCTTCAACTTGAATAATTGTTGCCCAATAATCCGGATCTAATTTTAGGTATTTTGGTGTGGATTTGTTTTCTTTCCCCCCACAAATTTTTGTTTTCAATCACATAATTATGAAAAATTTCTCTACTTTTTACTTGGCTTTTAGGGGTTTCTAGAGGATTGTCAGAGATGAGTGTAAAATGGTTTTCAGGAGGGAAATTGCATTGCAAGTAAATAATCCTATTAAATTTTAATGCAGAGAGTGTATGGGTGTCTAATTTCTATGGGACAGCTTCTATCATTCATAGTTACTGAAATAATGAATGTTTTCTCTGTAGTTTATTTAAAGGGATCTTCAGAGAACTGCTTTGCATATTCTGTCAAAGTATATGCAAATTGACTACCCATAAGTCCATTCACTGAGCTATCAAAAATGTATTAAAGCACTTCAAAAGAATTGAGCCAAGTGAAGGGTTTTTTTTTCTCCTAAAGTGCTATCAGTAACCTAGCAGACTCTTCCTATTTCTCCTTTCTTAAAGGAATTTGGAATGTCTTCATCTATTGTTTAGAGGTACTTGGAAATAGGTTGACATGAAATAGGTGGTGTTGCCTTTCAGCTCCACAGAGGTCGAAGAATGAAATGCTGCGGAATTTACTTTGCAAAGGTTTAGTAATTTTACTTTTGTTTGTACCATTCTGTACTGTAATCAGCACAAAGGTTGCAGTTTAAACATCTATAAAATTCCCATAAAACCAACTCTGACAATTAAGTCAATGCTTTTAAGAGTAACTTCCCCATGAAAAAGTTCTTGATTTTTAATTCTTGGGAATGTGGATGGTATCACATAGTGGGATACTGAAACAATCAGCTAACAGTGACAGTTCACTCTGTTCTCTAACACTCCCGTCAGCGTTTGGTGAGCACAGGTTTCTATTTCAGTGATCTGACCGCTGACTCCACAGTATTGGTTTCTTTGCATTTGTAGAATTGTTATTAGCATGTTTGATCTGCTTTTGAAGGAAGCACTTAGGCTGGGGTGGCAATTGAAGTGGATATAAACCTTGACCTGCCAGGAAGCACCTTTCTTGACTTCCACCTGCCTTCAGCATGTCCCGTTAGGCAGCCGGCCTCACCTTCTCTCCCCTCCTGGCACCAGTGCTTCAGTGTGTAGTGAGACCCTTCGGAGATCTGAATATTCAAAACTAACCTCCCCCTGCTCCCCCAGTTTGTTCTTCCCCCAGATTGTCTCTCTGAATTGATTCCCTGTGCAGTTTCATGAGTGTCGGCGCTGGTTCAAGAGAAAAGGCAGTAAGTAAGGGAGGGGAAAAGCTGAAATGGTGCTAATCCTACTTCAGTTTGGTTTAAGAGGCAGTGTAATGGCCTCAGGAGAGAAAGAGAGAATTATTCCTGGATTACTGAATAACAGGGTTGTCTAGATTTATTGAGCAGCTGATGAGAAAAACTCTTTGTCTAACCACAAGTGGTCCATGGAGCACTAGAGAGTCAGTAGTTCAGAACTGATGTGTAAAAACCATATTAAACAATTTAAAACTGCATTGCCTCAATTAAAAGCTTGGCTTGAGAGTGGATGTTTTGGGAACTTGATGTCTAAAGAGAGAGATTTTTTTTTCATCTTCTCCTCATTGGTAGTTTCCTTGATTTATAGGAGAAGGAGGCTTGTTTAGGGCACTGTATTGTGCTTTTCGGTGAGCTTTGGGACAAGGGAAAAGGAACTGAATAGGTTTGAGCTGGTTGTGTATGATATACTGGCTTAAGATCTTTTGAATTTCTGGAGTGATTTTTTTTATTTTAATAAACTCTGCTTCTGTCACTGGATAAATAGCAAGTGGTGTGAATGCATCCGTATTGGTTTTTCTTGGTTTTTACCCTGTCGTTTTATTTTAAAATACCCATTTCTACTTGAGAAGCATTGCTTTGTGATGCACCCTAGCCCTTCTCTTTTGTTTCATGTGGGCCTCCCTAGAATGCTTATATGCTAATCCCTGGCAGCAGGAGGGTAAAGGCTTTTTAAACTTTTCAGTTTTCTGAGCCTTTGGTTACTTAAGATAATAAGAAAATGTAAATAATAAAGGTATGTAAATGATGTGCATAATTACTTGCTAAGAAGTATACTGCAGATATAAAGTGACTATTAGACTACTAATAATAAAGCGGGAGAGATAAGTAAAGATAGTAGGAGGCATTGGAACAACAAACTTGCAGAGCTCTGTCGAACTTTCTAGCTCTACTGAATTGTATTTGATGTCTTTTAAAAGTGTTAGGTGATGAAAAAAGCTGTTCTAAAAAGCTGCTTGTTTAAATCAAATGGTCAGTTAAATTTTATATAAGCTTATACTTAACCTATTTATAATTTAAAGATTTCCTGCTGGAGAAGATCGTTCTGACTCTTATTTTTTCCTTCCTCCCCCTCCCCCTTCATCTGTTGCTCCTTTTTGGATTATTTGGTAAAGTGATAGCTGCCTTATGGGCACAAGCTGTTACTCTGCGGTTTTGCATCATGTTTGGATAAGCTGTAAGCATTACATGGAGAAGAATGTGCAAGTAATATCTTAAAACCCTGAGATTTTAAGAAAGTCATTTGCATGTGTACAAAGAAAATAAGGGACTAATACAGACTTACTTGATTTTTAGAGATACTGGTGTGAAATAGAAAAAGGTGAAGGAAATAAGGACTATTGTCTAATCACTGTATTTATGATCTATTACGAACTTGCCTAAATATCGTGTTCAAAATCATAATTCCTTGGGGCACATACAGTGGAAACTTAACAAATCCTTAATGTTAAGCACAAAGGTAAGGATATGCTTATGTTCTGCTGAATACTTGTCTTGAATGTTAAGCCGAACTAAGACGTTTATCTTGTGTTCATAAAAAATGGCTGGGTTTTGCATAAAGTCAGATTTTTCTTGGCACTTAATTGTGCCTGCATAAAGTAATGCTTTATAATGGACTTTTATACAGTTGGAGAAGTATTTTTATTTTTAATATGACATGGTAAACGCATGTTTTTGGTAGTGAATTACAGACATTTTTAACAGCAGCTTACATGTACTAAGGCTATAATTGTCTATTGCAACCCTAGAAAAAGATGTCTGTCTTTTCAAGATAGAAAGAGGTCATTGCTAGCAAAATGTTTTATTGTTGTTGTTTTTAATGTAAGCTGCATTTCATGCCATTGCTTTCCTGAAAAGAACATTGATTAATGAAATTAAAGGGTATTGATTTGCAATTAAAATTTTAGATTGCTTGACATCCATATTTGCAGTTTAGTTGGATAGAGCCTATTGCTGCCTTTCTATGAAAGTTGTGATTTGCTAGAATTGATTTCTTTTTAAAGATGGTGATACACATGTGCAGGATATAATAGGATGATAAAAATGAGAAATACTCTATGTATATCTGTGGAAGAAAACTTCTAGAGATTTTTCCACACAAAATGCTGTAATCTCAGAGAGTCCTGAGCTGTTGATGTTCAGAAAACTGTACCGGAAAATATTATATGTTTGTGTGTCTTAACATCTGAAACTGGTCAGTATTGGAAGTCATCCAAAAAACATATGCAGTGTAAGTATAGGGTTTCAAAAAATACTCTGTTACTGGCACCAAGTGAATAGCTGGAGGGAAACTAATATAACAGCCTGAAACCTTTTCATACCCTGAGCAGTCGGCTAGCTGAAATGCGTTTTAACCAGTGGGATAATCCTTGTAAATTATATGCATTGGGTCACTGGGAAAAACCTTCTGTCTCCTGCTGAAAATAAAGGTCTTCTGATTATTTTGACCATACGTTAGGAATGCTGAGCCGTCAGTGCTGCACGTTTTCCCTGTCTACTTCCTGTTAAACGTTACACAATGGATTCATGCTACAAAAGAGTGGCGATGCAAATAAATAAGTGCAATTTTCAAAAGCACACAGTTGCCTTGTGAAGAATGAAGACATGGAAGGTGAATGGTCTTAACCTCAAGCCTCAGCCACTGTGGTTCTTTGGTGTGTTGTCACGTAGGCACTGGGTGCCATCCTGCCTGCAGTGGGGGAGGTCCAGTTTCCTCGCAGCTCCTTCGCTCTGCTGCTGCTGATCCTGCTGCTTTTCTGCTTCATTACCCTGATGTGGGCATTGTTGATGCCTTTTCACTCTCAGTCCCTCAGTCTGATTCAAAGGCTACTTTAGTGTATCTAAAGGAAAAGGTCTTTCACCTCCTTCTCTCTCAAAATATAGCCTGCATAGCAAATATTCAGTGGTGTGAGTATGGAACTTTGTTCAGCTGCACCGTTACAAAGGCAGATTTAAATGAAATCCGGACTAAAATTTTAGTCCAGTTTGGTGAGAAAATGATAAATGGAATAACAGGCTTTTCATGGTAGCAGCTTGCTAAATTAAAGGTTGCTGGATATTGTTAAGAAGAGCTAAGATTTTCGTCTCCTCCATGCTGTTAATTATGCAGAATCAGTGTCTCTTCTCAGATATCCTTACATACAAATCCTTATTTTTGCATGTCATAGGTGTTAATTTGTATATATTTAATAATCTAAAATAAACCAAGTGAAATTATGATGTTAGTGCACGCCTTTTCTGCAATACTGTGTGGTGAGTTGCTAATTCAAGTTAAAATTAGCGACATCTAATACACTAAATCATTAGCAATATCTGATACGCTAGAACCACATAAATGTGGTTTTACATTTCAGCTGATAGCAGTGTTATGCACGAGCTGAAATATAATTTATGATTAATGTAGGAATAGATTGTCACAGCAGTGGAACCTAGACAGTGCTTTACCACTTTGGGTGGATGGACCTGTTATCTGCTGCCTTTCTGTGTTGTTTCTCTCGAACCCTTTGCCGTCCCTTCTTGTACTCTTATTCATGCTTCTTCGTTCGCTGTCTGGATTTCCCAAACCCTGTTTGTGCAGTTACTGCTGTTTTTAATTAAATGTTTTGCCCTTGCAAAAATTACCCAAATGCAGTGCTTCACTTGAGAACGTGCTATGAAATGCCTTTCATAAGAAGAAAAGTTGTCTTGCCAAGTGTCAGTTGGGAGAAATCTACATCCCTTTTCCATCTCTCCCAGCAGTGGGGAGACATTAGGCTTTATCTAAATCATTTATATTGACTTCACTTCGTGCTTGTAAAAGCTCATTCACGTCTTTTATTAGGTACAGTCTCTTGCTGTATTTATGTAATAACAATGTGAAACACATGAATCTGGTTCCCTTGTTCAGCTGTACATGATCAGGCAGCAACCCTCTCCCTTACCTTTGGGAAAGGCTTGCTCCATTTGGACAGGGCTTGCCTGGGTGGGGAGAGTAGTGCCAGTCCTAACCTAGGATTTACTTGGTATGTTCATTAGATATTCCAAACAGAATGTCTTTTAATGTAAGCTTTGAAGAGTAAGTGCCTTCGCTAAATACAGTATACTTACTGCACATATATAATTTATCTGTGTAAAACAAAAATCTTGGGCTGAGAACTGCTTTCAACATGGGATGGAAGAAGGAAATACCAGTGGTAAAGGGAGTAAACTTCTTACATGTTAGTTTTGGACTTGGACAGTGCTGGCATTGAGCCCTAGGAGATCGGATTGTTAGTTCATTGCTGTTAATTTGCTAACCTTAAACTTTTCAGGTGGAATTTAGCTGCCAGTGGGATCTGAATGCATGGTTTCACTCAGGGTACCTCCTGTGTGCAAGTGATCTTTTGAAAGGAAATATTTTAGGCCTTATTAGCAAGGATTTAGGTTATACCCTGTAATGTGATAGTAGGTCAAACTCAAATTACAATTTTAATAATGTTTGCAACTTAATGTAGAGAAAAGTGATACTTTTTATTAAAAAAAATAACCCCCTAACCCAAACAGGAAAAGGTCACTCCATAACTAAATGAGGAAGAGCACTTTCTGTGTGTTGTTAATTATATTCTGCCTTTTTTAACTTGAGCTGAATGTAGAGCAGCTGGGAAGCAGAGATACTGCTATTGTATACTTAGATTGTAGTCAGTCAGAAAAGGAAATCATGCAAAATACACGTGTGAAGTATGAAAATTATTGTAATTTAAAAAATGTGGCAGAATGAGTGGTCATTACATTCTCAAGCAAATTCTGTCAAGTGGTGTCACTGATGTGTTACTGTGGTATTTCTTTAGTTGAGAACTTTGGTACTTGTTCAAAGGAAGAATCTCCTCCTGTGTTGTAGAACTTGGCTCCTGTCATAGTGATTTTTCTTACTAGTGATGCTTAGAAAATAAATCAGAATTTAACTACTACTAATATATATATGTATTAATTTCCAAATACTAAATATGTAGCTGGATTTCTAACAATTTAAATTAGAAGGGCTAAGGACTTCTTTTGAATCAAATGTTAGCTGGCTTGAATGGCATTATATGTAAACTTTGTTAATTATTGTGATGTTTTAGCACTCGCTCTTCTTGGGGAAGAGCCGAAATGATATTGGATTAGCGGGGACATACGATATTCCAGAATGCCTGTTTGTCCCTTTATTTTGGGAGTAAAAGCTGTGCTGTCAGGCGCAGCTTTGCCCGCTGTTCTTGTCTATTTGATGAAGGCTGTTTGCGGTGCTGGAGAGGCGTCTGCAGTGCCAGGGAGTTGCCAGGACCTCATTAAGTGCAGCTTGGACCAGAGCCAGGCATTCAGGGCAGGGGAGCCTCGGCGTTTTCTCTTGCAGTAAAGAGAAGCAGTTCAGAAAGGGAGGGGAAGAAAGAAAAGGCTGCTTCACCCATCAACTGCTGTGTTTTATATTGCTAAAGGGGTTAGCTAAGTTCTTGGAAATAAACTTTAGGCCGTAACTTCTGTTGTCTGCTGTGAAAATTGAATGTGTTCCCTCCTGTCCCTCGCTTCTCTCCTTTGCGTGAGACACAGTAACAGTAACAGGATGTTCAAAGGTCTCTGTACTCTTAGTAGAAGTGACTGCTCTTGTGCTGTATTCTAAATCAGTTGAGAAATAATCTATGTTACAAATGTAAACATTGCCACCTCAGAAAAATATGATGTAGTTTTCACATTTCTTCTGTTTTGTGAGCTGTAAATTATTTCCTAAAAAGAAATATTTCAGTCCATTCATTTTCTTAAATTAGAAATTATTGAAATAATTTCTATAAGGCATAAAGCTGTCTTTTCACTAGTATTGAAAGTATAGTCTTTATATCAGTTATAGCAAAAACTTCAAGTAATTTGTCACTTTTCTGTAATGCTCAGTAGCTGAGGCGTGGTGTTCCAGGAGATGACAAAACTTGAGCACCTTTCTGAAGAGAAGTTCTGCTACCCAGAAGGATTTTCAGCTCTGTTGCCAATTTTTCCTTCTGCATTTACTCTGTGATTTTGAACCGGATAAGATGTAAGAGTTTCTAAAAAACACAGTAGGTCTGAGAAGCACCAATATAAAAAGCTTTTCGTTTAAGTGCTACCTGGCTGAATGTTTTCAACGACTAAGATGCAAAACTGTGCCCTGAGATATCTAAGACAACCCAGCATAATTTAGTGCAGCTGAGCCATTGTAATGTGAATTGGTTTCAGCAGTGGATTGGATGAGTGGGTTACACGGGTGTGTCTGGATCTGTCTCTTCTTTCTCTTGTATTTTACCCCAAAGTGCCCAAAAAACTTGCAGGGAGGGTGGCAGAGAGAAGCATGAAAATGAGTTACAACCTGCTGCCAGTTTGCTCATCTTAGCTGACTTGTTCTGCAGATTTGCAAAACCAACTCTTTTCCAGACTTTTCTTTAGAAGTTACACTCTCCTCATCAGTTTAGCAGTTTATTTAGGAAAGTGATGGCATTCTTAGCACAGCTGGGGAAACCTCTTCTACCTGAGAAATAAATGGTGGCTTTTGTTGATGGTTGTACTGGGTATCTGGCAAAATTTATACAGTGCTGCTCTCTGTTTTGAGAACAGAACCTGATAATGAGTCAGAATATTCATAAAACCAACCCATGGCCCCTCAGACTCCCCAGGATTTGCGATTTCAGCAAAACCCCTTTGTGGAGATGCAGTAGACAGACTGTCATGCAATTTACTGGTTGAGGCCTGTAGTTAGGTTTTTGTATAGCAGGGAGTAGGTTTTGAAGGTATTTGTTACTGTTTTTCAGACGCTGGACTTACTTAAGTTCATGGAAATGCTATTGAATGAGATAAATTGTAGTGAAGGAGACTATATGGTGAAACACTGCTGTTTGTACAGCTGCAGATCGGCTAATAGGGACATAAAGAAGCAGGCCAGAGTGGGGATCTGAAAAGTCCTATATTGTCTGAAAACTGCCTGTATCCTTAGTTAGCTGAGCTGACTATGAAGGAGGGAGGCAGCCTGTCCCATACTGTGTTGTTAATCACTTTCTTGGGAGCAGGGCAAAGCAAGCAGCAGTACTGCTGAGTGGTTACAGTTAGCTTTTAAAACAACAATTTGTTTTACAATGCAGATAAATTGCCTGTGTTGTCTGAAAGAAAATGTGCTTCTTGTTTGCTTTTTCAAAGGGATTTAGCATTACTGTAAGGATTGCACAAACTGATACTGAGTCAGTGCAGTGGTACTGGCTTTCGCTTGTATGTCTTAGGAATACGGGGAGAAAGAAGAGAGGAATGAACACTGTGTGTGTCAGCTGGCACGTCTCTTTGGTAGTTTAGAAGGTTGTAGCTTTCCTTGACATGATGTAAATCATGCTGCAAGGCCTCAGAGCCATTTTTTGTGACTTGGGGACCTCATGCTGGTGCTGCATGCCATCTTTATACCTAAAAGTAGCTGGGATAGTTAGAAGGAAGTACTTTCATTAAATTTCATTAAAGCACTTTGTGCTTTTTTCCCCAAATATCCACAAGTGAGAAATTATTTCCTTGAACATGTTTAGATAGCCCAAAAAGAAAAAAAAAAGTTTTAAAGATTCTGTATAATTACGAGCTGAATCATCCCTAGTTAAAGTTAGGCAGACACATATATGTGGCATTTTTCTCTGCCTTGATGGCATGCCAGAACTGTGTAATCAAATTTGCATGTCTGGATTTGCGTTTAGTAACTAAAGCTCCATGTATATAATTTAGAAAATAGTTTTTGTTTAGATACTCTAATCTTAAACCATTAGATAATGGTTTAAAAAATGCTTCTTGATATTCTTCTTGGTCTCTCTTAGTTGCTTGCAGGTTAAATATTGGTACTGCTTGAACTTTTTCTCAGACCTGAACTTCGTTACATAGGACATGCATTGGAAATTGCAGACACTCCCTCACTTATGGGGTTTAAAAATGAAAAATTACTATTCATGAAAAATGATTAGATGTTCCTTCTTACACATTTGTCAAATGACAGTGGCAACTTAAACCTTTTTCTCGCACTTTTCCACACTAGTGACTGTCAGATTCCTCCCTGCAATAGATGGACTTCATAGGGACTCCAGGTAATTGGCAGCTGAGATTATGTTGACTGTTAAGATCCAGGGCTCTAGAACGGAAATAAAGATGTGCATTCTATCTGGTACTTTTCCAATATGGCCTGGACAGCACTGGCTAATAACTTGGCCTGTGTTTCCCTCCATTATTTATTTTCTTTTCAGAAAGAGAATGCATACTGTCCCCATTTTCCTATTCTTGATTTCTTTGGGAGGTGTGCCAAAGAAGCATGAGTATTTGGGGTCAGCTAGGAAATGGTTTTTCTTCCACTCATAAGAACTGAGCCATCTGTCAGCTATAGCAGAAACTTGCGATAAGAACTAGAGACAGCATTCTTTGATGTATTGGTATTTGTTTTCATTTTTGTGAATTGGAGGACAAAGGGCTGAATCTCCAGGGCGTAATGATGTTACTAGTACATAACCATAGTGCTATTTGAAAATCAAGGCTTGCAAGAATCCTGTAAACGCTGACTTCTGTACTGCCATAAGCAATGGTAAACTGCTTGCCTTTCCTTGCACAACACTCGTTCAGGTCAGGAAGGTGCAATAAACATTGGAAGTTTATCTTGGAATTGAGGAATGGCTTCTGCAAACTCAATCAGGGATTAGACAAGAGCTGGATAAATGTCTTCTTAATTATTTTTCAGAGTAGGGGCAAAGCCAGAGAATTTATCAGGAGTTTTCATTGTTTTTTTCTTCTATGTGTTTTTGGCAGTGGGAATACAATGGAGAACTGATGCATTTTGATGGAATATTAATTTTTCCTTGAACATTATGATAGCAGTTATAATTCGTAGTGGCACTGAAATGACCTTGTGGTTGTTCTTGCCTCCACAATGCTGAATTTCATGCCGAACAGTGGAACCAATGACAAAAATTCACAATGATCTGTCACACATCCCTGGTTTGCTGTTTAAAAGCTATAAACCAATGTGATATCTTTATTCCAGTCTTTATTCCAGTCCTGTGTCTCTTCCAGGTTGATAGGCAGCAGGTATAGTGAAAATGTTACATAATACTCTGGATGTGTAGTGAGTTAAAGAGCTGGGCTACGAGAGAAATCTCCTGTGGAGGGTGGAATTCTGACTCTGCCGTAGTATGTGGCAAAACTGCCACTGGCTTTAATGAGGTCAACCCTTGGGCTGTAAAGGGACTTGAATAAATACCTTGCGTAATTTCTTTTCTTGTTCTGGTGATATTTCACAGGCATTTCGGTGCAGACGTCAAGATACTGATTGGTTTATTTGTTTTCAGAACTGCAAAAATAGGTGAATTTATCCTTAGTCTGTGTGGTCTTTTCAAGAGCAAATTCTGTGGCAGATGTCCCTGCTAGTCTTTGGAGGCTTTGTAGGAGAGAGAGGCTCCTTGTAAAAAGCAAGATAGACATGGCATTTTGTTCCATCTGGAATCTGAGTGTGTTGCATCAAGGAAGCTTCAAGAGCTGCAGTTGCTATAGTGATGCTTGCAGTGATGTTTTTCAGTGCTTATTTGCTTTGAACACGTACAAAAAGTAAAGCTTAAGAAAATAAAAATTGACAGCCTCAGAATCATTTAGCTTTAAATGGTGGCTTGCGTGGACTCTTTTAAATCAATTTATGCATATGAAGAAAACTGTATAAAATGTAAAGAATGTCTGTTCTGTTCATCCTACTGCCAAGAGTAAGTTTCGGTTTTTAATAGACAAGATTCTTGATTTTTTAAGATGCTTGTGTCAGCGTATGCTTCAGCAGAAGGCGATGGGGGTTTGAATGTGTAGATCCCATAGGATTCCGTTGTTTGTAATGCTTTATAAGCAGACGCTGCTGTGAGAAGCTTATGTCTGATTTTAGATTAAAACACAGCAAGACACTGCATGTTGCACTGCTTCCTTTTCCTCCCCTGTTCCACTGCAACTGGTCTTGGTTGGGAAGCCAGTTGGCTCTGCTGAAGAGGAGGAGAGGGACCACCACAGTGTTTCTCAGCTTCTGCCCTGACATCTTCTCTGGCTCTAATGCTGCTATTTAGCACTTGACTGGAATTTAACAACTTCCATACAATTTAAGTAAAGTGTGAATAGTTACATGTGTGTACTAAGAAGTTATAGAAGTGAGAAATGTGGATTAGATCTGGTGATGGGACAAGCTCTGGCAGAATTGGGAGCATCATGCTTGCCAGACGTCCTCTGAGAGCTGCTGTGCTGGTATTAAGTAGGAGGCTCTTTTAAGTAATCTTTTCTTTCAGTTGTAAAATCTCCTGTGTCTAATAAGCACCTTTTCTTTCCATTGGAGTAATTCTGGTGTCTCTGGCCTTTACCCAGCATGCTTTCATTGAACTCTTAAGAAATTAGTATCCATGAGGTCTTTATTTTTCTGTCAAATTTGGTTGAAAATAGCAAGTGGGAAGTGTTTTATGAGCTTTTTGCTCTCCTGCCATCTGGTGTCTCTGGGTTATAGAGCAGACCTGGTTAAGAAGAGGACTGCCAAATTTTTTGGGCAGGTTAGAAACAAACCAGTACAGGAGGAATCTCCATTGCCATCATTCTTGCTCCAGTGCTGTGCCCATCTGCTGGTTAACTCACATGGGCCCAAGCTCTTCTGGTTTTCTTTGTGGATTTGGCTAGCAAGGGTCTTCTACAGCGTGTGCTTTTGCCAGTCCTATTACTGTAGCCCTGCAAGGTCTCTCGAATGTCCTCACCTTCTTTCCTCCTAACTCTGGAGTTACACAACTGCTATCCCATGAAATGAATGAATTATTTCCCCTGGATAAGGACTTTGAGAGGCACTTTGTAGTAATAGGCAAGATGACAGTAACTAGGGTATTCTTCATCTTTCTTAATATTTTTGATACACACTCAGATGCATGCATGAGTTGGTTCCTGTCTCTGTTTATAGTCAGAATAAAGACACAGTGTAATGACTTGGGTCAAGAAATGCCAAAGTGTGGCGGTCAGGTCAGAGAATGAAGAATTGTAAAGAAGCAATGGACCTGCATATTGTGTCAGCGTAGTGCATGTGTTAGTATGGGGGTTTCACTGGTATATTTTGAATGGTTAAAGAAAGGGGAACTAATTTCTTCACTGTGGACATTTATTTTGGGTTGAGATCAATTTCAGCGTAAGTATGGATGAAGAGAGTGACGGTGGTACCTGGCAGCTGCTCATAGGTGCTGTACATACAGAGTGACCTAGAAAAAGGTGTATTGGTGCTTATGGGAGAAACTGGCTTCTGCTGTCAAATGCATCATGGGGGAATCAGGCAAGGAAGTGATAAGCAGATTGAAATAAATCAGTGAGAGACTGAATGCTGTAGGACTTTGAAAGGCAAGACGGGAAGTACAATGAAGTTAAGTATTAAGGGGAGAAATAGCAAGACAGAGAACCTTACTGCTTGAGGGATGCAAAAGGGACATCAGAGGGAACATAAAAATCAACTCTGCCCTGGAGGAAACCTACCTATGTCTTTAAATGTTTTGGGACAGATTCTGCACTCACTGTTTCAGTGGCTTTCTGAGTTCAAATACTATCATTATAATGATGGTATTTTACAAGTAAACTCAGTGTATTCAGAGATTGCTGAATTTCATCGTACTTGTCTGTATTTTTCAGTTACAAGTTAATTTTGCAAAGCCTGTGAACAGTCATGTCTTGTTAACATTCTGTAATGTTGAAGATAACCTCGAACCTGATTTTCATATAGAAAAAACAGTTCCTTTTGTTTAGGACTTTATTTACATTTTTCCTTTGCTTCCTTATTTGGCTTTGTGTTGAATTGGAAGAACTTCAGATGAAGGGAATGGTGGCTGTCTGCTGAAAGACTTACTTCAGACATAGAGAAATCAATGAATGATTTCTCTACTCATTGGGTAGAGAAGGCTTAGTCATGACTGAATTAAATTCCTCTTTTCTTCATCGCTGGAACGCTCCTTTCCGTTTGCAACTGGTGATCACTGGCTTGTCGTCACTGACGGCAACAGTTGCACATTTTTCCTGTTGGAGTTTATTCATTTGCCTTTGCTGTTACCCTACAAAGATAACCTGGTGTGGATTTTTGTTTTCTTGTTTTGTGTTCTGTTCTTTTTACAGAGAAGAGACTTGCATGCCTGCTAACATTTTCATTATTTTACTCCCAAATTTGCATTGATACCTGTGTCACACATCCTCACGGTCCAGTGCTCTCAGAGAGCATTTATATCATACTAGGTAGAGGTGGGGGGGACAGGAGAAAGGATTAATGAAGTAGACCATGAGCTGCTATTTTACTTCCGTTGTGAAGTCCAACTGATTCTGATTTTGAGAGCATCATCACTTTAATTTCTGTTAGTTTTTTCTGGTCCGTGAATAATGCAGTGACTGGGTAACATTAAAACCCACATCAGTCAAAGTATTTCCTGTTTTCTTGTCCTCATAGTCCTTGGCAACCTGCAACTATCATTTAGAAAAAACAAGATGTAATGGAAAATAAAGCTTTTAAAAATAAAGAAGCCAAAGATGGTGTGGATGAACTTGGGTGTAGGCCCTCTTAGCAATCGTTAGTTGAGTTGATGGATAGGGAGGAGGATTTCAAGAGCTTTTGTATAGGGGTGAAAAAAGCTTGCAAATCTGAGAGGTTTACCTTTCAGTATTATGAGATAGAGACAGCAAGCAAGATTTGGAGAGTAACCATATTGTAAACAAAGAAGCTGAGGATAAAACTATAGTAAGCTTCTTTTCTTTAACAACTCTGCCTCATTCAGACACAGCATTTGAAAACTGTGAATGGGTGGTGTTTCATCTTCTACAGAGGATGTTCAAAGACCTTTAAATCCCTGGAAGGTGAGGGAAAGAAGGCAAACTAGAGAAGAAGCAAGTAGGGGAGGAATAATGTATCTAATCTAAAAGCTTTCTGGAAAGCCATGTTTTGAATAACATGTGCATATTTATGCTTCTGTACTTACCCCTAGGCAGTTGGTCCTCTCTTGAGTGGCTGTGAAATTCTGATTTTGGCTTCCTCTTAGAGAGGCCATATCAATAGCTAGGAACTACAATCAAGATGATCCTGTTTTTCTCCCTGTACAGGAATCCTAGGATCCAACATATAATTTCAAATGACGTAGACCAAGCCAGTGTTAGTCAAACCAAACCATATGCAGCAAAAAATACCACGTCCATGCTTCTTATAATGAGATACAGCCTCTACTCTGTCTGCTGAAATTACTTCTTTTGCCAGCTACTAGAGGGGTGACCTCAATTGCTTACTAGTCTTGGGTTTGCTTCAGCATCATCTGAAAGGAGTGGTTTTACCGGATGAATGAATCACTACTATTATTTCCTTCCACATCTGAATTTTCTTTATAGTTAATAAATCTTGAATTTCCTATATCATATATCAAGTTAGAGTGATGCAAACATTCTCCCATTACCAGTACCGCAACTTGTAAAGGTATTGAAAGAAGACAATGCTGAAGTATTAGTAGATGCTAGTAGAAAACTAAAGATGTTTCCTGTTTTTTTTTGTTAGCAGTGCTGTAAACACTTCACTCTCTTGTTAAATGCTGCGTTCTGCTCCTTTCCTGTTTGGTAGTAGCTCAGTCTCCAGTCAGAAAAATAATTCTTTCTCATAGCCTTAAGAAGGAAAGTGTTTGGGAAAAACAAACAATTTGAACACTCTCTATTATTAAAGACACTGCTTTTATTGAAGGCTATTGGAAGTTTATTTTTTTGTGAATTCTTCTACACATGAACTGAAAAGCTATTTGAAAATATTTTTAATATAAACCTGTAACTTCTAAATTGTTCAATTTTTCTCTTTCCATGGTTTTATCCTAGCATCTGATAAGATGTAAATTTTGGCATGGGTTTAGTTTTAGTAAGACTTGGAGAGAGGACCGAAAACTCCAACCTTCGCTGCTCAGTATCCTTAGCTCTGAATGGCAGGCAGTCTTCTGTAATTCTCTTCACTTCTTCATTTCATCAGCTTTTACTGTAAATGTAGTTTATAACTCAAGATTTTCTAAAACTTCAATGTGATTTATATTCCATAAGTTTCTTAATTTTTCTTTGTTTCATAAATAAAATGAGTTAATATATTATCCTGCTATACCCTTCTCTCTGGCAACAGTGGAGTATTCCTGAAAGCACTTTCCAAGTAAGCTAGCTGTCTACTGTCTATGATAATCAGCTGTAATGGCACATAGGCAGCTGGTTTGCTAATCCTTTGATTGCAGTATTAGTTTGTCTCAGAGGCTGAAAACCTGTCTGATCCTGCAAACGTGTTTAGTGAATATTGTAGAATAAATCATATCTTGCCTTAAGACTCTAAAACACATATTCATGTTATGAGTTGTGTATTTTCGCTATGCTCCTGGGTTTTTCCCTTTCTTGATATCTGTTTACGTTAAAAGAAAAAGCCCACATGCCTGTTCTAAAACTGTTCAGCAAAAAAAAATTGAACTTAAATTCGTTTAACATTGGCAGGATTTGTCTTCTAATCACTAGAAATTGTTCTTATCTGGCTTATCACCATGTCAAGTAATTCAGGCATGGATCAGGATCTCTTATTTAGGGAAAGATTGCAAGTAAGATTTGCCCTCTACAAATCTATTTAAAAGAATGGAAAACTCACTTTTTATCTATGTGTATCATATCTAAAATGCCCAGTATTCTGTACAACACTGTATTTTTGAAAGAAACGTTACTTTAATAATGCATGTGCGAACAGGAGCTTTTCCATGTTAAAATTTAATTTTCATAAATTAGAGCCAGTTTGCTAGAAAATAAGTACTTGAGTTAATAAACCTGATCTGAATTCCTTTAACTTGCTATTTAAATGTTTACTGCAAGCTATATTACTTTCTATTGATTCTAGTTGAAATTAGATTTACTTTATTTAGTTCATAAATGATACTGTGTCAGCTACAACTGAGAATGTTTCTTGATCATAAGGGTGTTTTTTTTTTCTCCAGACACCTAAACCAGCTAGCTACTATTTGTTCAGTGTCCCTGTAATAAATGCACGTAACACTTTGTGCTTTTGAAAGACAAAGTATTTCACAAAAGGCGAAAGCGCAGAGGAAAAAGCCTTTTTACTAGTAAATTCTGCCATTGTGAAGCCTCTATTTTTTTTTTTTCTTTGTTGGATGAGATTTGTCTTTGTTCCTTCCTTATTATTCCCAAATGTCAAGATGCTATTTATGCTTATTTCCTGCCATTGAAGCATGTCTAATTCAGAAAAAAGTGTGAACTCAAAATCGTGAGAGTAAAGTGTACAGGGGGAAGCCCCCTGTGCACTGTGATTTTGTTCTCACCCCTGGAACCGCTGGTTGGTGGGTTAGGCTTGCTAGTGACCTGAAGAACCTGATGTTTTCTGCTCATACTACCTGTTTTGTCTTGTGAGATGTTTTAACCTGTGCTATCTGGCATATATATATTGGGTGAGGAGTTAAGATGGTCTTCCAAGCATAATTGTAGTCATCATCTTCACTTGTGTGATGCAAAATGTTAAGCGAGTTGATTACAAGTCTTTGCTTTGAGTGTCTGTATTTTGGGAGTGCCCTTTTCCATGTTTCCTGTCATTAACATCAACAAAGATAATTAAAAACAATCTTGTACTGTTTAAAATTACTTTTTTTTTTGTTTGTTTCCTTGTCCCCATAAGTTTGTTTCTTTGGTGTGACGTAGTGTACTTCAGTACATGAAAGCCAGTCGTTGAAACACGCGTGTTCAGTAATCTGGGCTTGTCTGCATGTATTAACCATACCCTTTTTAACTGAATACGTTTAGAAACCAGAGGTTAATGAAAAGCTTGTCTTGACTAGACACTGATTTTTCTGACTATACAAAGTTTGCAGGAGTTAGCTTGTATCACCTTCTTAGCTGATGAAGTTAGTTTTGGTGCAACAAAGATTTAAATGGGAAAGAATGAATGGAGAAAAAGATATTAATTGATTTTTCAATAGTCCAATGCTTTGTCCATAGATTTCTAACCATTTAAAGCACTGTACCACCAAGAAATACATGAACAGTAACCTCTGTTCAGTGAGCTGATAGCCTTGAAGTCTAACGGAAGCAAAAGTCAACATTTTCTGGTTTTGCTCAGTGCAACAAACATCCGTAAATACCTTTAGCTCACAATTCTTTCCATACTTTCTTTCTGTTATAGAACACAGTGTAGGATTGTTTGAAGTAGGTCACAAGTTCTTGCAGCAGCAGCCAATCTCTTACTGGTCCTTGATAATACTCTGTCCTCTGCATGAATTGGCTTTTACCTTACGTTGGCTAAATTAAGGTGCCTAGGGAGCTGTTGTGTTAACTGTGCTCTTGACTCAAGATGACGATGGTTTGTGGGATATTGTGGCATACCATTAAATACCTTGATGATAAAGGCTTAAGATGGTTTTGGAACTTAAATGTATATTCTTTGAGGCATTCTGAAAAGGCGAGAGGCCCAACACCCTCATGAATTGTGTCAGGGTGGAAGCTAGTTCCTGCCTTTTGCTCCTTTTTAGTCATTTTTTTTTCAGAGTTTAAGGTTCCCAAGCCAAATAAATTATGCTTCTGCAGGCATTCAAAAGATAATAGAATGTATATTACTGATGGTAAAACATGATTATGATTTTGGAACTTAATTTCCTTGCAGCTTCAGATCAGAGAATGTTTGCCAGTTTTCAAACATTGCAGCATATTGCCAGTAGTATAAGCTTCCTAAAAATGTTTATGAGAACAATTTTTGTAATATACTGTAAAGGACAGGCTGTATGGGTGCTATCTTTCCTGAAATCTAAGCTACTGAAGAGTTTTCAAGAAAACATACACAGTAGAAATGGTATCCCTGCTTGCTAGAAAAGGGAGTGTGTTACATGTGTTAGGGGAATATCCAGTAACAAGACATTTTTCAAGGGAATCTAAAGTAGACTCTGAAATAACAAATTTTGCTCTGGGAAGTTTGTTACATCTGAGTTCGGGAGAGAAATACCACATCACTAATTCGCTTTACTTTTGCTTTTGCTGGAGTTTCCTGTGTTATTCCATGCAGATACTTCACTTTGACAGCCCAGATAAACAAAAGCCAGACGCTCATACCCAGAAAAAAAGGTCCCTGAACTCCAGTCTAGGGCAAAGATAAAGAATTTGGGCTTTTCCAGTTCTGTGAATAGACACTGGCCTCTGGAAAAGATTATGTGTGACTAAGGCTGTGATGACTTCTGTTCTGACATAATTGCTAAACAGTAACATGAGCATCCTTATTTTTCTCTGAAAGGAGATGCAGTTGTTAAGGAAGTGAATAAATAAAAAGAAAACCTATTGGAAAAATGCTAAGTTTGTTTAAATCCTGCTGTATGCATACTCATGCTTTCAGAAGGTTAAATGTAGGCTTGGATTTTTCCGGGAGACCTGGTGAAGTTGAATCTCCAAAATCCCAACGAGTCAGTGAAAGCCAGTTCTTTCTTGCCTTATGTTTTACCAGAAATCTGGGCTTAAATGACCTTTAGTTTGAATTGGAGTAGTAGTTAAATAAAGTGGAAGATGTACTTTAAAGCTGGCTTGCAAACTAATTTTTGTGGCAAATGTATAATTTTCTTTTGCCCAACATTGTGAGTCTGTGAGTGGATTCTTTCTGATCTGATTCAACTATGTGTAAAGACTGCAGTTCCTGTTTGCTCGTGGGGTCAAATAGCAATAATTTCATCTTGAGACAAGCAAACGGTGCAAACTGGACAGTGATCTGAAGCTGCAGAGATGCTTTCTGCCGTGTGAATCCACACAGAAAATACTCTCCTTTAACTTTATTAAAATAGTAGAAGTTCTAAGGTTATTGCACAAAGCCAGCATTTGGAGTCTAGAGTAGATGGGTTTTATACTTTGTATTCCACTAGCATATTTAGGTTAGATTCTCCCTTAAGTAAGTGTTAAACATATTCCATGGTTTGACACTTTTATGATATTTAATGGTTTAATAATTTAAGTTTTATGCTAATTTACTTCTGGTTTCCAGTATTGCACTTCACAGCTTTTTCAGAAGGCTCTTTAAGTATGCTTGGACCTTTACATTTCCACAGAGGACATGGTGACTGGATTTTCCTTTGATATGGAATGTGAAGGGTTTGGAAATGGCTGTAAGTTGAAGTCTGATGACAAAGATGAGCACTTTAGCGTCAACAAAGTGAATGTTAAAATGACATGACATTTTACTATTTTTTACAACATTAAAACCCCCTAAACCTGCTGTAATCTCTTGCTGCAAAGCCTTTCGCTGTTTCTTAAGTGAAAAGTTGCGTGATAAAATATGTCTTGCGTAATCGTTGAACTAAGATAATGTTATCATTTTTTTAACAAACCAGAGCGAGGTTTTCACTACTAGTAAGTGATATATTTAGAAATTTCATACTGGACAGATTGATAACCTTCCTCTACTCCCTGTTTGTTACACAGAGTTTGTATAATGCTGTATTGTTAAAAATCAATGGTAATTTAGCATAGGGGGAAAAGGTGGAAGGAAGAAACCTGCTGAGCTAGACAGACTTACACAATAAAAACAAATGTCATTTTGGACATTCTGGAGGAAATCTTGTAAGGCAGGAGAAGAAGCTCTGATTAAGGACCAAAGTAGAGGTAGTCAAAGGTCAGCTTGTTAGGGCTCTAATTGAGGCTTTAGGACACTTGGCTTTAATTCTGTAGTTTGTCCTTCTCCGACCCTGGCTTAGTCATTGAGATATACCCTCATTACAGATTCAGCTTGAACCTCTTCCCTTATCGGCTGAAAAATGCTTTATCCTCTTGATGTAAACCATGAACCAGTATTAACTCTGTTGGTTCAAATTTGCTTGAAATTCTTGAATTTTGTGTGGGCAGGCTTAAGGCCAGAACAAAGATGTTGCTAGCTGCCTTGCAACTACATCTAGTGCTCTTGATTATGGGATAATGAGTGACTCTGGTGAGGCTTGCACAGTGAGGTGGTCTGGTTGTCCTCTGAAACGTTTAGAAGGTTGTGGAAGTAAGGCAGTGACACAGTTGATGGGTGATAAGCTCAGGTATTTTTGCATAAAATCTGACAGTGTTTGGGGACTACGTAATCTGTCAGCTGCTAGCAGTAAATCTCTGCCATTCTGCTGCATTCCTGCATGGCTCCCCTCACTTAAGCTGGGCTCTTCTAAAGTAATGCTTCCTTTGAGCATAAATTTGGGGGAAAGGAGAACAAGGCCTTCACTAAAGAACTGGAGTTGACTCTTTACTTTATGGCCACTCCATACCTCTCTATTTACATTAATTCCAAATTTTAAATTCCTGGTGCGGTGGATGCATTGGGCAGGGGCATGTAACACTATTGGCTGTGAGGTGGCCATGTGTTGGTGGCCCTGTGGCAGTGAGGATGTGCTGAGAGGGTCAGCACATCCAAGGTGGGCCCAAGAGGAGGCCATGGACCATGTACCACAGTTGTGCAAGGCAGCGGTGCCTGGGTGGGAAGTGTCAGCCTCATGCACAGCATGCGAGATACAACACAGCTGCTATGTGATCTAGTTCTGTTTTATTCGTTTAGTGCTAACAGAGCACTGGTACTTCAGAATGAAGCTGAAACACCAACATGCCAAAGTACTGTTGAAGAATACACAGTAGGAAAAGGTGGGTGTCTCTGTCGCTGTTGGTAGTGTTTATCAGTAGACAGCAGTGTGTTAGAAAGGGAGTAAGGAGAGAAAAGAGATTTCAGATTTACTTGCTTCCTTAAAGAAAACAACTCAAGTATATCCATGTACAGAAAAAAAAGATAATTAAATTTTCAAGTCTCATGCTATTTTGATAGCAAGAGGTCTTGTAATGATTATAAAGTATTTAGTCAGCTGCATGTGCAGTCAGTCACTTTGAAATGGCTATCGATACTAAAAATCGTTTTAGTTTTGGCGCTAGTTCTAAATCAAAGCCTGGGTCTGTGTCATTGTCAGCTTTTGAAACTGTGGTGTTACACAGCAAAAGCAGACAAAACCAAAATCTTTATCAATGAAGGCTAAGGACATGCAGTACTGTGAACAGATTATTCCAGACTTTAACACTGGGTGTCAATTGTAAGGGTTTTATTGTCAAAATATGTTTTGCAGTATATCTAGAGGAACATGATATGTCTTAAAATGTAGGAGTTGTTTAATGATCGTGAGATGAAATAAACAACTTTTTATTAGAAGGAGAGGAAAGCTTATCACAGATGTAAATTTCTGAAGCATTTTTCTTTACATTCTTCCTGCCTTCCTGGACATTCGCACTGTATTCTGTCATGCAAATTTCCATTCCTTCTTATCTATGTCTTTATTAATTTTGTGGTTGAGTTTGTGGAGCCCACCTGGAGGACTTCAGCCATAGGAGTTTGCTGTAAAGCAATAGGTTGTGAGGTCTGCGGTCTGCCTGACTAAGGGTTCCCTGGCTGTTTGTTGCACTGTGCTTCTCCTGACTCCTTGCTCAAAAAGTCTCATAGCGATTTCTGGTTGGTTGGTTTAGACCTTCAGGCTCTCATCCTTAAGCTGACAATGTATTTCTCTTCCTGACCAATCAGTGCAGATCTCTGCTGAGCAGTTGTTGGGTCAAACGCACTAGAAAGCAGAGTACTAGAAGTGTAAATACATGGAAGATTACCAGCAGTTTAGTTTTTTCCTCCCACTGTAAGTTAGTATTCATTATGGTCTGTCTCTAAAAGACTGACTTTCAAAAGACGCCTGTTTGTGATACATGTTTATATAAGTGTATAGGCATTTAGAAATTTTTGTAATTAAAGCCTATGAGGAGAAGATGAAAAAAGCAGCAGAGTGCTTGCAAAGTGACAATTTCTTCAAGATTCTGTTTCTCTGTGCATCACACCAGAATTTGGCTATTAGTAGTTGAAAGGCTATACTCAAAGGAGCCTCCTGATGTGCATTACTTCAATCGCCGCCTTTTAAGAGTTTGCATTATGAAGACACGTGCTATCTCATAACCCTGCCTCGAGGGTGATGATGTTTCCCTGTATTGTGTAAATAAAAGAACTCCACAGAGAGCTGACAAGGCCAAAAGAAAACAGGTTTTGTGTCTATGGTTCTTCCGATGAAAATCTCACTAATTGAAAGAACAAGTTACAGGTAGAAAAACCTTGAATTTTTAAAAAAAACAGTTGCAGCCTAATGAGGTTCCCAGTTAAATGTATGGGGCCTGGATTTAAAGAAGTCCCATTACAGGCAAACAAATGCTCAGAGACCTCTTTCAGTTCTTGCTTTTTTTTTTTCAAGTCTTCACCTCTATGGTCATGAAGGCAGTTGGATAATTACCAATATGGTACCTATGGATGTGGTCTGTGATGCTAGCAAGTCTGTTCTTGTAGTTTATGTGCAAGTTTGTCTTTTGACTGATATCTTGGATTCTTTTATTCATGAATATTGTGTCACAAATGTACTGCCTGGCAGTAATCGTAAAGTCACAAATGTTTATTTGCTTGTTATTTTTAATTCCAAGAATTAGAATAATTCTTCGTAGCATTTGGGTAACATTTGAGTCCCTTTTCCTTCCATTTCCCCTCCCTTTGCACTTGATGCAAATTCCGTGTACTGCGTTGAATAGGTGTACGGTCAGGAAGCGTCGATTAAGTACTGATGGAACTGACTTCCTATGCTATTAATGAAAACATGACTCACGTTCTAAGGATTTGCAGTTGGATTCCTGTAACTTTTGTTATTTCTGTTGTAATTGTTTTCTGTAATTATGTTTTCCTAGAACACAAAGCAATCATTAGAGACCTGGTATGTAAAAAGCAGTAACAGCATATTTATTTGTTTAAACCCATCCTAGTACAGATGAATTGTATATTCATAGCACACAAGATTTCTAATACAAGCAGTAAATGCATGGGTAATTTTCTTCTGATCTTTTCTGTCCAGAAATATCTTTAGTGGAGAATGAAGGCAAATACTCATATAGTAAACATATCTCAGGGTGGGTTTTGTAGTGAACCACTAAACATATCCACAGTTTGGTTATCTGTGTGAATCACTTCTCTGTTCCTGAGCAGTTGGAAATAGCAGAAGGGTTACAGGGAGAAAATATCGATAACATCATTCAGGTATTTTTCTTATAATAACTTGTTTTTTCAGCTTTTTTGTTGACTGTAGAACTGCTAAATGCCAGGATTGTAATTGTATCAAAACCTGAGCTCTATGCCAACAGGAAATTCCTGAGGTCCTGGGGCTTTTTCTTGAGGCTGTGTAGTGGCATGGGATGAACTCCATGCCCCCCAGAGCACTGCAGCAGTAAGAGTAAGGCACAGGATGGACCTGGGAAGCTACGAGCAATTCCCAGTTCCTTTATGATTTCAGGAAAGTAATTTAATGTAGTCTGTTTCCCCATCCTCCTTTCGGAATATGACATTAAGGTTTCACAACCTGCTTCAAGCTATGTTAATGTGCATGTGGTGATTGGGCACACCAGTAATGGCAGCCAAGCAGGAAAGCTAAGAATGTTCAATGTTTGTTAGATTGCTTCCTGAAGCACCCACACTCAGTTGTAATGCTGCTCATGTATTAAGCATATTTTTGAAACTGGAAAGTAAAGTGTATTTTTATATAAATATAGGTATAAAATGAGGTGAGTTCAATAAACCTCATGTTGTAGACGAGGCCCTTAGTGCCATGGGTTAGTGGTGGCCTTGGCAGTGCTGGGGTAAGGGTTGGATTGGTTGATCTTAAAGGTCTTTTCCAACTTGGTTGATTCTATGATTCTGTGATTCTGTGTTTTCCTGGTTTATGATAGGGAAGTGAAGAGCTTGCCCCACTCCTGCTGTTTTTTCTGTTGGTAGAACTTCTGGGAATGGTGCCTTCCCTTCTTGCCTTTGTTGGAAATCTCTGCTAGATGAGAGGACAGAAGTTTGAGTTAATTTCATTATGTTTTGATTGAATTGTTTTGACATAGTTTCTCTGGTACACAAGTTCAAGAGGAATGGAAAATGGGCATTTCATTATAAGACCTTAATGATTTGTTTACTTCTTGTCCTTTTCAGTGTCAGCCTGTCTGTTCCTACTACGGCTGTCTGTAGTAGCAAACTTTTCAGTGGTGTGTGACATGTAAGCCTTCAATTGTCATTTGCTTGTTCCAGCATCTTTCTCGTCTTTCATTAAAGGTGAATTAGAAAAGACCTGAATGTATAATCAGTTCTATGTCGTGAACAAATACAGTTCATTATGAAATTTACCTCATAAAGGTAATAAAAGTACCAAAAGTCCTTCTCGTATGTTGTGAAAGAAATAATAAAGAGATGTTTTGCAGTTTTGGAGGTAGCCTTTAATATGACTTTCTCCTTTTCACAGTCATGATTTTCATACTTCTAAAATTACGCTTCTGTCACACACTGATTTAATCAGATAATTGCATTTAAATACAGTAAACTCTCCAGAGCTGTCCCTACCTCACTCCACCAAAAAAAAGGTCATTGTTGCTCATTTGATTCAACAGGCCTAGTCTTTGGGGGAATACATGCATCTTTGGCAGTTTTTCTGTTTGTTGTGCTTTAGACCTTTAGAGTTATTATAGACTTGCGCATCTGTAGAGAAAGTCCAAATTAATTTTAATGATTTCACTGCAGTTATTTTTGTGATGCTTAACTTGTGCAGGAATAATGAGATGGATAGCTTGGAAGGACATGTAAAAGAGTTGAAACATGTGATTTCTTTTAGGAAGAGCAGGGCTCTGAAAGTACTTCAGTCTTGCAGCAGATGTCCTGTGCTGCCACTTATTTTGGTGCTAGGTTTTGGTTTTGTTTGTATGCTGGGACATTGCATGTCTGGGCAAGTATACTGAATAGCTTGATCTGGAAATGGCTTCTGCATTTTCACAGTTTGGATTTAAACTGCTGGTACATCTTGGGTCTGTGAAATCTGTAAGGAAGGGACTGCTTCATAGTGACCACCTCTTCATGGGTCCTTAATATCTGGGGAGCATTGTCTGCAGGGGCTTTGCCCGTCATTTTTCTGACATGAGTAATAAATGAATTGAATATATCAAATGGATCAGCCCGAGAGCCTCAGTTCTCATAGGATAAATAAGTTGTGTATTTTAATTGTTCATGTTCTTCAATAAAGGTCTTAACATTAAGGTATTTCCCTGGGTTGTATCCGTTTGAACTGCAGGCAAACAAGAGGATCCAGTAGTTCCAGTCTTACCCTACTATTTCTTCTGTCTTGGAGATAAAAAATACCATGTAGCCCAGCTGAGGAATACATTTTTTCTGTATAATTACTACATGTTGAGTATCTTGAGACCTCTGTCCTGCAGGAATCGCAGAATAGTTGAGGTTGGAAGGGACCTCTAGAGGTCATCTTGTTCAAACCCCTACTCAGGCTGGGTCACTTGGAGCCAGTTGCCCAGGTCCATGTCCAGATGGCTTAAAGGATGGAGTTTTTGGAAGAAGCAGCTTTGGAATTGGTTCCAGCTAAGTTACTGTAGAGAGCATTAATAGCTGCCCTTGCACATCACAGATGCAGAGCTCCCAAGGGACAGGTAGCTGTATTTCAGCTCTGAATGCACCATCATAGCTGTTAGCTCCCATAATGACTGAAAACGGAATTAAGAGGTCATCCATGAGGAGCACATGTAAATATAAATGAGCAACTGTATTTTGCCTGAAGGATAAGATTTCTGTTAGAATAGGTAACACTTGGAACAGTCACCCCAGCACTTCAGTGTGTTTTTGTAATAGTATCTCCATTTCTTTTGGGGAAGGTTTAGGGTATACTCATGTATGCTGGAGGTTGCTTTCAAGGCCTGACTTAGAAGTATTCCAGTGCTACAAGCTTTTAGAGCTGATTAGTTTCCACTGCCTGGAAGAAGGGAACCTTACTGCCAGATTCCCAGAGCAGGAATGTGCCAAAGTCATGCAAAGAAATTGAAGCAGCTTGTCTATTCTGTTGTTCTTCAAGAGAGTTTCTGGACGTCTGAATGCCCTACCCAATTTTCTTCGGCATTACAGCTTCAACAGTGAACTTACAGAGGCCATAGAGAAAAATAAAGTAGCTTTTGTTACGTGTCCCCTGTTCTCCAGATGTTCCATGCCATCAGGGAAGGGGCAGGGGTCAGCAGAGTATTGCAGTGGGTACTGCTCCCACAGGGGTTGCGCTACTCTAAGTTATAATCGAAGCAGGAATGTGCAGTGATCAGCATGAAAACTCTAGTTGTTGGGTGAGTAACCTTTATATTTTGTTGGAAAAGTTTCCCACTGAGATCATCTGACATTAAATTGTGGCAAGTTAACTTGCATTTTTATCAGTTTGCTAGAAAACTGATACAGACAGGCACTCAGGTGGTGAGCAGTGGCTGTTGTACTTTCTCATGCTTGACCCTTCCTACCCTCTGCAGGTATTCTTACAGGGCAATACATGTTTTTACATCAGAAAAGCCTTTGGTAGGAACTGCTATTTTCTGTAGTGTATGGTTGGACAGCAGCTAGCACAAGTCGACAGCTTTTCTTTTTTGAAGTGACTGCTGCATGTTCTTGCCTCCTAACCTTGATCATAAGTGATTTATAGAAAGCTGAGGAGACAAGAAAAGTAGGCAATTAAAGCTGTCTGTGTCTCTGGAGCACAGACATGTTACTTATAACTGCATTGCTGAGAAGAGAGCAGAAACAAGAGGTTTCTTTGCTTTTTCTTCTGTTAATCCAGAGGTTAAAAGACTTCATTAATTTATTGAGGTATTATGAAAGTAGACTTGCCTGGAATTGCTTTTTAATTTACTATTCTTTTTTAACCACAGTTTTTTGATAAGGAAACCAAATCTGTTTGGTTGTTCTATAAATTCTGGACTTCTTAAATTCATTTTCACAATAAAGGGCTTATCTTGCAGCAGTTTGAGCATTCTGTAAACAACCAACATCTCAGATGACCTTAGTCCCACTCAGCTATCACACACAACTGATTTAAACCCCTTTATAATGTCCCTAAGAGGAGATGCGTTGTATTTCACAAGGCTGTGTAATTCTGTCCTGTTCTCTCTTGAAAATTTCTGTTCTGTGATAATTTTTTTCTCCTTTTGATTTTCAAAAAGTTAGTCGGCTCCAGTCCCCTTACAGCACTGGAGTATTGTCCTTTCATACATTGTTTCTTGGCCAGTCCCATGTCATGGAGCAGAGAATGCAGGACAGATGCTTCACGCCTGGCATACTCAGCTGTTCCTGAGAATAAAACTACTACGTGCGACTGGCAAGTACTGCTTGAGGCAGCATATGCTAGCTGTTAATGTGTGACCTTTTTGTCCGCAGTAACTCGACTAACTCTATTCATTTAGAAAGAAAAAAAATTAGATATGAAATTTAGGTAACTGAGTTTCTGAACGTCAGGCCACTGCTTTATCATAAATGTATTTATCACTTCAAAATTCTAGTTCCAGATGTAAAGTGTTAATTGTGCACTGACTAGTGCGCAGAGAGGTGTGTGAGTAGGTAGCATGGACTGCTGGCCAGGTTATTGGAGTACATGGAACAGCAAAGTGATTGAATTACAGTGGCTTAAGAAGTTCCTGTCTCCTCAGCTGAGAGTTTTACCACCGCTGAGCCGATACACAGCTCAGCTGATCACACATATACCCTGGCTAGGTTATGCTATTTTAATTACTGCTTCCACAGAGTAAACTGGGAGTAACTGACAGACTGCTTTTCTGGATGCTGCAGCTCTCTGTGGTTGTCTTGGCGTGAAAGAATTATGGATTTTGACTCCTTAATGAATAGTAACGGCCATAGAAGTGAGACATTTATGAGTCTTCTGGTTTGTCTTTCTGTTGCCCAATCACTGTGCAGGTGTCACAGTGAAACAGCATTTTTTTTTTTTTTTCAGTAAGTCTGCCTTGCGGAAAGATGGCTTCTTTGGGGCCAGTGCTGCAGAATGATCAAATAGATAAATCCTCCTTGGGGAGGTATTTTATATACAGACCATACCTTTAATAATTTACAGTTACGTATGCTGTAGTTTTAAGTTCAAAATCTGCTTTCCCAAAAGGCCAGTCTATTCCACCTTGCGTCTTTTTGTTACCAGTGCTTTTATGGGAGTTAAGGAACTGGATTAAATCTAGTAGCTGAAATACAGAATACAAATTCTTACTGTGGATGGAGTTATACTACTGGATAATACTTACTAAATGCCTAGCTTTCCATGCATTTTATAAAATCATTCAAGGGAAGAATGAAGATATTCTGTACCAATGTAGGATTTATTTATCTTGGACTTGATGCCTTTCTGAAGAATTTCTTGTTTGAATGTGTTTACTCTTACTAAAGAAATGCTGACAGAGGCGTATTGGCATGTGTGAGTCCTTTCATTGAAGTGATACGAACAAAAATGTGTAACCACGTAGGTAAAACATACGAGCTCTTAAGATAGGAAATTTGTGAAGTGTACTGATTAAATGTTCTTGTACAAATCGGAATATTTTTGGGAGTGGTTTTGGTTTTGTTTAAAAAAAACCCAAACCCAATCATTTTTTGAGATGATAACGTGTATTTATTTTTGTACTCACTTTGTATGTTTTGTGATGTTCCTGCTGGACATTCCACAGGGAGACTTTACGTGGGAGCATTGTTCCTGTTTACAGGCAGTATTTCCTGGAACTGCTAGTCAGTCATATGGGTTTTACTCTGCTGTTGGTATTTCTGTTGGTGGTCATTAATGAAGTTGTGTCAAAGAGCTCAAACTGATAGGTTGAAGATGTAGCAAAAAGAGATGGGTCAACAGAAAGAGTGGAGAAACCCCTCTGTATTAGGTAGGCATGGGGTTGCATGGCAGTCTGAGAAAGATCATCTTGGTTTAGGATCTGGAAACAATTAAAGCATGTGGTTGCTGAATAAACCAGGTAACAGTTGCTTGACTTACGCTTGAGAACGAATGATGCAGACTGTGCAGTGAAATTTTTATGCTTCACCTGTGAACTTCAAACACTTGCACATTCATTTGAAACTTTTGCTAAAGTTTGGGGGTTTTTGTCCTCTTTATGAAAGTAACTTCAGGATAGACCTTATTTTTATTTCTGACTGTTGGAGTACAGATTAAAGAATGGATAAATGTAATTCAGGGTGATTTTGAATATGTATTTTCAGAAGAGCTTATTCATACTTTTATTAAGTTAATATTTTATGCAGAAAATCACTGACAAGAATATGTTCCTTTCTTTGTCTAAAGCTACTCAGAGTGAGGAGCGTCTGTGTGCATTTAAGGACCCTTATCAGCAGGACCATGGAATCAGTGAGAGCCGAATCTCCCAGGAAAATGGCACAATTTTGTGCATGAAAGGTAGTACCTGCTACGGACTGTGGGAAAAAACACGAGAAGGAGACATACATCTTGTAAAACAAGGTATGTAACATTTCAGTGTAAGTGCAGTAGCTTTGCTGGTCTTTTCACTTGTTTGTGATCTAGCCAGCTGATACAAAGATGCATAGCTGCAAAAGTAGAGATTTTGCTTGTGCCTTGTACAAACGTATAATTTTAAACTTCCTATTTAGCAACACCCTCCCTGCTGTTCTGCAGGGAGGGATGAAAGGTCTTGCCTTCAGAAATGGGTTTTGATTGCCATTTTCAGAGACTCTGTTCTTGGTTACTTGGATAAGAGCTAGTGTAGTATAAGGCTTAATGAAAACTGGTTTTTACCAGTGCAAAGATCCTATGCAGTTGTACTCATTATTGTTGTTCCTTGTTTAATCTGTTGAAAGAAGCAGTCTGACTGCTCACCTCTGCCCCCATGCTGCCTCTTTTCTTTCCAGGCATTTGTGCATAAATGATGCTTACCCGCCATTGACCATACTTGGGCAGAAACAGTTGCTGCAGGGATAAAGAGCCTGCATCAACCAAGAAATAAGTTGTGATCCTGTAGAAGAGTCCAGTAATGCTGGCAATGAGGAAGGACAGAGTTTTCAGAAATTACGCAAGAAGCAGCAAAATATAGATGCATTCTTGTGGCTTAACTTTAAGGAGGGAGCTAGGTCACAATTTCATTTAGAAGGTGGGCCAGAAGCTGGTAGTATTGTCTGTGGTATCAGAGAAATGGGGAATGGCATACTTCTGCTTAGAGACTTAAGAATTCCTCCTCTAAAAAGAATTCTTTAATGTGCCTCTTCTTGCAGGTTGCTGGTCTCATATAGGAGACCCACAAGAGTGTCACTTTGAGGAGTGTATAGTTACAACCACCCCTTCCTTGATTCAGAATGGAACGTACCGCTTCTGCTGCTGCAGTACAGACTTGTGTAATGTCAACTTCACAGAAAATTTTCCACCTCCTGACCCTACTGATACAACACCTTACAGTAAGTCAAATGTTTCCATCGTTGTCATTTCATGGTTTAAATAATTTAGAGAAAGATCCTTCTTTCATGGTACCGTAAAATGTGAAGCGCGCCTTTTTCATTTCTATGCAATGGAAATGGCAAACAGAACAGTTTTCTCCATGTGAAGTTTATCACATTTATATATTCCACAGTGCTCTGCAAAGACTGAGTTAAATGCTTACAGAAGAATTATTTGTATAGGCAGCTACTGAATGCAGATTACATTTCCCAGAATGGTCTCTAATCTAGGGTGCTTTGGTATTTGGATGCCCAATTTCAGAAGCCTGTGGGGATATTCAGAAGGATTCAGACTTGTGTTAAAAAACAGGCTGGTAAGTTCATTAACATTATGGTACCTTTGAAAAGTCTGGCCTGTCTATTCAGTCATGCTCCACAGATAGCTCTGAGCGGTGGAACCGGTTTTATATCAGGCTGTTGAGATTCTCTCCAAAGTCTTACAGTGCTTTGAAATCTGACTTCTTTCTTTTGCATATCTCTGGTAGAGATTAACTTTGGTATAAAATTCACAGAGCACTAGTTTGAGCAATGTAGTTTTCTTCCAGATTAGATTATCTGCTAAATCATGTATTATAAAATCAACTTGGCAAATGGATCCAAATCAAGGGATCACATCCCTTAAACTCCTATAACAGAAGCAAGATAGTGACTAGAAGACACAATGTTATGCTGTGTTCTAAGAATTCAGAACCTGTAAAGAAGCTGAGTTAGTGGCCTAATTTAAACATTTGGATAGCCTTTTGGAAATAAAAATTGTGAAAGAAATTGAATAAAGGCAGGTATGTAAATGGAGGTTCAGTTGTTTCTGTATGGTGAGAGTTCCTTATCGATGGAAAGTGTATTGTGAACTGAAGATGTCTTTAATTTGATAGTGGCTATAGCTATAGGATGCAGGAAGAATAGTTTGTGTTTAGGAATGATATTATTTGAATTAACTTTAACATAGTGAAGATACTGGTGCTTTCAAAAATAGCTGTAGGATGGAGTCCTTGTAAGCAATTTTAGTCAAAATGAGGGCTTGGCATTTTAAAAAGAAAACAAAAGAAAGCAACCTTTTACTGGGGAAGTGTGTACATATAAATGGGTAAAGAATGTTGATAAGAAATGGTGCCTTTTGACTGATAGTATTATTTGTAGAACCGGTAAACAATCACCACTTGGAGTCAGTGCCTGAGCACTGTGCAATGCAGAACAGACTCTACTTGGTAATAGTCATCTGGTCCCCAAATGTGACTGGAGTTAGTGCTGTGCAGGGGATTTAGGCAGGAGGGGAAAAAAGGTGTAAAGATAATTCCTTGTCCTTTTTTATTTCCTCAAAATAGGAAGCCAAAGTTCCCACAAAATTGACTTCTCCTCATGCTTCTCTAAGGGCTGAAATTAATTCAGTTATTGGCTGATAAGATCTTCAACTGATTTTTAAGTGGAATTTTTAATACTGAAAGATCTAACTTGACTTGCAAAGTGGTGGTGGAAATTAAACTTGTAACATAGTCCTTAATTCACCCAGCTGTAATTGAGTGCTGCTGCATACATTTCTACTGACTCAAACTGTTCTGTGTTATTGTGTCTCCTTCCATTTTCATAATACACAAATTTGGCTTTAGGCACAAGCATAAGCAAAGTAGGTTGCTGCCTAGAACAGTTGTCTGTCTGCTTTGGCTAGGTTAAGAGATGGAGATTGGCCATTCCAGCAGCAAGCATAGCCTCATTTACCACTCTGGTGTTTTATTTGTAAAGCTCTACTACTGCTGCATTTGACAGATGAGGCTGCTCCTGGCAGCGTACATGCCGTACATATGCAGCACTTGTGGAGGTAGAGGAAGTTCTAGGAAGCTGGAAGGGTGAAAAAGAGGGAGGCCGTGGCACACAGACCCCCTGCAACATTGCTGGCCCCTGTTTCAGGCACTGGAGTCTCCATGGTCCCTTTCGACTCCTTCAGAACCCATTTTGGTACTGTAAGGTTTAGTTTTGCCATCTCGACATTAAGGACAGAATTCTTGCTTTGGCAAAGTTCAGTTTTCATGGAATTGTTGGGAAGCTTTGAATTACCTGTAGATGCCTTACTTGAGCGCACTTCCAGCCTTTCTGTTAAGGTTGTCAGAATGCTTTAAGGACACTAGTAAGTTTAGCTGTACAGGCTGTGTCAATCTATATTACTGTATCTTTTAGATTATTAAATATATTATTAATTAGATTATAAATGCGTAGTTTGTGAATGGCAAAGTAAGGCACATGGCCTCCCAGAGTTGTATGTATGATCCTGTAGATTTCAGAGCAGGTGTATGGTTGGTTATGCGAAACCTGATGAATTCAGCTGACAGATACTAAGCCTTTGTAAAGGTTTCTCTGCAGATTTGCAGTAAAATAACCCAGAATAAAAGTTCCTGGAACAACAAGTGGAAATGGGGCTGTATTTTAAAAACTAACAGAACCTGAGCACACTGCTGATGAACCTGGTCAATTTAAACTTAATTCTTAAGGAAAATTGTAAGTGTTCTTTTAAAAGTATTTCCTTGCAGCTTTATGAAGGATCTGTAGAAACAGCAAAATACTGTGTGGCCTCTTGTGCTAAATCCATCTGGAAAAATAATGGAGGAATAAACAAAGTATTTTATACACAAAACCGAAAGACTGTAGGACAGTTAACAGTCGTGTATTGAAAAATGTAGCTAGATTAGAAATGATTCAAAAAGAATAAAAGCAAGTTAATTAAGATCTTAATACATTTTAGATATAACAAATTGTTGTCATAAAATACAACAATTCTTCTCTTTAATGTTATACTTAATTTTTATGTCATTATTGTCTTCCAGGATGTCAAGACATGTTTAGCTCAAAACCATATCTGTGTAGAATGGAGTATATTTTGATTGTTGAAGTTCATATTTGGTCAGGGCATGAATATAAAAAATCCATCCTATCTTGTAGCAAAACTTCATAAAAATGAAAAATAAAATGAAAGACAAAGAGGTTGTTAAAACCATGGATTTGATCCTTACTGCTTCTTAATGTGCAGCTGGTAATTTAAAGCAATCGTACATCTGAGTAGTCATAATATTCTTCTATCTTAAAGATAATTGTGGCAGATTTAAGTAGTTTTTGGTTGCTAGTCCCTCCAGCTAGAATTTTGTAAATGTTGTAGGATGGGGCATATTCTAGAACCCACAGGCTGGAGGTATTAAAAATGCAAAGGTTCAGATAGCTTGTTTCCTGATGCCAGGAGAAGTAGAGGTTGGAGAATGGTCGTTATTTCTGATCTGAAGATTTGCCTGTGGAGTTTGGAGCTACTGAAATGTGGAAGTTAAAACAACCTCTCATTCTCAACCTAACCTTGCACTTCTGGTGAAAAATATACTTTGTTATTCTTTGCTAGTAACTCGTGGATGGATGAATTGTTTGTCCATCTTCTATTTTCATGAAAAAAGAAAAAGAGAAAAAGTTAATCTTAACTTCAGCCAGGATGTGTATATACCCCTTAACCCAAAATAAAAAGGGCCAACTATGGCTTCATGGGTAAACATTTTGAGATGCCAGGGATATGGAGCATTTACCACTTCTCTGGGCAACCTGTTCCAGAGCCTCGCCACCCTCACAGTAAAGAACTTCCTCCTTGTGTCTAACCTGAACTTCACCTGTTTCAGTTTAAACCCATTGCCCCTTGGCCTGTCACTACAGTCTCTGAAGAGTCCCTCTCCAGCATCCTCGTAGGCCCCCTTCAGATACTGGAAGGCTGTGTTCAAGGACAGGTTGGACAGAGCCTTGGGCAACATGGTCTAGGGTGAGGCAGCCTTGCCCATGACAGGGGGGGTTGGAACTTGATGGTCTTAAGGTCCTTTCCAACCCTAACCATTCTGTGATCCTGTGTGTGTTTACTCTACTACCTTGGTCAAATACTTATTTCAAGACTTAATAAATATCTGCCTCTTACATCTACAAAATGCTTCGTAAATTCTGAGACTGTGAAGACTAATTCATTAGTTCTACAATCACTCGCAATGGCCATTTAAATAGAATTTAAGTAGCTAAACAGGTAAATGATCTCCCTCGTTGGTCATAGATTGTGGTAATGAAACATGCGTGTTAAAATAACATCAAGATGAAAGCAACAAAGCCATTTTTAATTATTTTTTTCCTCCAGGCTGCATTCCTGGCACTGCAGATAAATTAATCTTGCAGCAACTGAGTGTTGAGAATATATTTTTGTGTGACAGGTGATGTATTTGCATGATATATGGAAAAAATCCTTGGCAGCGACAATTGATGTAGGGTTTTCTCCTCAGAGCAACAAATGGTGACTGCAATTTTTAGAGGATTTAGGGAACTTATATTAAATAAGCGCACTGAGGTTTGGATATAAAGAAGCTGCTTCATACAGCAGAGGAAGTTGGTTTTCTTTATTCTAAAACACTGATAGATGGGTTTATCTTTCAGTGTATCATCCGGGCCAGTGTTTTACAATGTATGTATGTAAAACACTGGTTTATCCTTCAGTGTATCATCCTGGCCTTTCTTTACCAGCCTTCTTGCTACGTATACAAAATAGGTCTATAAAAGTCTGTCTTTAAGTGCTCACCGAATTCTCTGGAAACTTTGAGGAAAGCTACCATTAAAAAAGAAAAAAAAGGGGGGTAATTATTAATATATGTGGCTGAGTCAGGTTAATTAAGGTAGTAATACACAGTTTTCAAGTAACAATTGCTTCTGAGAGGCAGCAGTTGGATTCATGTTGTTGTGGGCACATGGCCCAATCTAACTCCCACTGAAGTTGAATGAGATCATGTCAAGCTAATTTTGGAAGGTTGTAACCCTGCTCTCACTCTCAGTTGTTATCTTGAACTGCTTTTTTCTGGAGAGCAGCATCCAATATTAATTTATATTTGAAATGCATTTACTTCAGCTGAGTTCTGCTTGGAGTACCTCATCAGCCCCAGGTTTGAGCTGGTCCTTCATTTCTGGTCTGCCTATGCTAAGAAAATTCTAGGTAAATAAACATTTTCCCTTATTTGTGCTACTTTTTTCAGGTGATTTTGATACATAGCAAAGGGGAAATTACAAATCTTTGCAAGGTGACAGATCTGTCTTGAAAGATTGAGGCAGGGCTGATCCACGCAAGGGTTATAACTCGTACCCGTGAAATGAAAGGGAGTCAGTCAGGCACATCTCTTCAGTGAAGAAATAAGGAATTATATGTCATTAATGTGCCATAACTATATTACCATGCAGGGAAGGAAATGCTGAGACAATTCTTGCAACCAAGGAAAGGTAATAGTATTGTGAGTTAATGTAGGGAAGAAAAAGCAGATATGAAAATTGTTGCAGGGAGCAAACAAAGTATTAAAGCAATTAGCATAGAAGGCTATATAGAAACTCAAGCGATGAAAGCCTTAGTTTCTGTAGAATTAGTGGAAGGGTTTGCAAGTCACCCAACTAGTAGTGGTTGTTGAGTAACTTCAGTTCAGTGATGCTCATTAGAAATACGTCTGTCAAAAGCAGAATCTCTTAAAGGATTGTTGTTAACAGCGCTTAACGTCTTAACTTCTAACACATCATAGTCTCCTGAGATTAATCTTGCATCTTTATTGAATTTAAAAGTAAAGCTTTGATGTGCACTTGGAGTCTGAATATTAAATGTTAGCTGGGAAGGCAAAGCCTATATGGATAGAAAACTGGACATGTACAATTTTCTCTTACAGAAATATTTAATCAGGAAGGTGAAATTGGAATGTTTTACCTGAACTGAGATTGAAATGTTTTGGAAATGTTTGGAAATGTTTTCAAATTGGTTATGCACCAAACCCACAAAATGCTAAAAACTGGGTTAAATAAAATAATAACAAACATGTTTATTTGAAAAAGGAGAACCATTTCAAATAACATTTTTACTAAAATAAACCTTGGGGTTTTATGAGTACATTCCCTGTTGCTTTGTCAAACTGCTGTTCGAGTGCACTTGGTAGGAGAGGTGTACAAGGTAACTGCAGAGCTGTGCCAACAGAGATTAGTACTGTGTTATAACCCAGAGGTCTGAGAACAAGGGCCTTTGCAAAGTTCCATCAAAAATCTATTGGAATCTGAAAAAGAGCTTTTTGGATGCAAGGGGGGGAATTTCGTCTTTATCTTGACATTGCAGTAGTGTGTCTGTGAAGTGCTAGAGCTGTAACTACTCTTTGTTTCAGAGGGCTAAAAATATTTTACTTTTAGAGTCCTTAGGGTTCTCAAATCTTAAAGTAGATGTGAACATAACTTTTAGCATATTTGATAGGATTGTCTGATCTGCATCTTTGTCATCTCTGAAGTGTCCTGCATACTTGTAGTACTACGCAGCAAATATTCGAGTTGAAGGTCTAGAATGAAGACAGGAAACATCCGTATTCTGAAATATAATAAGTGATTTTTGCCACCTTCAGTAATAGCAAAAACATACATTTTAAGCCAACTAATATCTGCAAATAGGTGATTTGCAGTTCTTGAGGCACTAATTTGCATCTCTGCTGGCAGTCAGTTGCTTATAGTTCGTATGTTTTATGCACTTCTGAAAGGATAATGATCTACAAATATCTTGGGGTAATACAAACATAGTAAATATACTTTTTCCATTTACTGGGAATGCTGAGTATTGTCTGATTTTCATATTGTTGTATAATAAATTCATTGCATAATTAGCAGATATCTGTTCTGACAGTGCACAATATGGCTTTATTATGAAGGCTGTACAGACACAAGGCAAAAGTAGATTGACTCAGAAGAATGGGTCTTTTTGAGAATGCATTAGTGGAAAATTGGGCTGAAAATAAAAAAGGTAGTAGATGAGGAATTGTTTCGCCTCATCTCAAGGCAAAACGGAGACAGACAAGGATGCTATGCTTTCTATGTCTTTACTCACATGCTTCAATATGCAGTGTATAATGTATACAATATCAATATTATTCTAGACAAATCCTACACTGCTATTTGACAACCCCAAATCTGAGAGATAGGTAGGAGCTCTCTGGAAGGGAGATTGGCATAGCAATATACTTTCTGGGGACATTCTATGTCAGCAGGTTTTCTGATGTAGAAGTAGCAATAGGCTTCTAATAACTCTTCCGCACATACCAAAACTTTAATGCTAGGTGCTGTAAATCTTAACACTTTAGAATGAGTTAAGACTACACCACCATGGAAGCATTTCTCCTTTGAAGACTTGCAAATGTGGCTAGGTAACTCTCCTCAACAAAGTATACTGACTGAATTAGCCAAGATACTGTACATTGTAGTCATTACCAAAAAGATTTGAAACGCTCTTTATGTTTTGTGAATGTGCTACTTGTCTCTCTCTCTGTGCTTTATCAAACATTTATTTTCAGATCAGGTTTGTCCATGTCCCCCTCTCCCTCTCTTGTCAGGCTAAAGGATTCCTGCTGTGAGCAGAAGTGGCGAAAATGGCTGTGCTCAGAGTCCTCTACTGCTGCAGCCCCTGTCAGAGGGCATTCGCTTCAGCATGTTACAGCTGTATCTTCCCAGGCAGCCTGGAGGTTGCTGGGAAAGCTGCTCCTCACAATCTCCTTTCTCCTGCAGTGTGACTCTAGTAGCATTCCTCGTATTTGATTTTTAGCATGGCTCTACTCTGGTTTTCTTTAATAATATTGGAATGAATGGAGTTAAGATTAGAAGGAACAAGAAGTCTGCACAGTTTGGTTATAAAGCACTGCTAGGTGCTGCCAGATACTACTAATAAATTTCCCCCCTCATCATTGATTTTTGTCTGTCCCTGGTACAGTAGTGGTGAGAACAGTCTTTGTCCACAGACTACTGACATAGTAAGAGGCAGGCTAGGGACTGGAACTCAGGAGATTGCTTATAAATACTGGGTCTGATATTGGTTGTTCAGTACTATTAATCTAATCTGTGCAGAGTAGTGTTTAGATCATGGAAAACCTGTCATGTCTTTCTTGCTCCTTAAGTAAGCAAGCAAGCGTCAGTAAGCCTCATTTGTTTCTGTCCTGTGCACTAAGCTTGCTGACAAAAATCTAATCCTATATTATGGTTTTGTCCAGTATATTTTACCCCTTTGATTTTTGGAACAGGTACAATTTAGGAAGAAAGCTTTAGCTTCTTGGCATCTGCCATACATTTAGAATAGCCTCCTGTTAGCCCAGCTGGTTTGCAGTCTTACCCAAGTTGCATCCATAGCTCAGCACAATGGAACTCGGCCTCCTCAGAGGAGACTGGAAGTCCAGACAGGCGATTAAATTAAAAGATGTTGGCTCTTCAGAGCTGGTCATTAATCACTGCTCCTTTTTGAGTCTTTTTCAGTAAAATTGTTTTCTTTGTCTGGACAATAATTGTGATCCTGAAAATCCAGTACATTACTTAACATCGATTTGTGGCTCCTTCTTTTATGCTATAGCATACAGTGCGTTTTTAGACAGGACACTGTCAGGAGATACAACACCAATTGTATTTCAATCTGGCGCAGTCTTAGTAGCTATAGGTAAATAAAGCGTTTGGGTTTTAGCAATGTGATAAGTTGTTTCTAAGGACACTTAAATTAGATTTAGACAAAGTGTTTGAACAGCTGGAATAATGTTGTTTAGATGTCAGGCAGCTCCTGCAGAGGCTGGTGCAGAGCAGGCTGTGGGCAGAGATAGCCACATTTCCCCCAGGCCAGGGAACAGGAGCTGCCAGGCAGCACCATGTCGGTCCGGCTGCTGGGTCAGGTCTGGGTAGTGGGTGCTAAAGTCAAAGGCTGAACTCAAGGACTGTATATGTGCACTAAATGATTGTTCTTTACGTGATTTGATTTCTTTTTTATTACTTGTACAACTGTACTGTTGGAATATTTTCTATTGGGAGTATAGAAAAGGTTAGGAGCTCTACTTGATACAAGCTCTAGTTGGTCTCTTTCTTCCCATATATCAGACAAAATATCTGCGTGTGGATGGATACTGGGGATCAGGGTTTTAAGTTTGTTTTGCTTACAAGGAAAGACTTACGTCTTTTTTTATTAATAAAGTGAATGGCAAATTCAGGTAAGTGCCTCAGGTGTTTGAACTGTGTACCTGTGACTAACTGTAATTCTGAATGTGAAGTTTCATTAACTAGGCATCTAGATTCAGACGTGTCATCCTTGAGTATAGATGTCTCCATTATTTCTGAAGAACTGAGCTGTCAGGGCTGTTTTGAAATCATAGTGATCTGAGGTGATCTTTTGACTTTGTGGCTAACAGAAACCATGTGCTTAAAAGCAAAGACTTCGTAGAGCATCCAGGAGACCAATGCAGATAGGAAAACATCACCTTAGTGTTCTCCTGGTCATGTAACTCCTGATTATACATCAGTTGCAGGTGTAACTTCTGTTATTGCTGTCCAAATAGGAGAGGATGATAGTGTATTCACTAAAATCTTAATGAAGATTCCCATGGATATAATTGCACTATTGAAAGGCCTTCATGCAAACAGAGATTTGAGTTGGTACCGAAAGTCTGCTTACATTTGCATGGATTATAAAAGTTTACTGTTGCTCGAGGGCAGATAAGGGTGAGGAAAATTCCTGAAAATCTTGTAATGAGATTTGTAACTACTGCTGTATGCTTGTACTGAGTCTTTCTTTCTGTTGTTTCATTTTTAGCTTGAAGTTTTTGTGATGTTACTGGTCCTAATCACATTGCAGTTTTGTTTTCTTTCTGTGATAGGTTTGTGAAGGTTCCTTCTTTATATACAGAGATAGCTGCTGTTAATGTATACCATTCATTATTATTATTTTTACTGGTTTATATTTAATAAATAAAATGAACAGTAATGTGTTGCTATGGATACCAATACGTAAGCATTGGAGTTGGGAGGCTAAGTGTTGTCTATTTTTGTGTGTGACAGCGACTTTCCCTTGTTGCAGTTCTCATTAGGACTGAATTTGTGATGGGAAATCTGACTTTTAATGCCACCTTTTAGGAATCTGCAGAAGGTTTTGTTTGAGGTGTGTGTGTATATATATGTATATATTCAAGCTTCTGTGCTTTCAGTATAAGAATAGGTATGGATCTTTCCAGTTACTGTGTCATCAGATTTATGTGGATAATCCATGCATTTCTTTCTCAGAAGTCAGGTTTTATTATCATTTTTTTATTTTGGATACTAAGATATTTATTTTCTTACCACAGTTAAAAAATTGAAAGAAATCGGTATATTCATTAGCCTTAAAATCTAACTTATAAAGTTGTGCCTTATTTCAGTTAATTTGTATCATGTATTTCTGTACAAAATTAATTAATGGAAAAACATTTGCTGTGTCTAAAGAGGAGAAGTTAGAAATTCAATCTCTAAGGGCAAGGAAAGATTGAAAGAGGCAAATGTGAAGACTTTCTGTTGTCTTAGCTTTTTTGCTTGTGCGTTAGCTTTTTTCTTCTTTTAGAAGTAGAAAGTGATTTTTGACATTTTCTTAGAGGTCTGAGGAAGGACTTCTTTTTCTCCGACACCAGATACCAAGTTTCATTGAGACTGAATAGAGTTTGTGATTCAGCTCTTTTAAATCCCTTTGAAGGTTCCAGTGAGGTGGATTCAGTGTTGCAGCACTACAGGTTTATGCATTTATTTTTAAGTTTGAGCCCACAAAATATTGCATGTATGTTTCTTGGTACTGGGCCAATTATTCCCTAGAAGTTCATGAAGTATCTATAGATGACATTAGACAGCTTTTGACTTTAGCCTGGAGTTTTGCCTTCCTTTCAACTGGCTGCATGAAGCTTGTTTAGAAACCGCTTGCAGGCTTGTAAATACTTTCTTAGAATAGCAAAAAATTCCCTGTTCCAGACATTCACATTGACTTTAAAACTATATATGCTTTGAGCAAGGTTAAGGTATCCATGCATCCTATATAAAAGCACTTCTCACTTTTGTAACACTTGGACAGGAAATATAAGTGTTGGAGCTGTGGCAGTGAAAGGGTTTGCTTTGAGGTTTTTTTCCCCTATGCCAAATCAAACAGTTCATCTTTGAGTGATGGTTCAGAGCCCTCTCTATGGATCTCTCCACAAACTGGATGCATGCATGTGAGAATACATGGCTGGTATGTAATCTAGACAGCTGGACCAGCTATATGGAGCCACAAAGATCATTGTTGCTTTGTTGTGGTCCTATTTCTACTGTTGAAACATGAACTCATGTGAAAGTAGTGATGTGGGATGCAGAAATAGGACTTTAGACCCCAATGAATTAGTACGAATGTAATAAAGCACAAGCAAAGGTTTTATACAGGTATTCATTTGACATGAGAGTTTAAAAAAAACCAAACATGCCAACACACACAACCCCAAAAGAAACAAAACCCCCAAACCACCCCCCCCCTCCCCCCCGCAAAAAAAAAACAGACAAAATAACCTCTGGGGTGTAGAAAATACCCACTTTCGCGCCAACATGAGCTCCTGAAAGCAGACATCTAAACTGCAGCAAATATAAATTGGTTATATTCTACCTGCTGTTCTGTTTTCCTCCATTTCTGTTCTCTGAGGATATTATTGCAGTGAGTAAGGCAAAATGGGTGATGGTGACTGAGGCACAGTGAATTACACTTATCAACGTTCTTCCTTTGAATGCAGGTCCAGACGCTACTGCTTTGCAGTGCTTTGGGAAAGCAGAGAAAACTTGGTGAAAGCTTATTGCGAAATAAAGCATGGAAACCACCAGAAGTGGTAGATGAATAGTGACAGGGGGAATATATGGAAGATATTTAAACTGGGCTTTGAAAATGATTTTTAATGATCCTGAAGAATAACTCGAGCTTCTCTACTTCCATCAGCACTGTCAGCAAATCAGTCGTGCACTTGTTAGCTGTGCAGATGAAACCACAAGCATCCACCACCACACGTAGGTCTGGGTGAGCTGAGCACTCTAAACACCTATGTTAAAACACTCCCAGCTGCAGAGCCATTCATAGCATCTTTGGAGCAAACTAAATGTGTGTGGGTGAAATAAATACAGACTGTAACCCAAAGCATTACACATCCCCTGAGCGCTGTGCCAGGAGCTCCAGGACGGATGCTGGCCACAGGCATCGCAGCTCATGCAGACAGTGCTCGTAGAGGGACACTCACAATGAGAGGGCGCTGAGGAAGATGTGGGCTAACCCTGCTCAGCTTTGGAGGGTTAAATAGGAGATGAGTTCTGTCTAGCACTAAGAGAATAGTTAGTATCTAATAGCAATCGGAGAGAGTGCATCAAGGGAAATGTTTTAAACTGACTTGAGATCTCAGCTGTATAGCTCAGGTATGCTACCATTAGTTTTCTTGGTTTTATGTAGTTAAATGAGATTTTTAAAAAATTTTTGTCATTTTATTACAACAGAAAATGTCAAGCTTTACTGCAGGGAGAAAGCTTTTACAATAGTCTTGGAATGTTAGATATCTGTTACAAAGACAATAATAATTAAACTTTGCTAATGGGGAAAACTCATAAACTGTGAATCCTTAATTTCACAGAATATTCCAGAAAAGACCAAATGAAATAACATACCAAATATATCAGTCTGAATAGCTTCTCCCCTCTGCTGAACTTGACTACACTGAGCTAGTGTGTAATACAATCTGCAGAAGACTGTGCAGAGTAGGAAGTGGAGGTGAGCACATTTAGTAGGAGTCTGGCTGTGTGGTCACCATGTTATGTTTGCTGTGGAACAGAAGTTTCCTATAGTATGGAGGAGTGCAGTGCTAAATATTTAATTAGCTGAGCTCAAACGTCACCTTAAATGTTCATCAAAAGACATGTTCATTTCATGCTTGCATGCTTACATGCTAACTTGTGAGTTGAAAGGTGAGCATAAACTGGTACATTTGGAGATTATAGCATGCTGTGTAAGAGCTGAAGTGATCGCTTTTAGTCATTTACAGTTTCTACTTGAGCAGGACTGGCTGAATAGCCTAGCATGTTCAGTGCCACAGTGGTGCCTGAAGCATGTCATGAATTTCTTCACTGCTTTAATGTATTTGTAATCATTGTAATGGATTTTGTCAGTAGCAGCGTCTTATTCCCAAAAGTGCCATTGGCACAATGCTGTTATGGCAGAGCCTTTGAACTGAGATTGGAAAGCAGGCTTCTCCATTCACTCTACATTATTATTAAATGAAATAGTGACCAGCTAGGTGCTGCTAGCTTCAGGTTTTTTCTTCTGGAGAAGCAAATATGTACTTTCAAATGCCTTTTGAAATTTGAATATCAGTGTACAGCTGTAATGTAGCTATATTCTGTTTGGTGGAAATGTGCTCAAGGAATTGACAACTTGCTGCATTATTGCAGTGAACTGGGCTCCTGACAGACCTTTCCTGGATTTGAAATCTTGCAGAAAAGGGAAGTTCAGGAAGAAAACCAGAAAGTATATTTTGTAAGCATCATAGAAATCATAGAACACTTGGATCTCCTTTTTGAAAGGGCAGACTGGGAAACAGAATTCTTGCGTAAAACAACAGTGGGATGGTACCTGTTCAGAGGCATAACTGATGTGATTACCTGCCAATTGTTAGAAGGGGTAAGCAAAGAAACAGAAGGATTTAATCATAGTGCAGCTGAAAGTGTCGAGTTGATTGAATCTTCCCTTTCAAATGGCAATTACAAATCCTCATTTTCATCCTGATTATGCATTTTCACTTTAATAGAGCTTATAGAATTGCATGTTCCTAAATATGATTTCTTTTAAGAGAAGTGTGAGAATGATGGGCAAAAAAATTCAGAAGACTCGTAATGGGAGTGATTTAAATTTTAGGTGACCAAAGATGTATTGAAAGTGAGCAAGTTTCACAGTGTCTTTGCTGAAATCTAGACTGGCTTTAAAGGTGTCCAGCTGGGAACCAGAAGAGTAGTTTGGAAGCAGTGGCTATGACTGTTTGTATTTTGTGATGTGTTAAAGCAGGAACACCTGTCAGGAAGGAGTCAACCTCAAGTTTAATTTCACTTTGTTGTTTCACAAAAAAGATTTCTATTTGTTTAATGGGACTTGAGGTTTTTGCCATTCGTTTAACAGGATTTCATGGTACGCTCAGCCTTTGAGTAAATCAGATGGACAGAAGGCGTTTTTGTATTCATTTTGTAAAAGGCTGCTTTTCCCATTCTAATTTCTGTATAGTATTTGTGTAAATAAGTGCCCAGTCTCAGTCTTACAGTTTAATTGTACAGTGTCATTAAAACAGCTGGAACCAGTAGTCAGGGCTGTGACAATTCCAGGGCCTCATGGAAGAAAATTCTTAATTACATTGAAAATACAGTTACAGAAACTGTATCATTGAATATGCCAAAGTTTTGTTCAATCTGTGAACTTAATCTGGCAGTCATACAGATTCTGGCATCATTAGCAAATCAGTTCCACGGGATTATGAAACATGTCCCCGTGACCTGTTCAGATTTGTGTTGCAATATTTATTCCTGGCTTGAAACAAGTTTGTTACTGTAGGGCAGACAGAACATGTTAGACAAGTGAAGTCAGCTGTATTTCTCGTATACCCACGGTGTAACGCAAATTGATAGCTTTGATACCAGCCTTCGTACTTGATTGATGTATATTTGTTTTGGCAGGGGTGCTGCCTTAGATACCGTCCTTCCTCCCCTCCCATGGTCTCCCCCGTTGGCTTTCATGCGCAATTCCCTGCTCAGCATAACCGCAGTTGTGCAGCACAGCTGTCAGGGCACCGCTGGGCTGGAACAGGCCCCTGGGAGTAGGAGGCAAGGGATGCTGGAGCTGGCACTCTTCTGCTACAAGAAATGAACATCAAACGATGTCTGCATTTCATCTGAAATCAAGCACTTAGATCTGTAGAAGGATTTTGCATAAGTGCAAACTAAGGATTACCATTTATCGTTATTGCCTTTTTCATCTTCATGTTATTTTAAAATAATCAGAATAACCTTTGAAGTTAGGGAAGGTACTGTTTTTCCCATTATATAATGCCTAACATAAAGCACAAAGAAACAAAATAACCTACCTAAAATCAGGCTACTCTATATCAGAGCCAGAAGCAGAACACAAGTTTCTCTTTGCTTTATATTTCAAGTTCTGCAAAACTTTTCTTTAGGAAAAAAAGAATTGCATATCTAACATACGTGCTTGTGTGCCTTCATACAAAATGCTCTTGTCTGTTTGAAGGTCACTGCAGCTGATGCCTTGGAAACAGAAGCTGTGTGTCAGTGGAGACTGATTGATCTTGCTGGGGTACTCCTGAGGTTAAAGCCTTTCTCCTCACCTGACCATTCTCACTGTTTCAGCTTCAACCCTGCTGAAGGCTGGCCATGCCTTTGTCTCTGGACTGCTCTGTTGGGCTTATCAGGTTTCCACAGCCTTTTCTGTCCTTTATTCCGTTCTACTTAGCGATGTCCCTGAATATCTGCATCTTGTATCTGGGAAGTATTTATGAGCAGGAGGTTCTTCTAGCCCAGAAACCACCTCAGTCTGCATTTAAGCAAGGATAGGGATAGAGGAAAACCCCCCTTTCTCTAAGGTCTCTCAGGAAGGAAAGACGGCTTTCAGCAGGAGCCAGGAGTGGTTCAGCTGCTCCACTGACCTCTTCCACTCACTGGCATAGATATAGGGGATTGCAGCAGAGGGAGAGTAGTGCCTTCAGTGATGGCACTCTGCTGGATGGGAGTGAGAAAGACCAAGAGACATTGATGCTGACTGAATCTTGAGGAAAAGCAAGGGAAGGTACTATTCACTGTGTTCCTCAGCTGGCCCCGAGTTCCAGCTTTCTGTTTCATCACTCAGTTCCTTCTAACAATAATTTTGTCTGAGAAATACCTGGTAACATGTTAGAGGGTGGAGAAATGTAAGGATTATTGTTATCTTAAAGTTACAAAAGTGTTTTAAAATATTTCTGAAGCCCAGAAAGGATAATCTGATAGACGTTAGAAATTATATGGCCATGTAGAGAAGATGATTGAGAAATATGGGAGGGCATGGGTGAGAATTAATGGGAAAAGGGGACATGTACTGCATGTACTTTCATGTTGGACTTTGTCCTTCTAAACCATGGTAGGAAGAGCTAGAGCAGATGCAGACCTTTTGGAATGTCATGGGTGTTATTTGAATTGGCATTAGCCAGACAAACACAGTCTTCAGTAACCATGAATGTTTCTAAAATGTCAGACAGGTTTAGCTCACAGCTCTGTCGCACATGCCTTTGGGTTTAAAATTAAAAACCTTTTACGTACAAAAATGTGCATTATACTCAGTTGTACCAAAAGTGTAGAAAAACATTCTTCAACTAAAGAAGTAGGAAGAGCTAAGTTTTAATGCTAAGTATTTGCTGCACTCGAGGATTACACTTGAGGATTATAGTATTAAGCTGATTTAGGACATTAGATCTGAAGGACTGGGACATAAACCGCAAGTGTAATGAAAAGTTTTGCCAGAACTCATTCTTACCGTGTTTGTCTTGGTCTTGGGCTTTTGCTTGAACAGGTTAGCTGCCTAAGTTTGCACTAAAATTTGGCTTTTGTTGCATTTTTAGGGAAATGACTTGGAAATAAGCACCCTATATAATCATGTCCATTAAATCAGTTAATTTTTCATCATCTGTTGCTGAGGTTGATAGGAAAAAACTACTCCTGACCCTCAGTCAGAGGTGTGCAGCTTCATTGAGAGGACATCATTCCTCAGTGTCCCGGAGCACAGGAGCAGGCAGCACAGAGCCGGGGGTCAGGAGCAGCGTTGCACCTCTGTGCCGCAGCTGGCTCCAATGGCTGTAAGCAGAGACACCCGGAGCTCCTCCAGGGTGCACCCAGCAAGCACCTGCTGGGACAGGCCCAGCCACCCCACGCTGCTTGAGCTTGGCTCAGCCTTCCCTCCGAGGAAACTGCTGGCAAGAAGGGGACGTGTGTTTGCAGGAGTGAGAGGAGCACCACCGGTTGGTAGACAACATCGCTGGGCTTCAGAGCTCTTGAAGGCACAAAGAAATGCATGTGGGATCAGAGCTGCCTTTTCTAAAGGATTTGAGACCTTTGGGGGAAGTGTGGGTGTGGGGTTGTTTGGTCACCTGTGTGAAAATAGGCATTTCAGTCTTTTGATGTAATTTTTTAGCTCTATTTTTTTGTGCCAGGGAACATTACAAACATGAACTATTTAGCTATTGAACCTGTTGGATTTAAAATAACTTAAAATAGCTTTAAAGAGACTTTCTCAAGTAATCCCTTTCCCCACAAGCCCCCAGTTGCAGCAAATGCATTTTTTGATCAAGTGTGTTTAGAAAGGCTGGAAGAATGCCATAAGGTTAAAGCCAGTGTTACTAGTTCGTTTGGTAAGGAGGAGGTCCCTTTTGTCCAAGACCAGTATAAATGGGATAATGTAAATGGGAGGTTTTTTCCAGCTTTTTTATTAGGAAACGTTTTTTTCTGACTGTTTTATTTCGGTATCGAAGATGTCCTCCATATGTGGTTAAGTGCTCAAATTAGATTTCCGTTAAGCTTGAAGGCAAGGTTGAGGTGTACTAAAATGCAGTTTGCCTGTAGAAGCAGGGAGTTTATTTTATCTCTGTAGTAACCAAGTATTTATTGGTATGTAGGAAACTTCAGGAAGATAATCTAAATTGGGTTTTGGTTTTGAATTGCTATTTGTTTTATATCATGATTATAAGGATCTATTCAGTAGTGTTAGAAATGTTGCTGAAGATGTTGAAACACACAAGAAATGGCAGAAGGAGAAATCGTGTTGGGTTTTCATCAGCTGAGGAATTAATCAAGTACAAATGTGACAAGCTGCTAATTCACCTCTCTGTATCTAGTCATCAAAGAAGGAGCCGTTGAGGACTGCACAACCCAGTTCTCTGCCAAAGAAATCGCCACATATGCTTAATTTTTAAGTTTAATCTATCAGTGCAGCCTTCAGTTTTCAAAACAAACAAAAAAGGCAAAGCCAGCCTGCCTCTGTATCAGGTGTTTGATGGCAGCTGGTACCCCAGAGGAGGACTGGGGTGTCATCAAGGGATTCCACCCCTTGGACCACCAGGCTGCAGGGGCAGAGGGAGTCCTTCTCTTCAGGACAAAGCCCAGAAAGCTCAAATCCAAACTGCATTTTCTGGCAGCAGATTTGAAAGAGAGATCTGCCCCCTAAAGCTCTGCCATCACGAGTGACTGACTCCGGGCTGTAGCAGGATTCCTCTGGAGCATGTTATGGAAAACAAATTTTACAGGCCAAGCTGCATGATGTTTTGAGGCATTCTCTGAGGAGGCAGCCAGGATGGATCTGTGCTGCATCTTTGCCAGGTCATGATGTTACTGCAAGTTTTGTGAGTCTGGTGCTGTCTTACAGCCCAGGTTCCATACAGCAATGTGATTAGAAATTTGGCTCTGCGGATGTGTTGAAAGACGTGAAAAGAGGTGTCATAAAGTTCATGACAATACATATATAAAATTTTATATTAAAAAAAATTAAATCAGTTAGATATGATTATGCTAAATGCAAAGTGGAAACATATTGGTGACTGTTTAAATTTCTTCAAATAACAGTATGATTGGAACTAAATGCGATTTTTCTGCTTCACCTAAGCCAATAGACTAGAAACTGGGGATTTGCTTTTAAGTCCAGGGAAAACATCCGTTTTCAGTTATGAGAGAAAATTGCCTTAGGGTTACTGGTCGGTAGGATTATTTTGTAAAAGAATGTTGCACCGTCTCCCCTCAAAAAATACAGTTCCCATTGTGCTTTTCATCTGCCCAAGCATCGGGTGCTCAGTCCTCTTCCATAGAAGAATTTCTTGCTAAATACACTGTAGATTCAGGTGCCTCCAAAAATTGCGTGTGAAATACTGTTCCTTACCTGAGCTTTGGTTTAAGTATTGAAGGTGGTCGCATTGATAGGTATCAGATATTTACATTTGATACTATCTTGTTACAAAATGGGCACATAGATTTTTAATTTAATTAATAATTTGTCAAGCGCTTACGGAAGACTCAGCCTCACTTGAAATGGACAGGCTCATAAATAAGAATTAGGATAAGGGTTGTTTTGAAACACACACGTATAAAAGCTGAGGTGAACAGCAAAAACAGTTTAGGCGACGCTATTTTTTTGTTTCATTGCTCTCAGGGTATGCATAGGTTTAATGGAATTTACAATTAATTGTAAAGGTCTGTAGAATATAACTGTAAGGAATTCAAGCCATGTAGTTGCAGCTTAACTAAAACTGTGGGTTTAAATGCACATGGTTAAATTGGTGTAGAGAGCTATCTGATTGGGATTCTTGTTTGCGTTTATGAAAGGCCATAACTTATGTCCATGGTATCTAAAAGGCTACTAACATATTTCTCATTGCAAGTTCTCTGGTTTGGTGTTTTTTTCTTTCACATCTTGTTCCCTGCACTAAATGAATTTAAGATTTACATTGAATGGTTTGAGTTATTTTGGTATAGTGTTTGTATTGGAGGCTTTCTTGTCAGTGGCTCTAGCATGATGAAGACTAAACAGTCTTACTGCAGGACATTGGATCAGGAATGAGGTAGCAGTCAGTTGTTTGGAAAGAAATGTTGATCACTCTCCAGGAAAGAAGAGAAAAAAGACCTGATGAGGTGTTTTGGTTTGGTTGGAATGTGCTGCTATAACGCAGTAAGGGTTGAGGGCTTACTTTACACTGTGGAATATTCCTAGGACATGTTTGATACAAACTATGTGTAGACAGAACAGATAAACAGATTGTGACTGAGATCTGTGGGCTCTTGGAAAGGATGGCGAATTGTATATATTTTCCAAGGACTGAGATCTTATTGCTGGCATGAAAGTTGTGCAGGGCCACTGTGAAAAGAAATGCGACTTTAAACACAAGTAGAATTAATTATACTTGAAAAGTCTCTTTTCCAATCTGCAGAGCATATTTGCAGTCATCTGCAGCTGAAGGCCATATTGCCCCCACACTTCAGCCTTCCATCTCACGCTGTGCTGGTGGTGACTGAACTGTGTGGTTTTCCTCATCCTTCTGATCTTATCCTCAGTATCATTGAGATTCCTTAATGGAAAAGCAACTTCTGCAACAGATTGACAATGAACATATTGAATCTATCACATCAAAGAAATAGTTGTAGAATGGCGTGAAGACTCTGCTTCTTTTTAAAGCTGATCTGTATGGGCAGATCTTTGAACCCCCTGTAATTTTACTGACTTTGATCAGAGTCCATACAGCTGTAGTTGTTTTGAAGAATCAGATGTTGCTGTTGTGCTGTGAAGGTTAAAGGATGGTGTTAAAGGATGGTCCTTGCCGTACTTGTTGAAGACTAACATTGCTACTTGGTTATGTGGCAATATAAATAACTACTAACATTTTTGGTCCCTATCAGCTGTAAGACCACTCGGTCTCTGATATATTGGTACCAGGAATTCATTGGGAACATGGATAATTACTTTTAAAATTGATTTTCATTATATAGAATAATGGTATGTTTCTCTAAAATGTTGTTATACAATGCTTATCTGAACTTAAATACACACATGGGTTTTGTAGAATTATTTACTACTGTGTGACAGATACACACATACACAGCTGTGAGTCATTTACATGAAGAGTAGGCAGATTTCTGAAAACAGAATAAAAAGCTTTAATAGCAATATAGAGATCTGGTAGAAATTTGTGTCAAATGTCCTTTATTATATGATTACTCCCATATAAATATATAGCATTGAAACAACATTTCAAAGCCTAAGGTTTCATATTCAAACATTTGAAGATCAGAAGGAAACAACATAATTGCTTGCGCAGTTTTATGGCCATCTTCTTGTGTGTGTGTTGTGATACAGCCTTTAATTACACAATCAAGTTTTTCCCTATGGGATTCCTAGTTTTTCAACATGACTGACACTCCCTGCCTTTTTTCATGGCTGTCTTCAGATGTCACATCTTAACAGTGACCTCTGGAGTTTCCCAGGGGGCTCTTTGGCCATCGTCATGTAGCACCTTTGATACAGTAGTAAAGAAGAGTTTTCACAACAGCTTTTATCTGCTATAAGGAGGAGACTTGCCTTCCTTCTCAGTTCCTATTCCATTCACTTCATAGCTTGTTATTTTAGTAATAGTATCAGGGGCAACACTCTGCTGAATGGTGAATTAGGAAATGTGAAAACTCTGCATGGGTTCCTCACAGTTCATCAACCAGGCTGGAATATTTTAGTGTCACAGCACAGGCTTTGGTGCTGGAACCGGCACAAGTAGCTCTGGTAGTGGTGGGTTAGTTGATGCTTTCTTTGGAGTGGTCCCAGACAGGACATATATTAGGGTGGAGGGAGCTAAGGGGTAGCTGTCCACAGGTTTCGTTGTATTTGCAGATGGGAAGGGAAGATACAGGAATCACACATCCTCTTTCAGGCTCCCAGGGAGTTGTTCTTTATGTTTACAGACCCTTTGGCACTGACCATTGTTACTTGGCTTTGCCTCAGTTTTCTTTGATTTCTCAAGATGTTCTTTGGTAATAGGATAGATGCTGATGTTTAAGTACAGAAACAAGGAGCATGCAGAAGAGGATTTCACTTTTGAAATTTAAATTACAGAGAAATAAGCTTTTTCAAGCATAGGCACAGATTGGAATACTTTTGCATTAATTAATATCACAAGCTTAATGTTTATAATGGGAAACTTAATTTGAAGGGAAAATATTATTCCTCCTGATGCCATTACCACTGTCAGTGTTCTTCGTTCTGTCATTCCTGGGGAAGGTTAGGAAGGCAGCAGTAGACAACCTCTATGTGTGGCAAATGGAAGCTTAATTTAAAAAGATTCAATTTATCGAAGACATTGTTTAAGTGTTTGGAAATCAAAGGCAGTGATGCCTGAGAAAGGAGAGGGAAATCTCTCTGTGGTAGAAGTGCTTGCAGAGAGTATCTGAAGTGTAGGGCTGGGTTCAGACGGATGCCTCACTTCTAACCAGGTAGTAGAAGCAATCCCCTTCACTGTCTGCTCTGAAAGATGTTCTCAATTATTTGTGTATACCTTTGGCAAAATTCTTTCCATATACAGGAGCTGTTGTACTCAGGGTTTTGGGAGCCAAAACCAAGCTCTTTATTCGTGGTGAGGTCAGGATGCTTCTGGGGATGGTGGCTTGTTGGTTACCAACTGCTCCTCAGCCAGGAGGTCGTCTCTGTTCTAATGAGATGTGCTTTGTTTCTTTTTCTTACAGTAGAATAAAAGGAAAAGGCAAAAAGACTGTTACACTATTTGCTGTGACGCTTCTTTGTGATAGGATCAGTGGACTTGAGGGAAATGTTGACTAGTATCAGAATTACTGGCAGAAATGTTTCAAGGTAAAGTGTGTACATGCTGGGTGCCTTTTAAATGGCATCCTCACACTGCTGCTTGAAAAGTTGCTAACCCTGTAAGCATCCAAGTGAGATAAGAGGTTGGCTCGTGCGGTATTTTGGGCCTTACAATAGTTTCTGTTAGTTTTAATTTTTTGTTTGATAGATTTTAGTTTTAGATCAGGGAGCCTAAGTGGAAGTTGGGAATAAAAACCTCACATATAAATAGCAGTGAAACAAGCAACTACACTAACCTCTGCTTTCAGTTACAGGAACTTACACTTGAGGAAGCTTAGCTGATATCTTCTGTGTACAAGCAAAGGTAGAATTTGGGTCAGCACTCAACTCCTTAATCATTGGATTTTCTAGAGTCTGTAGCTAATTCTGCTCAGCATATGCTATTGCTTTTTTAATGCTGTATATTGGTTATGGAATAGTAGTGAGATATCAGTGTTCCTGGTCTGAAATTTGAAGCCAGTGTTGGACAGATTGGGTTTTGTTCAGTTTGTGTTTGTCACTAAATAAATACCCAAATACTGGTAATGATCTCAAAAACTCAAATGAGCTTGTTGAATAGTAGTTGTGAATGTTTGAAGTCAGTTTGTAATACGACATGAAAGAATACTGAAGCTGTAGAGTAGGTGTCTTGTCATTGTAAATAAACATCAAAAGCAGAGTCCACTGATTTGGGGATGGGGTTGTTAAGAGTTTCAGATCAACAAAGTCTTCCTTCAGAAAATGTTGTTTGTGCTCTGTGGTGTGCCTGGAGCTACTGATAGGAATTGTAATATCAAATAAATTTTCATATTAATTACCTAATCTACAGGAGTCACGGTTGTTTCAGGCAGCACTAGAAGTTCATGGAAGACAACATGGAAAGAGATGTGTATACATATGTATTATACATGCTTATTTTTAAAACACCCCATGTAAAGGTCAGTAATTTCTTCTGTTGACGCACACTGATGTGCCTGTGGGTGAGTTAAAATGCATCTTCAAATAATACCAAGCGAATACAGGTTATGTGCTTATGTATATAGAAAATATGTATTATTTTACTTAAAAGGAGATGAAAGATGAAATGTTAACTTCTGCAGATGCCTTGAGAGCTCTGTCTAGTTTTGGCTTTGCTAGCATTTCTCATCTAGGAATTTAAAGGCAAGTTAGCAGCTGATGTAAAAGGCTAAAGATTAAATGTATCCAAAGAAAGAGATGGTTTGGAAAGATTAATAATTAAGAGTCTTGCTCACCTTTGGAAGTTTTTATAACTGGGTCTTTAAGTGTCATGTCCTTTTTGTTCTATTTAAGAAAGATTGACAACATCAAAAGTTGTCAATTATACAAAGCATAAAGGACATACAGAAATAATACTTTTTGTGGGGTTTGGGGGGCCATCTGGGCTTTTTGTCATTGTGTTTGTTTCATGCATTTCTTTTTATGCAAATTTTTAAGTAGAAGATACAGGAAATGAGTAGCCATCATATGCAGCATTTTAGCCACTCGTTGTTCTGAGCTGCACGTTACCACTCCATAGAGGTATTCAGTTACCCTTATTAAGAAATCTGTCTTTATTCTTACATTTCTAAGTGCTGTTCAACAATCTGACAATAGTAACTCACACTGTATGACTGATCTGGCTGTTGGAACATTGACATTAATGTCAAATGTTCATAAGAATTTGGAATTTGCTCAAGAAAAGCCAATGTAAGATTTGTTAAGAAACAACTTTGCTTAAAAAAACAAAAACAGTCCTTCCTGTGGAAGGCCAGGGATGTTGTTTGAGGTTACCTGGTGGCTGCACAGCTCCCACTTAAAGGGAAAAAGCCTCCTGAGGGATTGATCCATCAAGGAACAAGAAGGCAACTGTGCTGTTTCTCTGCATGTTTTTCTTCTGCTGATCAACACAAAAAGTTGTTATTTGGAGATTTTCTAGTAGCTCTCCAGCCTGCATAATGCCACCATTCATGAGCTTCTAACAGGAGAAAGAGCAAATGTGCCAATGCAGCCAGAGCTGCTAAAATAGTCCCTTGCTCAAGATGGCCATGATAGGAGTGGAGGAACAGCAGAATCCTGTTCCAGGGTAGAGGAGCATCCTCATGATGGAAGCATGTTATTAACCTTTTAATTGTGAGAAGAATGAAGTAGAGCAGTCAAACATAGGCATTAGATAGCATTTGGCAAACAGTGGTGGAAATGGTTACTGTATAATTAGCAGCGGGAAGGCTGTAAGTGGCTGCACCCTAGTTGCGTGGTCAAATTAAATACAGCTGAGGTTACAGCAAAAAGCTCAGCCCCTCAAAACCTGCATTTTCTTCATACGTGCCACTATCTTGAACTGATGAAAGACCCACCACGTGTAATGTGTTTTAGAAGATAAGCCAATAAAATGTAAATTCCATTGATAAAAGCATTAAAGTAAAAATTGGGATTTCTCTGTCAGCAGTTGTTCAGCTTCTTACACTTGTGCAGTATTTCATATAGCTTTGTATGACATAAGTTTCCTTTGTGATATTGTGAGTTTTAATATATATGTGTGTATGTTTTGAATTCATAATTTAGGTGAGAACCGTAACGTGTGTTTTTTAATCGCCTTGCGGTAGGAGTCGCAACGCTTACTCCCCAGTACAGCGCTCTATGACAACAGCTTATTTTCTCAGTGAAACTTAATTTACCAGACCCAGTAGTGATGGTATTTCTTTTGATGGAACAAATTTAAATGTGATGGTGCCATGATTATCACAAGCTCCCTCTTATTTAAATCAATTTATCAAAAATGAGCTGCATGTTATTTTTGCTGGGTGATTTTTCAGATACCTTTATCACTGAAACTCCCTCTGGTATTTGTTTTACCAGCTTTTTCTTATTTCTTCTTACCATTATGGTTATGTAAAAATGGATGTTGTTTTCTTTTAAATTTGCTTTCTCTTCTTGCCTGGTTCTCTTGTGTCTGTCCACACTGGGAATTGGAATAAATGAATCATGTTTAATTCCTTCTAAATGCAGTTCTAGCAGAGCAAATTTGTCAGTTTATTCAGGTAGCGTAGACTGGGAAAAATGGTGTTGCAGTCTCACCTAAAAATTTGCCTGATGTTTAAGCCTTGTGTGCATTTTTTGTTTTGTGGTTTTAGCATAGTTAGGTCTTATTAAAGTCTTTTAAGAAGTACTTTCAGCAACATATAAGACAAGTTTAAACGCAGATCCCAAACTTGGTTCTGAAGCCAAAGTAAATGAGTCTTGTAGTGCCACATTCCAGTGATTCTGACATCAGAGGAATATCTGCGGTAATCCATTTTTATATTAAAGTGGCTGGATTTTTATATGCCTACACAAAGCAAGGCTGGGGTCTGACATAGAATCATAGAGTGGTTTGAGTTGGAAGGGACCTTAAAGATCATCTAGTTCTGGAGAAGCATGGAGATAAGCATTCAAGACACTAACAAGTTTTTTCATGAAAACTTTCCCCCCCCTATGGAGAATAAAAAAGGTAACTCAAGATATTTACATTTTGACAAAAATTGAATGTTATTTTGAAAAAGGCTCGATAAAACTAGTTATTTTGTTTAGTGTTTTATTGTTGTTTCAGGTTTCCTGACACTCTGCTGCAGTGGAGATACCTCTGCATTTTTGTGAATTAAGGAGTGAGAATTATGCTAAAATTGAGCACTGACCCAAAACAAAACCCCAGAGTATTTTGAAATATTTATACAAATGGATTATTTGCCTAATAAATGTTGTAGGTATTTGAATACAAAATGTTCAGTTTTCATCACATTTGCAGCATTAGCCGCAAACTTTCTTGAGATTTTTCATTCTGGTAAAAACAATCATAAAAATCTCCTTGTAAAGGCTACAAACCTGGTTCATACCAGGAAAACTGGGTTCAGGCACTGATTGCAGAGCCAGGACTGCATCAACTTGGCCTTGTATGGCTGGGCTGAACTTAGCCAGCTAGAAAGAAGATTCACATTCTGCTGTTGGTGCCTCTCTCTATGGTGGCAAGGGAAGACTGGGAAAAGCTGCCAATGTATGTGTGCTCAGCTGCGTTTGAGCTGATAGCTCTTTTGCCATCCTTAGATTTTAAGAGAAAATAGAGTTTAGCGCAGTCTCTTACAATCCAGAGTACAATTCCCCCCTCCCCATTGCTGTAATAACAGTGACATGTTTTGTAGTGCTGATTCTTTCAAACTTACAATTAAAGAGTATTTATCTTGTTTTCTTTCAGATTCTTCTCATTCTTTTCATCGAGATGAGACTATAGTTATTGCCCTTGCATCTGTGTCTGTACTGGCTGTTTTGATTGCTGCTCTGTTCTTTGGATACAGGATGCTTGCAGGTTGGGTTTGACTTTTCTTTGATTATTCCTTTTTTTAATTGTTCTTTTGACTATTTCTCAAAGCTATGCTTACATCTTCTGCTCTCCCCAGACCCTATGATATGCTTGTACATAATGCTTCCCTTTCTCCTCTCTCACACTTTATGGTGATATCCCATTCATATGGTGATACCCCATTCATATGGTGATATGGAGAGATTTATCATTTCTCCACTGGCATTTTGGGAGCCATTTTTCTTCAGAAAGACCTCTGCTCCACACAGCTTAAGTAAGGTTGTAAACATGCTTTAGAGTTAATTTCCAGTGACATTCAATTATCAAAATAGTTGCATAGCAGATAGCCTTAAGTTTGTAGCTTTCGGCACCTTCACTGCTGCTTTTACTGACTCTGAGACAATTTTACAGGATTCCCTTTTACATATTATGTCCTTGCCTAAAATGTGTATGTCTTCCAAGTCCCAGGTAAGTTGTATTGTTTTCACTTGTAGCATGGCAAAGAAAGGAAACTGTCTGATTCTCTCCCCATGCCCTTCCATAGGAGACCGTAAACAAGGTTTGCACAGTATGAATATGATGGAGGCAGCAGCATCAGAGCCCTCATTGGATCTGGATAATCTAAAGTTGTTGGAGGTAAATGTTCAATTCTGTTACTTAATCTTCATTTTTATTCAGTGTAACACTATTGGTCATACCACTTCCCAGATACAGTTATGGAAATAAATGCATCAGTGCTCTTGTAATGTTTTCTTCTAACTCACATTTGGAAGAAGAAATTAGAAGACAAAAGAAAAGGAAAGGTTACCACAGTTACATTTTGCCTGCTTTTGCTGGTAATTTTGTTGGTATTGGCTAGAACATGTTCTACCTTGAGAAGACAATACTGAACACTGGGAGGTAATGGAGGAAATTGGAACGTGCTGTATTTCAGCATTGCGTCAAAAGATCAATCTTTTTGTTTGACACAGATGGCTTTAAGTACAGTATCCTACCACAGTCATTTGAAATGCTTTAGTAACACTACTGGAATATAGAATTTACTGCAGGTAGGCAGTATATTGCAGTAGTGGTGTGTTTATGTATAGTCATTCTTCACAGTAGGGTACTCTCTATCTCCATGGCAACTAGAGGCCAACTAGAACTTTCTACTCAGCTTGGGATGAGACGTATCATTGTACAACAGCAAAATGTTATGCTCTCAATTGGTATGCTTGATAGAACTTACAGAATGTTTAAAAGCTTTTAGCCAGAAAATTAATTGGTAACATGACTGAGAGAGATTCAGAGTATGGTGCTTTCCTTTGCCCACTAGAAATCACACCTGGAGATGCAGACTGCAAGCATTCAGTATGGTCTGGGCTAATGGTGACGGCAGACTAATCAGGAAAGAAGCTTGGGTGCCTTGGGCCATCAAAGAAGTACTTGAGGCAGAGTTCACAAGAGTATAACAATGCCTGTTGTAAATGTGTGCAAAGCCCCAGGTGAAATCACTCATGCTGGTATGCAGTCTTGGAAAAAGCAGCTACTTTGTTGGTGGAAAGATCTGCTATGAGATCTCCTGTCCTTTTAAATCCAAAGGAGCTGGCTGATTCCTCACCCCCAGTCATAGGGTGTTGCAGAACAAATTGTCTTAACCTGTGCTTGCCTTTTCACATCTCTGTGGGTAGAATACATTCTGGGTTTGTACCTTGAAGTGATTTGCTGCTGCTTTGCAATCCACTGACATGGAAGGATTGAGAAATGGAAAGTCTGTCTGGTAAAGGATGCTTTCCTGTTGAAAACTTTCCCATTGGACAATTCTATCATCCTTAGAAACATTACTTCCGTAATCCCTTCTGATTTCCATTTGTTCTCCATTTGTAAGTATTTAAGATAGTAAAAAGATACTGGTCTGTGAAATCCTTACAGTTTCATGTCTAGGTCTTCCTGAACTGAATATTATTTGAATCAAATAAGTGTTTAAATTCTTATGTAGTTAGAATTTGTTGAGTATTAGAAACCAGGATTCTTCTGAAGGTGGTCCTACGTTTTGGTTTAGAGAAGAGATTGAATCTTTCTTCAGTTGCTATGGAGACAGGAAAGGCCATTCTCTGAAGACTGTCTAACATAGTGGGGGCTAGAATAAGAATTCACAGGTAGTAAAAAACTAATTATTCCTTTCTTTTAAAAACTCTCTACCTCTTTTTGTATCTGTTTTCACTACAAATGCATACGCTTTTATTACTGACCTAAAAGGTACACCTTATAAAGCTATCCTAAACATAAAATATTCATCTTAATGTCTGTGATCTCTGCAGTTAATTAAAATTGATCATGTAAAAACTATAAATGTAAGCAAAGTTTAAGAAGAGAATTAGCAGCACAAAACACATGGATTTTATTGATTCTGTATATAAAACTGTTGAATAGCTTATGTATGATTTATTCACTGGGTATTCAGACTATAGATCAATTTAGTAAGATCTAAGTTGACCTGTGCTGATGTTTCCAATTCCAAAATAGCTTTTATGACAGTAATTCCAGTCTAGTTTTCAATGCAAAACATTCACTATACTCACTGTTGTTTCTAGTGTCTGTCGGTATAAAAGTTGGTGTACAGTCTTTTTAGAGTGAAAACTTGGGGTTTGTCTTCATCTGTTGTTTAGTGAACTACTTATTTACATCTGTTTGCAGCTGATTGGCCGGGGGCGGTATGGAGCGGTGTACAAAGGTTCCCTAGATGAACGTCCAGTTGCTGTCAAAGTCTTTTCTTTTGCCAATCGTCAGAACTTTGTCAATGAGAGAAACATTTACAGGATTCCACTGATGGAACATGACAACATTGCCCGCTTCATTGTGGGGGATGAGAGATTCACTGCAGATGGCCGCATGGAGTATTTATTGGTGATGGAATATTACCCCAATGTAAGTGCTTCAAAGAAATCGATTGGATTGGTTTAGATTCCTAAGAATAGCCATATATAAATACTGATATACTTCAGTATTTGCCAGTGCTTTTCATTGCTGCTTCTTGCACAGTAATGTAAAAATAATCCATACAAATTACAATTTTAATGAACCTTAGGGTGGTTTATTGTAATACCCTTTAAGATTTCCCAGTCAGTTCAACCAAATGTAGTCTGACAAAATCTTAGATTTAGTATTTGCTCTTGGTTATGGTGCAGGTTTCTTCAGTCAACTGCAATATTCAGGTATAGAATCTGAAGAGTTATTTTTACTTAAACATTATTTAATTTAAAACTTTGTCTTAATATTAAGACATTATATCTGTTATGGTAGTTACAGTCTCAGTAGCTACTGAGTAAATGGTGGGTTGTTTGTTTTTTTTACAAAGAAACACAATAGGTTGTTAAACTAGCTTGTGGCACTGTAAATCATGTTGTCTTTTTAGCCTGTTATCTTCCTTAAAGCTTTCTGTGGCATACCATATTTATTTAGCTGTACCGTATATTGATGATGTAGGACACGTCTTGAGAAGGCAGCCTTACTTTCCAGAACCGTATCTTCATGAACCATATGTTCAGATCTCCTTAGCTACCTGATGAATGCTTACATGCCGCAAATTCATGGATTTGAGTTCTTAACACTGTGTGTGTGTGTGTGTGTGCACAAATAGAAACAAAATGCTTTAAAAAAATCTAGCATAAATGTGAATCGCTTTCATGAAAAATCATAAAAGTAATGTATATGGGTGCTATGTGTATGAAAAAGCAAATAATTTGTCTTGTATATGGGAAGAACTTTAACTGTTCAGTTAAAGAATGTTGTTCTCAAGTAAAGGAACTCATATTCCTCCAGTGTGTAAAGGTGATGGCTGAAGCCTGATTTGTTATGAGGACAGTAGGACAAAAACTACTTATTCAAGTAGCAAAAAGAAGCAGAACAGTAATAAATAGCAGTAATACCAGCCAGTCTTAGGCTCTAAGTATGTGCTTGTGTTGAAAGTTAAATGCATAAGTGTACTTAAATATCTAAATATGTATGCAAATTTAAGGCAACAGCGCTTCACAAATATATGAAGGGTACCTTAACTGAAACTTCTAAGTGAGAACACACTTGGATCATGACAGCCTGTAAGAGATGGGCATCTACAGAAAGATTTCAGAAACTGGAAATGACCATAGAAGCAGCTCAGTTTTGCAAAAGCACACCAATATTGGCCTGCTCTGGCAGAATAAGCTTATTGTCAACTAATATTCCGCTCCTGGAGGGGCATGGCATGACTGTCTTAACAGGTGATCTGGTTTTGCTGTTTTCTTGAATGAAAGGGGTTTCAGCTGAAATGTAATTTGATCGCAAATTGTGTCTTGTTGCTAATATAAACAGGAAACGTTAATGATCTGATTACATGCACAGATGACTCTTCTAACATCATATTATCAGGTTCTTTCTCAATATGGTATTAAGAACAGCAAGATTAGTCTAAAATCAATCCACTAGTGGCTTGGAAGTCATTGGAAAAAGTTCACAGCAGGTGTAATTAATGCACAGTGTGATCCTTAATTCAGGGAGCAGATGTTCTGCTGTGTGTGGCACTAACAGCAGAGAAGGAAGCCTGCTGTGGCAGCACTACTAAAAAGAAATTGCACTGTTCAAACTGAAGCCATAAATCTTGTTTCAAGAAAGAGTAACCCATACAAGACGTGCAGGTGAAATACTCCCCATCCAAACCATCATTCTCCCTTGAAATACTTTCCTTCTTAGAAATAGGAACACACAAGCCTGAACATTTTCACACAGAAAATTGCTTGTGGTGTTGCCTTGGTGAAAGCAAAACAGATAGGTTTGACCCAAATTGTGTTATTATCCAAACATATCTTGAGACAAAAAAAAAGTTAGTGAGCAAGTAATAAAAGGAAAGATACATGTATTTGTCAGCCAACGTGCTGTTCTGATAGTACTCTGAGGTGTGGCAGGTGAATAAGCAGAGAGTAAGTTGCAAGGGATGACCTGGTAGGAAATATGGAATGGTCACAGAATTGTCCCCCCAGTAGTCAGACATTCATGTCTTTTTAGAACAACAGAAAAACTGTTGGAAAAGACATAGAATCTTATGACTGTTAAAACCATCAAAAGTTTGTTTGTATCAAAAGTTATAATCAGAACACATGTCCACCATTTAACATGTAACTCATGACTCTGACAAGAATAATCTTAACTGCAGATATGTATCTCTCTAAATCTTGAATACAGCTTTTCCTGATTGTCATATTGAACTTCACCAAAAGCATAAAATCACAGCCCTCAGCTAGTTTAAAAATACCTGGTGGCTAGCGTGCTCTGCAGCGGAAAGATCTTGAAGTTGGTTTGACATCATCATGCAGTGATTGATTTCCAGTCACACCATGACAACAGTTCTGTAGCCTCTCAGAATGGGCTAGAATCTCAGCCCACTAAGCCAAGAAAATCTCTTACTGCACCCAAGTTGCTGGCAGTGAGAGGCTAATAAAAGTTTTTATATTTGTTAAAAAGCTTTAAACAATAAGGATAAAAAAAGTAAAATTCCTTATTTCTAGGTGGATCCTCAGGGTTTTTTTTAATTACCAAAACCTCTTTGAGATTCATGTAACAGAATTTTAAACAATGATAAAAATGCTTGTGTAAAGCTGTATGAGTGACATTTGTTCTGTGTTTTCACCAAGGAGGTTACCTGTTGGTGGGTTCCTTCTTCTGCACAGGCTAAGCCTGCAAAGCTGTAACTCTGGTAATTTCATTAAGGAGTGTTATGAACTTGGTTTTAGTTTTAGCATTGGATTAAAATGTCTAATGCCTTGATCACTTTAAATTGTGGTGTTGGTGTGCCTCTATCTGAACTGTGCATGTGTTACACACCTGAATGTCAGCTCCAAGTGGCACACACCAGACTTTACATTTGTAAACCAAATGTTACATAGCTAATTTTTTAATAAAGTGGTTTTAGTTGTAGCTATGGTAATGTTACACATTGGTGCATTTTTAAACTTACAGATTTAAACAGGCAAAACCAGGGTAGTTTGTAGTTATAAATATATTGTACTATGTATGCAGAGTCAACTGGATGGCTTGTTCTTCATGCATGGGGATTTAGTTTGTTTAAACCGAGTATATTGTCATTGGGGACTATGTGCATAAAAACTGCTCAAAGGTATTATAGATGGACAGGATCTGGCTCTTGTTTCAGATAGCAGTCTCTGCTTCTAGAAGACCATCATTGACACCCATCCTTCTGGTTTTCTTGGAGATTCCACCACAAATTACTAAAAAATCTCCCATTTTCCACATTTAACTTCTTCAGTGTCTCCTATTCTGAAATGCCTGTGAGTTGTTAGGGTTTTTTGATACAAAAATAGTTTATAGCAGGGAAGATACCAGTGAGAGATGTTGAATATTCTATAAGTGCTATTGGCTTAAAGGCCACTATGTAGTAATTCAGGCTGTTACGTCTGCAGTTAACTAGTTCTCTTGTTCAGTAGAAGTTTTTCAGAACAACAGATCCAAATGCATGCTTTGCTTTGGGTTTATAATTAATATTGCTGTTCCTAAAGGCAATCCCTGTTATTTGTGGTAAATTTTCTGTTCCACTTTAGATAAACCAAATGGTAGTACTAGCAATTAATGAAACGTTGGTCCTGTCTTGTGATTTAGAACATCCGGTTAAATACAGGAGCAGCTGCAGGATTACACCTTACAGGAGCAATGGATGAAACTGATTCTCATAAAGACTCTGAGTTATTCAACTGGACAATGTTTTTAATCCTTTGTTTTGTTCTGGGTATTTTTAGGGTTCTTTGTGCAAATATTTGAGTCTCCACACAAGTGACTGGGTGAGCTCTTGTCGTCTGGCACACTCTATAACTAGAGGCTTGGCGTATCTGCACACGGAGCTACCTCGAGGAGGTAAGGCCAGGAAGGGTGCCAAGATGTTCAAGATACTCTTTTTCTTTCTGTCAGGTAATAGATGCCTGCATTTCTTTTTTCTCTGTTACAGTGTGGTGAGTAGGGGATGGTGAATGCAAATAGAGATTACTCAGAACTTCTGATATGTTCTTTCCTTCTGAACAATCCCATGCTGTGGGCTCTGTCTGTGATGCTTGTATGAAAACATGGAGTAAGAGCTAGCAGAGCCCTAGAGAAAGGCAAGAGGAGGAGGCAGAGTTGTGCAGTGCTGCTGTATCATGGCAACAGATTACTGAAGACCTGAAGCGCTGGATGTCTGTCTAGCAGAGAGCAAACAGATGGGGTGTTCTGTTTGTGTTTGCAGTTCAGACGCATATCACCAAAGCAATTTTTAGTTTGTGTATGAACTATATATATACACAAAGAGAAATAATTAAATCTTCTAACTCCACTGTAGTTTATCACGTCTTGATTTTTGTCTAAGGGTGTGGGCCTAGTCTTTGCTGTGTGCAAACAATACTGCTGGACTTTCAGTGTTTTATTAGAGCACTGGATGTGACAGCATATTGATTTATACATTGATTTCTCTGCTTGCATGCTTCAGCCAGCATTTCAGCAGCTGAAGTATCATGATTATAAAGCAGATATACTGAGATCTGTGATTTATCAGGCTGTGGAATATGGCCTGGCACTGAAGCATTAGCTTCTTGGCAGTAAATAAAAAGATGATGTCGTTAATTCTACATGAAGGTGCTAATGTTTGGATTAAAACCCCAAACTATGTATCTCAAATGTTAAGCATCAACTCTAGCAAAGAATGACAACTGAAGAGGCTGTTAAATGTGCGACGCTGAGAACATCTAAATCAGTATTCCCAGGAGCCACTGAAACTGGAGCTATCATCTTCATCATTTAAAAATGAGCAGACAGGTGTGTCCATTAGTAGCCAGAAAATGTGTAAATCTTCCGTCTTAAAGAAGAGACAGCCATAGGCTGGTCTGTCAATGCTAGGAGGGAACTCATGGAGTAGAATAAATTCCACAGTAAAACTGGTTCTATACTGCTGGCTGCTTTACCAACAAAATAAATTGCATATAAACTAGGAACAATTGAGATTATTCTTTGGAAAAGATCAAATGCCTTGCAAGATGGATGTGTTCAGCCTCTCTGGAATAATATTCACAGAATCACAGAATCCTAGGGGTTGGAAGGGACCTCAAAAGATCATCTAGTCCAACCCTCCTGCAAGAGCAGGGTAACCTAGAGTACATCACACAGGAACTTGTCCAGGCGGGCCTTGAATATCTCCAACGTAGGAGACTCCACAACCCCCCTGGGCAACCTGTTCCAGTGCTCTGTCACTCTCACAGTAAAGAAATTTTTCCTGATGTTCACATGGAACCTCCTATGCTCCACTTTACACCCATTGCCCCTTGTCCTATCACTGGACATCACTGAAAAAAACCTAGCTGCATCATCCTGGCACTCACCCTTTACGTATTTGTAAACATTGATGAGGTCACCCCTCAGTCTCCTCTTCTCCAAGCTAAAGAGTCCCAGCTCCCTCAGCCTCTCCTCATACGGGAGATGTTCCACTCCCTTAATCATCTTCGTTGCCCTGCGCTGGACTCTCTCCAGCAGCTCCCTGTCCTTCTTGAACTGAGGGGCCCAGAACTGGACACAATACTCCAGATGCGTCCTCACCAAGGCAGAGTAGAGGGGGAGGAGAACCTCTCTTGACCTACTAACCACACCTTTCTAATGCACCCTAGGATGCCATTGGCCTTCTTGGCCACAAGGGCACATTGCTGGCTCATGGTCATCCTCCTATCCACCAGGACCCCCAGGTCCCTTTCCCCTTCACTACTGTCCAGCAGGTCAGGCCCCAACCTGTACTGGTACATGTGGTTGTTCTTCCCCGGATGCAGGACTCTACACTTGCCCTTGTTGAATTTCATCAAGTTCCTCTCCGCCCAACTCTCCAGCCTGTCCAGGTCTCGCTGAATGGCAACACAGCCTTCTGGTGTGTCAGCCACTCCTCCCAGCTTAGTGTCATCAGCAAACTTGCTGAGGGTACACTCAGTTCCCTCATCCAGGTCGTTGATGAAAATACTAAACAGCACTGGTCCCAGCACCGACCCCTGAGGGGGGGTCTAAGCATCTTCTGAATAGGTGCCAATTCCAATCATAATGTAAATAGTTGGGGCTGTATTTGACACAGGAGTTGTGGATATGAGAGAGAGCATTTGGAATGGCTGTCAGGGCTGTGGCAGCAGGTCTGTGTTCAAGTACACGATGTCTCCCCTGACAAAATTATGCCGAAATATCCTTGGAAAGGAGTTTCTTGGCAAACACTGAAACTATATATAGCATTAGCCTAATACAATGTATAGCTACAGTGAAACCCCGAATGCCAGTCAGTTTTCTGTAGCTAGCATGCTGTGGAGCTCATTATAAAGAAACAAAAATGTTAGCTTTCTAAAAGATGTTGATTTTCTGTTTGTAATAGCCGAGTAGACATAATGAGGTGTTCTCATTTTGCCGAACAGTAGAACTGCTCAAATAGTAACAAGCACTTCCGTATGTCCAAATAGACCATTACAAGCCTGCAATATCCCATCGTGACTTGAACAGCCGTAATGTCCTGGTGAAGAATGATGGAACATGTGTAATTAGTGATTTTGGGCTCTCCATGAAGCTGACTGGAAACAGACTGGTACGCCCAGGTGAGGAGGATAATGCAGCCATTAGTGAGGTAAGTACAAATGAGGATAAAGAAAGAAAAATTATAGTAACATTGAGAAATAGTTGGGTTTGTTGTTACAAGGTGAACGTTAAGGTGGTACAATTTCAGTAAGGAGAAATAGTTGCAATATGGGTAAGAAGTGGCTAAAACCTTGATAGAAAGAATCTGGTTTTATTCTCAGACCACTCAAAACTAAATCTAGCATTTTGAAAGGTGATAGACTGTCAGTCAGCCCTGGAGGCTGAACTTTTCTGTGTGAGATGCAAAAAGATGCAAGGTAGGTTTGGTTGCCATATTGCTTGCAGTGATGTGGTACAGGTCCCTTCAGTCTTATACTGGAAGTATCAACCAAAGACCAAACGTTCTTTGGTGGTTTTGGTGTTAATGTTTCTGAGATGGTGACATACTGCACTTTACATCCTGCAGCCATTCCTCTGTGTGTCATCTGCAGTTTTCTGGACCTGGGAGAGTAAGTGCGTGTAGAAAGATATGGACCAGCTGAGAAAGAACAGAGACAATATAACAGGGAGTACTTGAAAGAGTAGCTTCTGGGAAAAGATGAAAGAATGAGGGTTGTTTAGGGAAGTAAAGACAAGAGACAGGTCTTCAAATATGTAAACAGCTGCTATGAGAAAGGAAAAAACTATTTGCATTCAGTGTGGATAGGACAAGAGGTAATGGCAGTATGTTGCAGAAAGAAAAAAATTAGGTTAGTTATGAAGAAATCTTTCTAATCGATAGAAGGCAGCCAAGGTCTGGAATGGACTGCTGAGGTAGGTTATATAGAATTTGCATCATTTTAGGCATTTAAGGAACAGACTGGGGAAACATCTGCTAGGAGTGGGTTAGAATGGATTCTGGGCAGAAAGAAGAAATTGATTTCTTAGGCTTCTGTGATGTGCTGATTCAGAGAGTGGGGAGTTTGTAGTTTTCTTTTTTTGTATAAGCATAAATACACTGACACCTGAATATAGGCTACGGAAATACAGTGAGACTCTTAAACAAATAATGGTTCAGCGTATTTGTTGGTTTTGTGCATTTACAGAAAATGCTTACATTCCATTCAAAGAATGTGTTTTTCCAGTGCTAATCACCTTCCCTTAGAAAACAGGTGCTACATTAACAATACCTAATGCACAGGTCCTCTTTACAGATCTCCCCTGATCAGTACAGATCTACTGAACAAAGAAACAGGGAAACCACTGTTTGAAATGGAGGGGTATGGAATAGTCCCATGACAAAATACTGTCCTACAAGTACTGATGAGTGATTGCTCTAATCTAACATATGTCATATTGGAAATGATAATAAAAGCTGCAAGGCTTTTAATAGCCTTTGACTGTGGAAGATGTAGGGGAGAGCCTTGCTGACAGTCCAGGGATATAGAGAATAAGTTCCTTGTTCAGCATCCTCTTCCATTATGATCCATACCTTGGTGTTAACAGAGTAATTTCAGGGAAAAGAAACATTTCTGTTATATCATATAACTGAAGAGAACATTGAGTAAGGGACAAAATTGTTTTGGTACATGCAAATAAAGTGATAGAGTAGGAGAAGGGACTTATTATGACTCGGCTCCTGATAAGAGTCTAGAAACTGGGGACATTGATTAGAACAGGACTGCATTTTCTTTGAGTGTAGAAACTATCAAAAAAGTGGGATAGTTAAAAAATATAAATCCCAGTAATAAATTGAATTTGGAAATCGCTGCCTGATTAAGAGCTTTGATTTTCTGTTTTCCAGGTTGGTACAATCCGCTATATGGCCCCAGAAGTTCTTGAAGGAGCAGTGAACTTGAGGGATTGTGAATCTGCATTGAAACAAGTAGATATGTATGCGCTAGGCCTTATCTACTGGGAGATATTTATGAGATGTACAGACCTCTTCCCAGGTAACTAAATGAAATGGAAAACCGCACAATACTAGAAAGTGGTACTAGCAACCAAAGCTACTCCCTTGCCATGGCTTTCTAAAGGGAAGAAGGGAAATAATGTTCTCAATTGTTTTTGCCATTAAGTCGGTGCCATCTAGCGTTCAAGATGATTGTTCTCGATAGAGAGTAATTGAGTGTGGAGCACAGTTCATGCTCAAAAGACTTTAAATTCCCTGTTTAAGCAGTTTGCAGGCCTCATGGTAAGTATAATTTGAACATTATTATCAAGCGTTTACAAACACTGAGAGCTGGGCTTATGGCAAGGGCAGTACTTCCAGTTCTTGAAACTGATAAAAGTGCCTAAAGTGACTTTCAGACTTCCCTCATGAAAGAATAGATGGGAAAGTTCTGTGATTTAATGTAGCCTTTATTCAGTCATGCTTTTATTTCTGCTAGTGACATTCAAAACTCAGGGAAATCCTGCATACCTATAACATAAAAGAAGAGGAAGTAGTCTTTTAAAATGTAACACAAGATTGTATCACAACCAGCACCTTCTTCCCAAGATAGAGCATATAGAACTAGTTTGACATGCAGCATTCTCTCTGTAGTAGAACAGCTGCAGTTTCTGTGGACAGATCTTTCATCTCACTGGGCTTCCTCTGAAATGAAGTACGTTAATACAGTCAGTAGTGACATTGCACAGAAATTAGGTGTCATCCTCAGGCTCTTGAGACATTCTGAATGTGCCACTCAGCCAGCAGAGTTTGGAGATGTTATCCTCAGAGACATTGCTGAACAATGCTTAATTCTTGCAATTAAATCACCTGAGTTTTTTTGAAGTTAGACTTTGAGGGAAAGTGGAGAACATTTCAATAGACAACAACTTTGATACTGGGTTTCATCAGCTGAAAGCCCTTGCTCTGCCTTTTATCAGTGATTTTTTTTCTTCCTTTCTTTTGCTAACAGGGGAATCTGTGCCAGAGTACCAGATGGCTTTCCAGACAGAAGTCGGAAACCATCCCACTTTTGAAGATATGCAAGTCTTGGTGTCTAGAGAGAAGCAAAGACCAAAATTCCCAGAAGCATGGAAAGAGAACAGCCTGGTGAGATAGAATCTTTTCAAAGAAACAATCATTAGGGTGTAGTCATTTCTTAAAAGCAATTTTTTAATACATTCTTTCCTTTGAATTATTGTTAGTAATTAAGGATTGGGAGCTGCTTGTGTCTGGACCTAGTGGATATTCAATTCTGTTTTAGAAAAGCCACTCACATGAAAGCTACATTTCTTTTAAGAAAAAATACTTTGGTTATTATCGGATACTGGAGTGCGATACACAAAAGACAACTTGTTATATTAATTGTTAGACAGTGTCTGTAGTATTATACACGAAGTGCCCATATGTTCTCTGTGTGCTGGATGAGAAACATAAAAGCATTTTCTGCCTTTGACATCTTATAAACTAATAATACCCTAAAGTAGTTGGCAAAAAATGTAAATATCCTCTTCCAGAACTAACATCTATACACACTGTAATGCTTTCTCTGAAGTTGTATAATCTTCAGAGTTTGCAGAGGCTACAGCTTCTAGCAATCATTTCATTATAACTACATTAGGAATTTTATATGGCTTCACTTGATCTGCAATTTTTCTTTTCAAGACTATAAACATAGTGATGTTGTTTTGCATTAGTATAGCTGTGGCTTAGAGCCCTGCTTGCTGCTGCAGGCCAACAAGTTATGGCAAGTCAGAACTCTGGTAAGAGTCTGTGTGCTTGCTTTCATCTGCAGCAAAGGTGAGGTAATGCGAATGCTCTTAGTGGGGGGGGGTGCTTGTCTTTTATTAAAAGCAAAGTGAAATGCAAAACAGTTACTACTGGGCTCCACCTGATACATGCTAACTTGTTTAAGCTAAATTAGTTGGATTGCGAGTATGAAAACAATATAGTTGACTCTTACTTTAAATGATACTTTTATTTATTCCCTTACTGAAATTACACCCTGCAATCTTCAGAGACTTTGCTAGTTGATAAGTATGTAGCTACTGTGCAGATAATGGGGAGCCTAAGGCCTCATCTGTGCTGGTACTTGTAAATATGTATGAAACAGTTTTCAGAGAGGAGCATAGCCTCCAGTATTAGCAGTGGTGTAAAACATGTTGTAACTGAGTTGAGAGCTTCATAGAGGAGTTCTTTCATGACACAGTTTTGGCCAGCTGGTCTCGGTTGGGGGAAGAGAGAAAAAACAATCCACACCCAAACTCTATGGGAAATCAAGCAGCAACTGTTTTAACTATGGCCATGTTGGCAAATGCAGTGTTGGAAGAACCAAGCTCGACAGCTGGTTTTGAAGACAGTTATGACTAAAACAGTTCAAGGAGGTTTGTTTTGTTATGCAGACTACCATTTTAAATGTTAATTACGGCCTAACAAGCTGATAGACTTCAGCACTATTGGATGATCCCCAGATTTAAACTGTCTCGCACATTCGTTGTGTTGTCACTGATGTTTCTGCAAAAATTAAACATAGTCATTAGTGATGAGGATAATAAGTCCAGCTCTAGGTGTGGATCTGCATCATTGCTTTAAGAGAAAAGAAGAAGAAATAAGCAATCCATAGGTCTCTTATGTGCATCAAGCAACCTACTCCACCCCATGCTGATCTGGGATAACATCTGAATGAGCACTCTAGGAGACATAATGTAGAAAATAAAGCTTCAAATAGCCTCACCCTGGACCCAAGTCCTAACCTGCTGTATCTAATGCATGGGATGAAAGGCTTCTGTCCATTATTTAAAGCTCTGCTCTCTGTTATAATCTCTGTTGGATTATAACACTTTCATGCAAATTTGTCTATTGGAGAAATTTATTTGTCTTTTTCATTTGAGAAATAAAAATTAATGCTTTATTTTGTAGGTCACATAATTAAGGCACTCAAAAGATGTAGTATCCTAAATTTATGATTACCTATGCAGTCTCAGTTTGCCTCCTGAACATATGCGTTATGATACAGACCTTGATTAGCGGTATTGTTTTTCACAGTATACATCGCCAATCTAAGCAGATGATGTGCATAAAATAATTCAAGGGCTATAAACTGAGTTGAGATGTTAGTAACATTCTTTCATCTGCCAGAGCCAGAGCAGAGCCCAAGCTTGACTTCAAAGGTCAGGACTGAAGGATATTAACAGAGGAAAAGAATAATGTAGATTTCCTGTCCCTTCTATCTTTTTTGAGTACTAAAATTTCTAAATAGTGCATTTTAGGATGGATCTCTTTGAACCTGAAATTAATAGAAAACACGTTACAGTGGTAAATGTGAAGGTCTAGAACTTGACTTCTGTTAACTGTCTGTACAGTCATCACTGTGCTTCTTTCATGATCCTTAAAACATCAGAAGGAAAGGATCTGTTAGAAGAGAGACAATATTCAATTGAGCACTGGCTAAATTTACTGCTGGTGAAACCTGTAGGGGAGAGGGGGCAAGAGGGGAGTTTAGGGTGTTCATTAGATACATTGTAATTGTGACTAAATGAAGTTCTGAAAGCCAAATGAAGGCTTCTTATTCTGGGGGAAAAAATGGATCCAGTACACTATTCTGCCATTGACCCTGAGAATGCTTTTAGACTTGCGTTCCTTAGCTGGGAGGGGTGTAGTTGCTTAGGCCTTCCTTTACCTGCTATGGGAAGGGAGATAAAAGGTTTGCTTGTGTGGGAGCTTATCCCCACCTGTGCAACCATAGCTGCATCACTAAGCAGCAGTGACTTGCCAGATGCAGGCAATGCCAGGAGCCTGTTCTGTGGATTAGGAACTCTTGGCTAGTATGCAGAGCTAGTCCTGGCTTTCACTGCCAGAAGTGGACAAGGCAGTTCTGGCACAGAAGCAGTCAGCAGGACCCACTGAATGCCTTAATGCCCAGCTGGGACTGTGCACAGTCATTGGTGCTGGAGAGGTTAAAGCTTGGCTGTAGATGTGAGATGTTCTGGCAGATCATATTCTATTCCTGGGCCACAGACTGACAGCAGGGGCCAATAAATCTCTGCCTGTTTTTTGTACTCCGGATGCAGTGGAAGCAAGAAGTGTTCATTGCTCGTAATTTCAGTTGTCTCCTCTCCAGGTCTCTGACCATATGGCAGCACATTTTGGAGGTCTTGAGCTCTAATTCTGACTGCACCATTCACCCGCCAGTGTGATCCCAGGAATGTGTGTGTGTTTGTGTTTCTCCGTCTGTAAAAGAAGGGCAGCAATAATATTCTCCCATAGCACAGACAAATTCACTGATATTTATGAGTCATTTGGATGTTACAGTAGTGAACAGAAGAAGAAAAGCATGATGAAATGGGCAAGGCTGTGTTATTTGCATATACAGTGCAGGGAAGCAAGGCAGGGACCATTAGCTGAATTGTGGGGATGACAATTTCCAGAGTATCATCAATCCTTAGTACACAGCTTTCGTAAGGCAGGGAGAGTGAGCTGAGCATGAATTAACCAGAGAGGGCTGGCTGCAGGTTGTATGGACATTGGTGAATGTAGCTTTTCCCAAGTAATTGTCTTCCCAGTTGGTGTGTGTGTGAGGTATGATAATAGTCCTGCATATTTCTGATACTAAGGTAAATTAGTTTTAATTGAGATTGTGTATATTCTGTTTCTCACCAGCTTGTGACTATTTTCATGTGTACAGAATGCTGTCATAAAAAAGTAAATTAGAAGCACAGTATGAAGGGAAAATACAAGATAAAGGGGTTTTATTTGTTTCTTGGCAGGCTGTGAGGTCGCTTAAAGAAACAATTGAAGACTGTTGGGATCAAGATGCTGAAGCTCGACTAACAGCGCAGTGTGCTGAGGAGAGAATGGCGGAACTCATGATGATTTGGGAGAGAAATAAATCAGTCAGTCCAACCGTCAACCCTATGTCAACTGCCATGCAGAATGAGCGGTAAGAAGAGAAAACATTTGGTTTTAGTCAGCAGCAAATGCCCAATGCAATGCTCAGCTCAACTCTAGAAAGGAAGCTAGAGCTAGCTTGGTGTTTCTGCAGGCATGAAGTGGGGGTGTTACGTGAGCTAGTCTACATATGGGTATTGTATGACATAATCCTGAGCACTTGTGTTCTTAAGATCTCCTGTGTGTCCTCAGAATTAAAACACCTTTTATGCAAACACCTGTACTTCTCACAGGGGGGCCTTTTAAACTGGACTTAGGCAAACTGTCTAGACAGGCTTGCAAAGATATGAAGTGACTGAATTCTCTTTAAGGACTTGCTAAATGATGCATAAAACTGCTGTTTAAAGTGTCCTACTCAAAACTGAATTTGCAGGCAATCTGAGCTCAGGAGATCACCGAGTCTCAAGCCTGCAGCTTTTCAATTAAAGAGCTGTGGGGCCATCATTTAAGTCATCATTATTCTGACCCCAGGGAGAGAAGTGCTGTGCCTTGTCTGCTTATGTATGATCCAGAGGGAGTGAGAATTTGCAGAACTGACATTTGTGCTTAATAGTATACACTAGAGATCTGGATTTGAGAGCAATGTTGCTATATATAGCAGAATTTATTGTCTTAAAAAATCTTGCAAATCGCAGAATACCTCAATTGTTGAAATATTAGATTTTTCATTGTTTAGGACCTTGTGACTTTTTCCCAGCATCAGTTTATCCATCTTGTGTGGTTAATTCTTGTTGTCCTCCTTCAGTATCGCTTCTCTGCAGCTAGAGCAGTACCTTAGCAGTGAACTGGACAAACAGCATACTGGACAAATAGAAGAAAATTACTGTTAGCCAGTTTAGTTGTATAAACACCATCCATGACACAATAGCTGTCCTAGTAAAACCGATTTTCTGCTACCCAGGATTTTTCAAGGAAGTTACTGGAACATCTCAGTTTATACTGTATCTGTCCTTAGTTTATGCATGGAAAGAAACAGACATCCAGCTCTCTTAAATGAGAGGCTTTGTAATATGAGGTGATTTTTACGTATATGATCTTACTGTCACTTATTTTTTTTCTTAAAGGAATCTGTCACATCATAGACGTGTATCAAAGATAAGGCCATATCCAGATTACTCTTCCTCTTCCTACATTGAAGATTCAATCCACCACACTGACAGCATAGTGAAGAACATTTCTTCTGAACATTCAATGTCCACTACACCATTGACTTCAGGGGAGAAGAACAGAAACTCCATTAACTATGAGCGGCAGCAAGCGCAAGCTCGCATCCCTAGTCCTGAGACAAGTGTCACCAGTTTGTCCACCAACACAACCACCACCAATACAACTGGCCTCACTCCTAGCACTGGCATGACCACCATATCCGAAATGCCTTATTCGGATGAAACAAACTTACATACCACAAATGTCATGCAGCTGGGTGGGCCCACCCCTGTTTGTCTGCAGTTAACAGAGGAGGACTTAGAGACAAATAAATTGGATCCAAAAGAAGTGGATAAGAACCTGAAAGAAAGCTCTGATGAGAATCTGATGGAACATTCGCTTAAGCAGTTTAGCGGGCCAGATCCACTCAGCAGCACTAGTTCCAGCTTGCTTTATCCACTGATAAAACTTGCAGTAGAGGTGACAGGACAACAGGACTTCACACAGGCTGGCAATGGTCAAGCATGCTTGATTCCAGATGTCCCATCTGCTCAGGTGTATCCTCTACCCAAGCAACAGAACCTTCCGAAGAGGCCTACAAGCCTCCCCCTGAACACCAAAAATTCAACAAAGGAGCCACGATTAAAATTTGGTGGCAAGCACAAATCAAACTTGAAGCAAGTGGAAACAGGCGTTGCCAAGATGAACACTATCAATGCTGCAGAACCTCATGTTGTGACAGTTACCATGAACGGAGTGGCTGGGAGAAGCCACGGCATAAACTCTCATGCTGGCACAACCCAGTATGCCAATGGCACGGTGCCGTCTGGCCAGACCACCAGTTCGGTAGCACAAAGGGCCCAGGAAATCCTCCAGAACCAGTTCAGTGGAGAGGATAGTCGGCTAAATATTAATTCAAGCCCTGATGAGCATGAACCCTTGTTGAGGCGGGAGCAGCAAGTTGGCCATGATGAAGGTGTTCTGGACCGTCTAGTAGACAGGAGAGAGCGACCACTGGATACTGGCAGAACAAATGCCAACAACAACAACAGTAACCCGTGTCCAGTGCAAGACGCAGCTACAGTCAGTGTCCAGAATGTAGTGAGAAATCCTGGGCAGACCCAGACTAGAAGAGCACAGAGGCCTAACTCGCTGGATCTATCAGCCACAAATAGTTTGGATAGCAGTAGTATGCAGTGTAAGTGCCTGCAGGACTTGAACAGTTTCCCTGATGCTTTTTTTACTTAATAGCTACATCTGTCTGGTAGAATAGAAAACACTTCTGCCTCTGCTGTCCCTCCTCAAAGCATACTCACTAAATCCCATAGAAATTTAATTTCTATCAGCACAATTTTCATCTCCTTGGTAAAGTCCTGTTTCCATCAACTCCGGCACGTTAGGTCACTATCTTCCTTCCACATGCATGAAATACATCTGTCTTTTTATAACCTGTCTACTCTGACTGGGAAGGGAGTAATTTCTAACTTTCATTATTCCTTGCAAGGCACCTACCTTGGCAGCTTCAAAGTATATTGAAAAAGCTTCCTATTTGTTCCTTCAGGGGCACATTATATCTCTTTTCCTTATTTCTCGTCATTCTCTTAAGAGTAGCTGGCTCTAAGGTACATTGATTAAAATAGTTTATTATAGTAACTACTGACATGCTTCATTACTTTTAAAGCAACTGATTTGATTTTATTAGCCTAGCCTAGACAGAGGTTCAGGCTTTCTCTGCTTGGCTCCAACAATTCTGTCAATCCTTCATTAGTTCACCATGTACATATTAAAAATTAATCAAAGTAGTTAGAATCGATTTTAATAGACTCCTTCAAAATAACTGCCTTAAGAGTTTTATGGCCAAAGATCTAAGAGGTTACAATGGGGCCCTCCTTTTTATAGTAAGAATGTAACCATGTAGTTCTAGTTTAATTAGGTGCATCCTCCGAGTTTGACTTTGGGCCTGTTGAAGCCGTGGGAAAGGCCTCCTAAGTGTGCATTTTAAAGTGAATTTATTTCCAGTATGCACTGCAGACTCTGAAAAGGTGCTTGCAAACCTCTGACTGTGTTTAGGCAGATGCTGTGATACTACTGAAATAATCTGGGGGGCCAGGCAAGTTCTGAAAGAAAAGGTTTAGAAGGAAACTAGAACAAACCTTTCAAGAAATGTAGTTGGATATTCAGCAGTGAAATGTTTAAGCATTCCTTTTAAGTAAGAAACCTTAATTTTTGTCTTACCATGTTGAACTGACATCTGATTGAAGTAAAGAAAACAGATTATTGCAGTAACTTTCTTTGATTAAAGGTTATATGAAGTAAAAGGGGGTTTTAACAATCAGATTTTTACTGCTAAAATTTTATCATGATTGAAGTTAAGTTTTGCAACCCAGCATACCAAATCCTGACATGATCTTAACAGAGAATGGACCATTTTGTCTTCAGGTAAAATGCTTTGCCAGGTGAAGTAGGATATGGGGACCTATGGTTTGGTTATACGATAAGAAGTTTAGTCTTTGCCATCTTGTCCTAGCGACAATTTTTTTGTACCTCCCATTACAGGTAATATAAGATACTATGATTGCAAAAGCCCCTCAAATGTCAAATGCTGATTCTGCTGTTTGATGCCAATGTGCAGTCAAGGTAACACAAATTACTTCAGTGAAGTAATTTCTGACAGAGAACAGAATCTGACCCCTTGTTTCAGTGGCAGCTACTGTAGATGATGTATGTATCATGTCTCTGCCACCCGGTTGCTTTTGTGTGATAAGATTTTGTTCTGTTCTTCTGTTCTGCATGAGTAACAACCCTGAACTCTCCAGTCGGATCTTCCTTGTAATGCTGTTTTCTACTCTGTTCTTGTTTTCTGTTTGGGTTTTCTTTTATTTCTATCTCGTCCCTTCAGTAGGCGACTCCTCGCAGGACGGCAAATCGGGCTCAGGAGAAAAGATCAAGAAACGTGTGAAAACTCCATACTCCCTGAAGCGGTGGCGTCCTTCCACGTGGGTCATCTCCACTGAGCCGCTGCACTGCGAGGTCAACAACAACGGCAGCGACCAGGCTGTCCACTCCAAATCCAGCACTGCCGTTTACCTTGCAGAAGGAGGCGCTGCCACCACAATGGTGTCTAAGGACGCAGGGGTGAACTGCCTGTGAAATACTTCAAAAGCCGGCAAATGACCTTTTTTTTTGCATTATTTGAAACAACCATGCGGAAGACATTTTAATAAACTGCTTTCTCCTCCTGTCAGCAGCCCCCTCCCAAGGACTCGCTTTAAATAGACTTCAGCTATGCAGAAAATTTTTAGCTTATGCTTCCATATAATTTTTTTTGGTTGTTGTTTTTATTTTTTTGGAACATTTTTGCACTTTTGATTTCGCCTTGCTCGAGTTCAGTCTGTCTGTCCCGACCACGGAATATATATATGTGTGTATCAAATGTGGTCGCAAAATATTTTTTTAAGAAAAAAAGTAACAAAAAAAAGTATTGCTGATAATCAGTTTGGACCAGTTTCTTACGGTCACTAAGATCCGAAGCAGACTATAAGACAGGTTTGACTGCAGTGGTGTCTTGTTTAACCATGTTTTGATTTCTGTGCACAAGCTAGTCTGTATATTTCTATGTTACAAGTGTATTCTTTTTTGAACCCCCTGTTTTTCTTGTGTCATGTTGAAATGTGCAATAGTCTATAGTTCACAGTATGCTTTATTGAAGAGTGTGTTTCTAAAACTGCCACATGTTCCCCTTTTTGTATTTGTTCATTTTTCCCTGACAGCTGAGCAGTCGGCCGGTCATGACAGTGAACTTTGCACACCGTAGCCAGCCTGAAGCAGCTGGCTGTATCACATTGTGCTCTGAGGTGACAATGCATGAATTTTCCCCAACTTAAAAGGGCTTTTAAAAAGAAACAAAAGAAGAAAAATCTGAGCTCAGTACTATACCTTCGATCCTTCCAGGTCAAAATGTGTTCCCTTTATAGTAGTAGGTGCCAGCCTCTGAAGTTCTGAATAACAAAACTTTGAACAAATGTAAGGAAACTGTCAGCCGTTTTTTCCATTTTATCTTGTGTGCAGTTTCACCCCCTTGTATTTATGTAAAACCTGATTTCGATCACTGAAAAATACATTGTATTCAGAAATCTTAATAACTCATACCGAAAAGCTCTGGTGAAGGCAGGTTGTGAGCGGATGATGTATTTTGTTTACAAAGAGGAAAAATCATGAATCCTATTTGGCACAAACCCATTCTGTGGTGAGTCACAAATCTTTCCTCATTTACCTCCTTACAGACAGTCTGGGGTAAAATCAGCCCCATTACTTACGCAGGTAGGTGCAACCTAATTGACTGTTGTTGCTGAGTTGAGTTAAACTTGTCCTCCCTTCCAAGTTCTTAGAACCCCCAATTCATCTTCTTAAAATGTATTGCACGCTTTTAGAGCTCATGGTTCTGAGCTTTTGCGAGGGAGGCTTGGTGTTTCTTCCCTCTGCTTAGACCCTTCTTTCAGCTGTATGCACATCGATTTTTAGGTGTCAGTGAACATGAATGTAAAATCTATTGAGGTAAATTGTTCTTCCACCATCTCAAGTAAATCTTACCCCTTTTTCAGAATGATTGTTTTCACTCTCTTCTAACAGAAATTTAATTTCCTCATTGGTCAGGACCTCCTTCCACCTGAGAAATATTCTTTCTGATAGAGAACATTTCAGTAAGAACTACTTTGATGAAAAAGACGTAACACATGTCAGTCTTTGGTACTGAGTGAAGTTTTACCACTTGATCTGAAAACCGATGCTGTTCAAAGAAAGAAAATCTATTCAGTCAGCCTGCCAAAGTCCTGTGGCAGGATACTGGCAGCAAACAATTGCCTCCCCCAGCCTGTCACCTTTCAGCTGACTGAAACAGATGCTCTGTGCTTTCAAGCTCATTTGTTTCCTTGCTGTTACATTATTTTTTCCCCGGAGGTAAACTTTGCCAGCCTTGTTCTTCTATATCTGATGATACAACAAGCATAATATATGCCTCGATATATCTGATTCTTGCTGTTTCCCAAAATCCTTTGTTTATGCTTGATTGCTATGATTTTCACTTGTAATGTTTCTTAGATGCTCCTAGATATCTCCAAGAGATAACTCTATAAATCTGTACTTCAATTAAGTGTAGCTGTAGAAATACAAGCCATGAGACACATTATGGGCTCCCTATGCTCCTGAAGCACCAGTTCAAGTAGTACCTTTCATCTCTGAAGCGTAATGCTGTTATCCATCTGTATAAATACAGAGTCCTATCTCCCCTCTTCAAAAATCCAGCCTTTCTCTGCTTTTACTTTTAATTCATTCCCTGGCTCCCCATCTGCTGCAATCTCGCATCCCAGATGTTGAAAACCTGCCAGTTGCTCAGCTGGGCTTCAAGACCTGAATCACGATTTTTGGCATTCTGTTCAGAATGCTGGCTTTGGTTTTCTTCTCTTTGGCCTTCTTTGAGTCTCCGGTTGAAGTATGGTATGTTGTTCTGTGATGATCATTGTATCATGCATATTGAAGATTCTTCATTCCTTTCCCAATGACTTTTTGCTTTGCCTTGCATGTATCATCCATCAGCATTTCAGAATGTGGGCCGAGAAGCATATTTAGTACACTTAGCTAATTTGCAACACTCTGAGGGAGAAAAGTGATTTTTCTCTGACTACTACTTCATTTTGCTAAGACAGATCTGCACCAGTCTTCTTCTAGCCTTCCTTTTCAGGCCCATCCTTTGTAAGAAATCCAGCTTTATGCTTGATGCAATCAAAGTAATTTTAATACCAGATGAAAATGTTCTGCAGTTTTCCCTTGAACACTCTTAAAGCAAACATAAGAGTTTTTATTCCTTTATCTATTTCTGTCACTTGCTGGAGGGTCTCTGGGATGAATTATAAGTAGTAAAAAGTATTGGCTTTGTAATCTACTATGGATAAATATAATCTGTAACATGATAGAAATATGTATTTTATCACAAAATACAAAACTGAGAAAAACTACTTTTAAAGGTCAGTCAAAACAAGCTCTTAAGTAGGTACCAAAATACTGTGATTCTGCACAGCTAGACGAGATCAGATTAGCAGTTTGGTTTTAATGCTTAATATAGTAATGCCCATTTTTTGTGCTCACAGCACATAATCCACAGATACTTTCTCTGTCAATTAAATGATATTGAATTGTATCTCATGCCATGAGGACTCATCCTTAACCAAACAAAATACATGTAAGCGAGACTTCTACAGACCAGACACATGAATAGTTGATAAATGTCATCAGGGGAGATGAATATGTTATATTTTTTTGTGGTTTTGGTTTTTTTTGTTTTGTTTTTAAGAGAAATGGATAATGATGAAAGTTGATAATTTTCTATCAATTTCTCATGTATATTGCAGACAAGATAAATATAGCAAAATGAAAATAGAACGATAGTGTAAATACTTATGAATTGTGCCACTGTCAAATAGGCAACAGTAGAATATTTGCTATGGTAATTTATAATGTACGATTCAAGTAAAATGTTAGAGCAAACATTTGTGATGTTTGTATATATAAGCCAAAATCTTACTGGTTTTAGGAAACGATGTGCTAGTAGAAGCCAGAAGAGTTATTAGGTTAATTCATTGTCTCTTTTTCTGTTTCCTATAGTAGAGATCCTCATCAACATAACATGGTTTCTAGAATGTGAATTATAACCGTTTGAACAGACATGCCTCATAGGTCAGATTTATTTTCTTCTAAAATTGATGTTTGTAAGTCAGACTGTCTGTCACACTTTCCCTGAATTCCCTTATAATGCTCCACGGCTTCATGTGCTAAGCAATTCTTACTAACAATGCCTCTCTTGAAAATCCAAGATTAAATTGCACAGCTAAAAGGAGTTCCTAATTTAAAAAACAGTTGATATTGTCATCTTTAGAATATTCTTGGAAACAAAGAACATTTCTGGTTTGCTTTTTTACTGCTGTTCGTTTGTCTTGTTTCCATATAAAATCACCTCATTTTCAGATGCAACACAGTTTTATTATTTTCAATGCAGCAGGGACAAAAGAAACCCAAACCAAACAACAGAAACCCCCACCTTATAAATGCATTTAGAAAGTATGTATCTTCCCACCTGTCAACCTTCTCTAAAAGAAATCTTTAATATTACCTGCCTCAGAAAGAAGTATAAGGAAGTTCTGTATTTGTATGGAATAGATGATTGGGCCAAATTTAGTACTAATGAATTGTTACTTAAAAATCTATGCGTATACATTGTATATGCCATCGTTTCAGTGTTTGGTGCATTCTGCTCCAATATTCCTTTTTTACATGTTAAAAAAAATAGTCTGCTAATATAATATTGCTACATCTATGTTCAGATTTCAGGAAAATATTCAGAAATTCATGGAGATTATGGATTGTGGAAAGTTCAAGCCTAATTAGGGAGAATTTAAAAATTCACATATTTAGTCAACACAGGAGAAATTCGTTTTGCTGTAGTTTTTTTCTTGTATAAAAATAATGGCAGTTCCCATTGTAGAAGCAGGCTGGTTTTAAGTCATAAAAGCTATAACTGCTGAGCACAGTAGCATACACATGACCTGATGTCTGATTGGAAAACTGGGGGCATCTTATCAAAGAAAAGTGAAACAGGCCTGATTAACCTATGACAGTTGGATCATAGACTGGACAGCTTAGTATTCTGCATAAATCTGAATTACTTGAATTTTTCTCTTTAGTCTCCCACTATCCATATTAACAGGTAAATATATTGACCTCCTTGTTTAAATGTTCTTACTACATTTTGTTTGACTTTAAGCCTTTCTTCAGTGAAAAAGCTATACATACTGCAGTTGCAACCAAATACATATTTTTAATGTAAACTCTGTATGTATTTAGATGCATATATATGCTGTGCATAAATTCCAGGATCAAATTCTGAGTTACAGCATCAGATGGTAGCATTGGGAACAAGTATGATATTCTTTTTTGTGTGCCATTTTTTAATTGCCTTTAGTGCATCAGAGTAAAATTGGGCTCAGAGTATGACGTAGAGTCCAGTGGTGCAAGATCTCCGGTGACAAATCATTGATGGTTTAGGTGGAATGGATTTATGAGAGAGAGATGGGAATGCACATGACAAACTTTATCTGAAGCTGAGTAATTTAAGGTACCTCTCTTAGAGATCAAAGGGTAACCCAAAATTCTTAATACATGCTCATTTTTACGAGTTTTTTTAATGTAGTAGCGATAGTTATGTGTGGTTGCCATTTAAACATAGTATTTTAGTCCAATAAACCCAGTTACATTTTAGGCTTCTATATTGTCATATAAAACTGTAGCTGTAGAAACACATCACTTTTTTGATATCCCCCCCCGCCCCCAGTAGGTTCAGTTTTGATGTGAAGTAGTAACAAGTCAGATTTCTCATTTTGAGGTTTCTTCTGTACTGACTAAACTGGTAGCAGAGCTTCTGCTTCTGCAGAGGGCACATTCAGGCACTCCATTGAATCACAATGGGAGTTATGTTTGGCACAAGTGTAGCTGAGGAACTCGACATCTAGGTTCCTGGCGCTTGAGCCGAGCGCTGTTGAAATCAAAGAGGAGGCTGCCATTGACTGCTGGCAGTGGTTTTAAGAATATCTTCTGAGGATTAGCCCTGGGAAAGCTGAAGTGGAATATGGGACCACATGGATGATGTTTTGAGGGGAATGAGCTGATGCATGGGCTCAGGCTGGGTCAGTACCAGTGTCTCTGTGATTCTTGTCAAGAAGGGGAACTGCAACAGTGGGAGTGGAAGGATTCAAGGTAAACCCTTATCTACACCAAAGCCCTTTAATATTGATCCGGGCTTCATGCAGGTCTGATTTGGTGACTGCTGCGGTGCGTTACTCGTCTGAATTACTTTTTATGGCCATTCCTATTTATTTCACTGTGGTTTAATATACATATGTGCATAATAAGCAGGAACTAGTGAGAGTTACGTTAACTTATAATGTAATTGTCAGATATTTTAAAAAGCCTGTTGATGAGAAGTAGTGTAAATCTGCAAGTCATTCAGTTGGTTAGCTTCAATGCAAAAATCATGTTTCAACAGACACAGTAACTCGCAAGTAAGGAAGGACTTCTTCCACTTTCTTGTAGGCTTCTGAAGATAGATTACAGGAGCATACATCCATCAGGGGCATAGTATCTTGCCTGGTGGCTATTTTAAAGCAGAAATAATTAGCCTTTATAACTTCCTTGTTCCAAGGTCTCCCAAAAGTAGCCCAATTTTTGTAGCCCATTCACTTGTTTTTAAGACAGAGCGGAAATGTGAGGTTTATTTGTAGAGCACTTGATTCACTTTTTTTGTGCTTCAGAACTGTATCATGAAGTATCACACTTCAGTCTTGTTTCTTCAAAAGGAAATGTTTCTGTAAAACATCACAAGGACAAGGGAACAGAGACAAGTCCAACTTAGAGCTGACTTTCCTTTGTCACTTTTGTATTTCCTGACTGGTGACTCTTCTCTCTCCTTCACACTGTTGAAATGTATTTAAAATGGTTTGTATGTAATGTTTCTTGTCTGCTTTTTGTCTCTAGAGGAAGGTGTGCTCTATTCACATTTATATAAGCTGGAATCATATTTTACAGTTGCTGTTGATTATTCCCCCCCCCCCCCCCAGACGCAGTATAAGAGGAAAATGAACATGGCAAAGACTGATTTCTAGGGTTTGGTCTTCTGTAAAAGCTGAAATAAGGAGATGTAAAACTGCCATTTTCCTTGTGAAAGACTGTAAAGAAAGCATTACTTTCTGAGCGAGCTTTTCTGGAGAAGAGGGGGAGAAACCCTAGAATGCAGAGTCTCATCAGAACCCTTTTGTTAACGGGTATTTTTGGTTTTCTCTCAAATGGCTGAGAAAATACCATGTATGAATTTATAAATAATTGCTTTCAGTTACTTCTTTTGTATAAGCTGCCCAATACCCTTGCTATGCTGTATAAGTTGTGTTTCATGGAACAGTGTGAGTATGAAATAAAAAAAGCTAATTTTGGGGTTTTAAATCGTCTGTGGATGCCACTATGAAAGCTGACATTGTTAAAGCCACTACAGAGTTTTCTATGAATACTTGTAAGAATTGCTTTGTTATATATAAACCTAAATAAAGAGATTGTATTGATACAGAGACATTGGATAAGAACATTTAAAAGGCTATTCTTTAGGTCTAAAAGAAAAGGCTTGCTGTAAAATGGTGCATTATTCCATTTATTAAAGATCATATTAATGACAAAAAGCACGTTCTTTTGTGGGTTTTTCATGGTATTATCTGTTACAGAAATGCTGTCAGGAAGGGGAGGAAAGCCCCTGTTGCAGCTGTGTTTTGTTGGTTAAGGATAAGGAACTGCTTCATTACCAAGGGCTGAATAGGACTTTGGGACACCTTTGGCATGTGACAGATCACACACTGCTTTGTGGTCAGAAACTAGTGTGAAATAATTAGGGCTTGTTGCTACATTAATGCAGTGCCTCTGACTGCTTTTTACCCATTTTCACCAGTCAGCCAGTTAAGTTGCTTGTTACTGGCACCTAAATGCAGCGTGGTAGGTGTTTCAAAGCAGTAGGCCATCCATGGCCTCTTGTCATACATTGTCTGCTAAGTGTTTAAATGCAGAAAAACAAAAGGAAGAAGAAAACTAAGAAAGAAAACAGGAGGAAAAGGCATTAAAGTAAATACTTTTTCACTTTTGGTTGGGCTGCACTTGGATTTACGGCAACCCAGCATGTGGAAGGACACAGCAGGCAACAACCTTTGCCGGTGGAATGAGGATTAAAATAGCAACCCGTGTCCTTCCCACACAAACTATTGCAGTCTTTTCCTTCCCCATGAGGAGACAACGTCACAGCGTTCTTCCAAGTAGGAGCTTCCTCAGCCCAGAGTTGGTGTCCCATCCAACACAACTAGAAGAGATGTAGGTCCACCTGCAAATTTCCCCCCCTGACCCAGGAGCTTGCCTGCTCTGCCCTCCGGAAGGTAAGGTGCTGGGAACAGACAGGCCTTTTCTCCACTGCAGCCTCTTTTGTTTTGCTTCCTGGTGTTTTCCAGTGAAGAGTTCTTCCTCTAGGTTCCCTTCTTCCAGTCATGCCTGTGGGGAGCTTCAAGGTGAGTCATTAACTGGAATCACCCCCATACAAACGGTAGATGTGCTGTACCTGTACACAGGTGATGCTGTTCATTTGATCCCATCTTTCTCATCTCCTGTGTGACCACTGGTAAGTGTGAGGGAGTTAGCGTTCCATGGTCTGATTGGCGCTAAGGCAGGCAGCAGGATGCTGAGGCTTTAGAGCATGGATGCTTATCTATGTGAAGAACAGAGGGAAATGAATACAAAATGGCCCTGGGAACTATCACCCCTACTCACTTAAGTTACCTTCCCTTTCTAAACAGCACCAAGCACTGTACTGTGGGACCCCACCGGTTCCAGCACTTTCCATTATGCACAGATTGGCTGGACATATCCTGCATCTCAGTTGCTTCATGGTTTGTATCTCCTCCTTTCTTAATTCCTGTTAATTTATTTTCTATATGAATACTGATGATTTTTTCAAGCAAATAAGAAAGTGGTGCAAGTGTTAGACCTCTGTGGCCAAAGAACTACCTCCAAAATTCAAAGAAAGGAGGGAGACAGAATGTGGATCTTCATTTCTTGCTGGCATTAATAAGGAGGAAGCAACAAACTGAGGCAGAGGGTCTGGTCGAGCATCTGCCTGTATGGTGAATCACCTTAGCCCCAAGAATTAATCTGGCTACAGGGAAGGAACACGACAAGTCTCCCTTCCCCTCTAAGCAGGAGGCAGACTCCATGCTCCAGGGTGGATCTGCAGCTACTTTGGGGGTTTCTGGATTGGAGCTCAGGACAGTTACTGAGAAGGAGCCAGTCCCTCCCTGACAGAGAGCTCTGTGCTGACATGCAGTGGCTTGCTGTTGGCTCAAGATGGCTGAGCAACACGAGCTCACAGGAAAAGAGACACTGGGTAGCCAGGTCTGATTCCCTACACGTGGGGCTTTAAGGATGGGCCTACAAAGCTCTTTGTATCCAGAGATCTCAGTGATCCCGGTGGGAGACAGAGACCTTTGAAGTCCTCCCAGGAACAGCTCCAAGGAAGTCAGGTTTCCCACAAGGTTGTAGCCAGGGACACCAGGAGTGCTGGGAGCCACAGGAAGCTCTCGTTTCCCTGTGGCACAATAGGCCCATTCATTTCCTGCTGCCCTGCCCTGTGCAGCAGCTCTGCCTCTGGAGCAGGGGAGAAGGTGGTGGCAGCGCTGCAGCAGGTCAGGGAGGAATGCTGACCCCATCAACACAAGAGCGACAGGGAGCTGTGCCCATTCCACCTTCACCAGCGCCCGGGGTGGAGGGGCTGCTGCTGCCAAGGAAGCTGAGAAGGAACTGGGGGGGCAGCCCTGACTAAAGAGGTAGATGTGTCCCCCACCCAGCAAGAGCAGCCAAGTTCTGCCCTGCCCAGCAGATGTGGCTGAGTTGCGTCCTCAGGGCATCTGGGAAGCCTTGACTCAGCTCTGCACTAACACAGTGTTACTGGTGAGCTTTACCGATGTACTTTGTACCGGGTGCATGAGCTACTCAGGCGTAAGAAACGGTCTCCTCATAGAGTTCCCTGTGTGACCTCATATTCTCACCTCAGCCAGCTCTCTCCTGCAGAAATAACAGCCACTTGTATTCGGCTTTCGCTTTGCTAATGGGAAATGAAAGTAAAACAACAATAATTATATTCCTCTTTGTTCCAGAGCAGTGATGCAGCTGCAGAATGCACTTTGTAGAACACAGCCACGTCAGTCTTCCATTTGTTTCCATTCAGGGCTTTTTCCCCCATTTACTTCTTGCTAATTCTGATGTTATGGAAATTCTCCACGTGCAGGAGATTATAGACATCTGCTCACTGCCATGACCCAAAGCACATTCTGTTGGGTAAGGAGGTTAATTTTCCGCAGACAGGAAAACTCGGCTATACCAAAACGTTTCAATCTGTATAAATTCATCTCTTCGTGTTAGTCTGAAAGGTTGTAATTGTCCACCCAACAGGGAGCAGAAATGTTTTGATTCCTAGAATTTAAATGGCACACTCAGGTCTTCTGCTTTTATGCCAGGGGATCCCCTTCTTTCAGCTCCCAGCACCACAGGAGAAGTCTGTGGGAAATCCACAAGTTGTGATCTGAGCTGAAGTCGTGCTGTGGGGATCACTCATGCCCCTTTTACAAAGACAGCAAATAATGCTGCCTGAGGACAGCTGGGCTGTGCAAGATGATGTAAGGAAAGCACGTTGGTATTTACTATGCAGCATCTGAGCAAATGGCATTTCTAGATGGGGCTTGCATGGGCACTGGGAAAAAGGTAAAGATGCAAATACTGAGAAAGGTTGGAAATGCACGATCCAGGTGCATTTTGATTCCTGATGGGAAGCACAGGAGTTTCCCAAGGCCTTTTGTCACGTTGTAAGCACCTTTTGAGAATGAGGATGTACACCCACTACGGAGCAGGCATGGTTTGGGCATGATGGGCAGTGTCTCAAACACATGAGGTGGATTTGAGGGAAGAGGAAAGATCATGGATGAAGGGTAGGGATATTTGTTTCAGGCATCAGCAACACAGTAGGGCCCAGTACTTGTCTTTGGCCTGATTTCTTTGTTGGTCCTGTAGGGCATTGTGATAAAGAGGGTACAGAGGCGGTACAGCTCATTTTACTGGTGCTGCTGCTTGCATCAGACCTGCAAGCAGCTCCTGAGAACGGTACGGGCTTTTTTGCTTTCCCCTTTCATTTAGTGCAGCCTTTGTTTGTGAGAAGTTCGTGCCATAGACGATCGCATTTCCCAGTCAGAATGACCAGAAATATGGTTTCCATAAGGTACTTTTATGCACATGGAACTGTATGCATAAGAAGTGAGGTTAGTTTGTGCTCTGTTCCTGGTTTTGTTCCTGATGGTTGTTAGCCTGTATTTTTTTTTTTGCAGTGACTGGCATTTTACCAGCCAGCTGTAATGCATTTATATATTTTTAATTATATATAATTATACCTGTTTTCCCAATTTTTTTCTCCCCTTCCCCATCTCCCTCTCCCTTCCCCTTTCCTCTTACTGGAAAGGCAACAATCGAGCCCTGCAGATGTGTTGTAACGAGTAGCTTCTTGCACCTCCGTGCGTCTGGATCGGTGAAAAAGTCAGATCTGACACAAATCACTGTGGCAGGTTGGAGGTCTGACTCTAGCATGTGAGGTCAGTGTTGCTGCTGCACACATTCCTTTCCCTGGTGCAGCCAAGGTGTATACAGGTGGCCAGAGAACCTCCTGCAGGAGGGAGGCCTTACTGGATCTCCACTGAGGTGGAAAGAATTCACTGGGAACCTGCATTTCTGTTGCTATTCCAGGAGGTTTCTTGCAGGACCATTAAAAACACTGAATCAGGCCTCAGAAACAGCCGGCTTAAAAACACTCTTAAGCAGGATAATTTTATTTGTTGTTTGCTTCTGGAAAACCAGAATGTAACTAAATCATGTGTTTGAGCTTCCCCCTGCGATCATGAGTGGTAGAAATGTGTTTTTAAGACATGGGCAAGCGGAAGATCCCATGTGCTTACATGAGCTATGAACTGAGACTGAAAGTGAAACGTGAAGCCTTTGAGCCAAACAGAAGCAAGCAGCAGTATCAGAAAGGCTTGACGTGAGCACTGTGTTAACCCTAGCAGAGCACCCAGCCACAGGAGGTACCCACAGGTTCTCCTGTTGCAGGACAGCAGTGGCCAACAAGCTGCAGGCTTGGGAAGCCTTTCCCTATTGCACTTTGGGGTCCAAGGATTAACTGGTCTCTGCTCCAAGGATGAGAGACAACCTGCAGGCTCACCACTGTACCAGCCACGACTGCTGGAGGTGTCTGCATGCCTCTGCTGAGCAGTGTGAGCCTGACACCCTGCCTGAGCATTGTGTGAGGCCTGGGCTGCTAACAGAAGTAGGGCTTGGGGCTTTGCCCAGCTTTGCTTTCCTCATCTCAGAGATGATATCCACTCTTGCAGTGATGGCTCCCCAGCTATCCTGGAGGCAAAGTAAGCTGAACACCAGATGCAATGCATGAGGACAGGATGAGACAAACTGATGACTGGTTGAGATGTAACCAAACTAGTTAAGAGCTCCCTTGGCACCCATGGCTGAATGCAACAAGGATTCAGAACACTGCTTGATCAGTTCTAAGTGGATGATTTCCCAAATCAGAGAATCCCGTGCTCCCGCTTCATCACACGCCCTGCTAAAGTTAATTAGTTTAACTCCAGGGCTAGTACATGTATGTGGAGAGAAAAGCAAAATCATTTTGTCACTGCTTCTCAGTAGCCATTGTGCTCACGGCCATTGGAATGGCCATGAATAAGCCATGCCAATATACTTCTCACAATCTCTTTAGCTTTTCTAAATGTTATAAAAATAAACGAAAGCAGAACATGATTTTAGGCCTGAATCAGAATGAGCAAACCCTCTTCTTTCCTCTCTTAGGTGAAAAGTATCTACAGTTCTGTGCCTATTCATCGCACATACAGGATGTTTATCATCCTGCAATATGGCCATAAAATCCACATCATTATTGAAATTGATAATGTCAATAACTGAAATAAATCTTTTACAGCATATAATTCCATGTGACTCTATGATTATACTTACAGGACAGAAATTGTGCTGGTGGCTTGTAGGAGCATTCAGTGTTCAATCCTTGTAAATCAAGAGCTTCCTTCCATAGTTCGAACACGTTCTTCCGCTCTGAGACTAGGAATACAGAAATATGTTATATCCCTATACACAGCAAAAATAAAGACAAATCTCTGTATTACATTTGCAAGCTCTGGAAATATGTGCTAAAAATATTAAGGTTTTGGAAGATAATCTTAAAGAAAAATTGCTTGCTTCATGAAAGGAAGGGAAGTTTTATTGTTGGAGGGAGGAATTGCGTGCAAATTATCATCCAGCATCTTTCTTGCAGGATACCTTAGGGAGACTAAACTGTGCCTTGTTTCAATGAACTCAGCCACCTCTCTCAATGTTACCAAACCCACAGATTTAGAAACGTGATGGACAACATGGCTTTTCTGCTGCTCTTCCCTCAGCAGAACCCAGTAACAGCTGCAGTCACTCTCATTTGATGAACCACACATGACTCCAGTTGCCCCTCTCCTTCAGTAGCTGGACACTCAAGGTTATTGCTTAGTGTTGCTGCTGTCATTTAACCTGCGTTCAGAAAACTGGTCTGTATATGTGGGAAAACATAGAATCACAGAATAGTTAGGTTGGAAAGGACCTTAAGATCATCAAGTTCCAACCCCCCTGCCATGGGCAGGGATGCCTCATGTCACAAGTAGGTGAACTTAGCATTGTCTTTTAAAGAAATTAACCTTGTACTTCCCCTAGGTAATTCTGTTCGCCATGAACACGTGCTGGAAACATCTCTCAAGCCTGCAGGTAAGTGTTGCATTGAGGAACTGCGCTGGTTTGTCAGAAATATGTTATCTTAACGCCAGTGAGGCACGGAAGCCTCAGGATGTTATTTATATGACAACTTCTCTCAAAGATTGTGCTTCATAAAATGCAGCAGGAGCGCATTTTGCTTCAAGTTGTCTTTTGCTTATCACATGTAGTTTGATTTATGGCCAAGGTCCCATCTGTTGTTTTTTATTGTTTTAATCTTAATACCTTATTTCAATCTGCTTGCCTGCTCAAATCCCACCAGATATTCTGGAATATTAACTGGGATCTTACAGGTTTTGTGTGAAGCAAATTCCTTTATATTTGTCCTATTTCTCACATGTCTCCCGTTGATGTTGAACACCCCCATAAACAAGCAAAACAAACTCTCTCTGCAGGGGAGAGATAAGAAATGCAATGAAATATCCTGGGGCATAATCTAATGTTTAGATTAGACTCCCAGAATCTCTCGTCTTTCAACCTTCAGTGTTGCGTGCAACAACTGCAGGTAAAAAAAACCAAAACAATTTGGGGCACTAAACTGCTTCTTTACATGTGCTGCTTTGCATTGGTTTAATTTTGGAATAAGACATGAATACATTTGAAGCTATGTGGATCACAGTCATTTTCCATCAGATTTGCTATTATCACCATTACTTTTAACAGCACGTTTTCATATGTATTACTGTGAGCAGTGAGCGGTTCTACTCATTAACTTCCAATGCTTTAGTACAACAAAACTCCATGAGTGTTTGTTGGTTTGATATCCATACAGTGGGATGTGGGCCTGTGAACTTGGCTAAACCTCTTCAAGCTTGTTTCTCTGCTTTTCATTCAGGGTCACTATTTTGACCACTTCCCTGACTTGTTTACATCCCTGTTTTCAGCAGGTTGCACATTTATTCATGCAGCTCTGTGTGGTTTGCTCTGTGTGGTTTATCAGTCAGCCTTTGAGTGCACTCTTGATGTGCTTCTAGTATTTGGATTTATTTGTTTGTATCCTCAGCTTTTACTACACACCGTATTTTAGGAAAGAACCAATCCCTTGCATGTAAGGGGACATCTGCAGTTCCTAATCTCCCAACAAGGACTATGTTACAAAGCAGTACATTTCGGCAGGCCCCTGGTTTAGGTGCTGAGTGCCTCCAGGTCAGTGGGAGGTGGGAATGCTCATCACCTCCTGTGGTGGCACTTCAGCGTGGTAAGTGAGCACATCAGTGACTGTGCAGCTCCCGTGGGCCAATGGAGCTGAAGATGCAGAGACAGATCCTGACTGTAAGAAATGTGTTGTTCAGAGCTGGCCTGGACAGCATTTGGCAAAGTCTGAAGGTAGTAAGGAGCGTGACAGCTCAAACAAAACCCAGAGCTTGGGAGGTGTGAATTACAAGGAGAGTCTGGGGGGGGATCTGGATCCAAGTTATTTGGGACTGGGGTTTTGATTTAGGTTTATTTGGGTTTTGGGGGGTTGGGTTTTTTTAAAGTAAAAAGTTTCAAAACCATTTTCAAGTAACTCATAATCCTCCTTTAGTTGTCTCCATTATTTCTGTAAGGTGTAGGAGTAAGATCTTGTTGTAACACATTTGTAACAGTTTAAACAAATTAACGTATGAAGTACATTAGGTCTGAGTACATGACTTTACACGTTGAACTTTCACGTCTAGAGCAGTATACGTAAATGCTTTGCTTTTTATTGTCATAACAACTGTGTGGAGCAATGCCATTTTTGCGGTGTGACAATAATGTGGGAAGTACTATAATTGTCACAGATATCTTCTGCATTCAAAGTCGTGACTTGGCTCCATAACATGCATCATGCAAATAAACCTGAATCAATACCTTTCATTTTTGGCCTCTTCAAAACAGTAACAGGAATCAGAATGCGTTCGGAATATTTAATGCCATAAACATATATTTATGGCACACCGCTTCCAAACAACCACAGTTTTTCTGGGGAGGATAAACTGTCCAAGGGATGAAAGCCTGCTGAGCAATTGCACTGGCACTGGCAGCGGGTGCTGTCAGAGCAGGAGGAACTGCAGAGAGGATTGCATCTTCTGCTCTCCACTGGGAATTGCAGCAATGCTGCAGAGGTTAGCCTGCTGTAGGATAACTGTGTGCAGTCCTGGGCTGCTGTCATGGTGTAACCCAGCAGGCAGCTGAGCAGCACACAGCCACTCGTTCAGTCACACACACACCCCCCCCCCAATGGGGTGGGGAGACAATCAGAAGGGGGAAAAAGTAAAATCTGTGGGGTGAGACCAAGGCAGCCTAATAGGATGTAAAAGGAAGGGGAAATACTAATAATAATACTAACAACTACTAAAATGATGCACAAGCTTGCTCACCACCTGCTGACTGATGCCCACCCAGTTCCCAAGAAGCAGACTGTCCCAGGTCACCTGATAGAGTGTTTACCTCTATCCTATACCAGCCTATAATTTGGAATATGCATTCTCCAAAACTCCACCTAAGAAAGCTTGTGTCTCCGTTTTGCTAATTGGTAGAGAGGGAATGACCTCCACTGCTGACAGTAGGTAGCCCATGCTGTTTTCTGCCTCTCGGTCATTCCTGGTGAGCAGAACACTCTCCCAGGTATTTCATTAGTCAAGTGGGCTATCTGGGATTTTGATGCTTTGCCACATTGTACCCCCAGTGCTTGTGATGGCTCCAAGGATGTGGCGCTACGTGTGTAATTTATAAGGGAATTTAAGTAAATTGCACACTTAAGAAAGGGCTAGAGTAATGATATGCCAGACTTCTGGTGCCTTCCCTTGACATCACCAGCTTCAGGGGCAGCCCAAGGTCACTCTCAAGTCTGGGCACAGCCTCTTGTAGCCAGTTGTGGTTGACCCGTCCTGCTACGCTACAGGCCCTATTACTACTATTTAGAGTACCTGTGGGCAAGCATAAAATGCACCCATTCTGTTCTTTTTTTTGCCAGTTTGGTTTCTCACAAATGGCTCTTGACTCTGACAAGAGCTTTAACCTTCAAGGCCTGAGGCAGGCCCATGTGCAGGCATCCTTCAGAAGTGCACGTATATAGTCTTGCTTTTCAGGCTTGTTAAACGTGTGAGCCACCAGGCTGGAGCTCTTCAAAGGGGAAGCTGGGGCTTTTTAAGCGAAGCAGACTTCAATCAGAAACAGCGAGGGAGAAAAGAGGAGAGAAAAACACCAACCCCAGGCGTAACCAAGCTGAAGAAAGAACACTATGTAATTCGTTTGTATCATAGCAATGGTATTCAATTGCAACACGCAACTCACAGAGCGATATTGAAAAAGAATGTAAGTTCGGTACCTCAGAACAGGCATTTGCAATACAGAGACGGGATTTACGGACTTCTTCGTGTCTTGGAGGTGCCAAAGCGTATCTACCTTGTATCTAAATAACCCAAACACGTAACTCAAGCCTGCTTCACGCGTGCGCTCCCTTCCCTAGGGTATAAATCAGGTTAAGAGGACGTCATAGTTAGCAAGTGTTCTGAAGAGATTGCAGCGAAGACGCGCCTAATCTAACGGAGAAAGAGTAAACACAGCAGCTGAGGGGAGAAGTCTGCCTGGATATTACCCGCGCATCCGCTGCCATCATCAGTCACGCTAAGCCGGTGGCAAAGCGATTGGACGAGCCGCTGCTGAGCCCTCGTCCTCTCCTGCCCCGCGTTCAGAGATAACAGCGATCCCGCAGCCCTGTTATAACGCAGCCCCGGGACGGGCCCGCCGCCACCCCCCACGTGACAGCGGGCACCTGGCCCCTGCCCGGCGCTGCGGCGGCCCCTCCGTCACGGCCCGTGCCAGCCCGGGGTCAGGACCGCGGCCCCGCTGGTCCCCGGGGAGGTGGGGGCCCCTCAGCCGAGAGCTCCCTGCTCCCCGCTCGCGCGCGACCCCTCGCTCCGCGCGGCGGCACGTGCCCAGGGCAGCGCGCGGCCCCGCCGGCAGCCACGCGCGCGCGCGCGTGTGTGTGTGTGTCTTTAAGCGCTGCCCCTCCCCTTCCCTCCCGGCGCAGGCTCCGCCACTCAGGAGCGCTCTCCGCAGCCAATGGGCGCGCCGTATCTGCGCGAGCCGAGAGGCGGCGCGCCCAATGGGAGGGCGCAGGGGGCGGCCGGGGCACTATTGTTGATGAGGCGAGCGGAGGCTCCGGAGGCAGCGCGGGTGTCCCCGGGCTGGGGGACGGCAGCGAGGACGGGTCGGGGTCGCGATCGGCGCTACCTGAGGCGTTGGACCCTCGCGAGGAGCTGCCCGCGCTCGGCGCCCTTCCGTGCCAGCGACGGTCTTCCGCGAGCCCCGGCTCCCAGCGGACGATGTCCCACCAGCGCGTGAGGCGCAGCGGCTCCCCTACCCCGGCCGCCTCCCTGGCGGGCGGAGGCGCGGCGGCGGCGGGCGGCGGAGCCGGAGCGAGCAGTCGCCTCCAGCCCATGCGGGCCACGGTGCCCTTCCAGCTCAAGCAGCAGCAGCAGCAGCAACAGCAGCAACATGGCAGCCCCACGAGGAGCGGCGGCGCGAGCGCCCCGGGCGGGGGTCTCCCACGCGCGGCGCCGGCCTCGCGCAGCATCAGCCCCACGCGCGCGGCGCCCACCGGCGGCGGCGGGCGCGGCGGCCCCGCCATGGCCACGCAGACACCGGGGGGAGGGGGCGGCGGCGCCGCCTCAGCCGCCGCCTCCTCCTCGCGGGGCAGCCCCACGCGGGCCGGCGGAGCGCGGGGGAGCCCCCCGCGGCCGCATCACCTCCCGCCGCCACCTCCCCCGCCGCCGCCGTTGGGCTGCGGGCTCTCACCGTGCTCCTCTCCCGTGCCTCCGCTGCCCGAGGGCAGCGCTGCAGCGGCGGGCAGGGTCCGGCACCGGCGGCACTCGCCGGAGCAAGGCAGGAGCTCCCCGGAGAGGAAGAGCCCCAGCTCCCCCGTCTGCAAAGGTGAGCGCTGCCGCCGGCCAGGCCGCGCCGCGCACCTGCTGCCGCCCGGCGTTACTGATGGGGAGCGGACCCGTACCTGAGGGGAGTAGGGTGGGGGGAGGGTGCACGGCCACACCGCTACGGGGCTGCGGGAGCGGCTGCAGCGGGCGCTCCCCGGGCGGCTCGGCGTGGCCGGGTTCAGGGAGCCCTTTGCGGGCTGCTAGGGCTGGGATCGGCGGCGCCCTCCGCTCCTGCTGTCGGGAGGGGAGGTAGGGACGAGGGAGCCGTGCCCAGGCTTGCGCCTGTTCCGATCCTTCTGCACTTGCGGAGTGTGTATGCATTGAAGGGCTTGTTGCTTTTGTCGCTGCTTCCTGGTTGTTAGAAGACGGACGAAGAAAGCCAAGCATGCCGTGTGGGGGAGTTACAGCTATTGCTGCTGTAGCCCTTCTGCAAGTACTGCCGAAGGTTTCCGGATGAGAGAGGGCCAGCGGTGTGGATGTGCATCGGGTACTCCGGTACAAGCTTAAGGTGTATTTGGTGTTTGGGGGCTTTTGTGAAGCCTTCGCATCTTCATCCTTTTCTGTGCATCTTGTCCCAGATGGTGTGTGATTTCGATCCAGTGTCCGCAAGCTTGTGATTAGTAAGCTATTAGCATTGTAGGCATTGCACACAGATGCAGGAAAAAAGTGCTCGTTATCTCTCAGTAGTTACTTTCGACATGAACCCTGTAGAAGGATGTGTGAACTTAAGTGATGACAAGCTTGTGCTACATCAAGGGTAGAAAATAGTGTGGGGAATGGCATGCATTTTGTAGCGAACTGCGTTTTTAATGGTATTGAGCAATTAAAACGTACTTAGTGGGAATGCTGAAATGTAAGCAACGTTTGGCTTCTGGTTGAGGATAAAAGAGGCTTACGTATGTCCTTGTTCTTCTTGGGATAAAAGTTTACTCAAAAACACTTGAGTGGGGGTTTGTGTTCGTATCCTCAAATCTGGAAAAATCTGTGACTTCTGAGATGCCAAAGGTTATAGCTGCTCTTTTATAAAATTGGATGTGATAACTTGCTCAATGAAGTTGACTAATATACAGAAATGTATATGCAGAAATATAGGACCAACATGATTCCCTTGAACACTTCTGTTTCTCCTAATGTTGCTCACCCTTCTAGAATAATGATTATAACCAGATTTCCACCATGTCGGCTTGCTTTCTTTTTTTGTTCTATCCTGGCTCTTGAAGAATGATGCTGCCCAATTAAGACAGTCATAATCAATTGGAATAGTACATAGCACTTAAGCTAATGTCTGTGTAACTTAAGTCTTATCTTTTTTTTTTAAATTCAGACATACCCCTTCAAGATTACCATATGACCGCTTGCTTGCAGTATAAGAAAGCGGTGTCACAAAGGTGTTTATGTTCTGAATTAGATTTTCTGCTTTCTGGATAAGAGTAACATGGCTTTTTTAAAGGTTATATTCCAAGCCTTTGGATTGAGGAACGTGTGTATCCTTTGTTTGAGATTCTTGTTAATCAGTAATCTGAAAGACTTTATACACATAACACAATCCTGTCTTCCTGTGATTTGCCCAAGATGCAGTCTCCTGGCCTGGAGAATGAGAAACAGGATGGCTAGCCTTGAAATCAAAACCTGTTTGTAAAGGCATGTGCCAACCACTTAGGGTGGAAAAATTGCGCTGTCTTCAGATCATTGTGTAGAAGTCTCTTGAAACCATGCTACCTTCCTTATTGGATCTAAGCATTCACTTGTAGAAAGAATCAAGTCACTTGGTTACTGTCTTAAAGTAACTACTAGCTTTTTACCAGGTGTATGAAAACAGAATTGCTTTCTGAACAGTACTTGTAATGGCCCAGAATGCAAATTAAACCTGTTTAATATTGCTTAGCATTTGTCTTGTGTAGTCCAGTACTTGATAGAGACTGAATTAACTTCAGGTTTTTTCTTCACCTAGGTAAGAAAACTTACTGGTAGCTGAGAACATGCTAGCTGCTAATGAGGCTACGGTTGTGAAGTCATGCAGGGCACTTCAGGGTATCAGTCAGAATCTACTGCAGAATAACTTGGGTTTTCCTGTTTCTTGTTTTCAGATGATGATGGCTTTTTTTTCATTTCTGCAGCTGCAGCCATAGTTCTTGTTTTTTTTGAGATTAAAATAAACCTTGAGGTTAGACAAATGATAGCTGTTTCTGAACTGCAGTACTGGTTCTGTAAGTTTAGACTCCATGTTTTCCAGATTTTCTTTCCTTGAAATAGTTGAATAATTTTGAATGTAGTTTTCATCAATGTACTTAACACTACTTGACACAAGCTGAGAACCCCAACTTGTGAATTTACAAATATGACTTAATACCTTGGTGTGGAGTTTTCTTGGGGTGTGTTTTTTTTTTTTTTGTTGGGTTTGTGTGGGGTTTTCCCAGTTTGTTTTCTGAAGTGAATTGCAGTTAAATGTTGGACATACTTAATTTTCCATTGATGATGACGTAATTACAAACTGAAGATTCCATGGTACAATTTCTAAATTTCTGGGCTTTTCTTGCTGCTTCCCTCCTAAATATGACTAAGAGCCTAGGTTTCCCTGCTACCCAGTTTTCATCTTTTACTTTCCCTCCCTGCAGTCTCTAGCACTTATTTCACAGACTTCAGCTTCTACTTGCATGTTCAAGTGCTCTGTCCTTTCCATCACTGATATGGCCTCGTTTCTACTGTGTGAGGTCTGTCCTGCAATCTCCAGTTTTGGTTCAGTTTTCACATATGCCTCTTTATGCATATGTAATGCCACCCCTGTTAGAGGATATTGATTTGATCTACTAGTAGATTGTTGCAAAATGAGATAAATATGTAAGCTGTACCTTAATTGTTGTTTTTGTCTTGGTTTATTTACCAAGTAAAGATCAAATGTGATCTTGTTATTTGTGTTCTTATATAAAACATCCTCTTGGAAGAGTTCAGCTGTTCAGTTCCAAAAAATGTTATAATGCACCAGGCTGTGTAAACAAGAAGGTCCAGACCAGAGCCATAGCAGTTGTTTATTGACCCTTTCAGGTGCCTTGAGACTGTGAAAGATTTCTCTGCTGGGTGTTGAACGTTCTGGTATATTCCTGTTCACTGAATTGAACACTTAAACTCACTCTGAAAATTAAGGAGAAAATCAGTTTTATCTGGAACTACTTTAGCCTTTAAAGTAATATTAAAGTCTACTTGTGTGAAAGGAAATGATGACAATTGTTATAACGGTATATTGGAAAGCCTGGAAGAGTTCAGATGTGAACCTCTCCTTGGGGTAGGGAAAAAGAATGGAGCTCTATTATACTCTTAAATTTCACTGTAGATTTTTTTTTATTTGAAGAATTTGATGATTGACACAGTAATAGCTGCAGTCCTGTCAACATTAATTACCAAGGTTTTTCAGTAGTTATTAAAGATGATACTGTAGGATAAGAGAGCACAGGCTTTGTGTACCATTACATGCCTGCTTTGCTTACCTAAGCTGTTTCACAAATGGTAGGTGTAAAGAAGGTGAATTCAGTTTTGCAGCATCACACTTTTAAGTTTCTTGTGGCCAACACTTCAGGGGAGTTTATTTGGATTAAAAGTGTTTTCATTCACTAGAATTAAATAACTTGAACATCTTGGGCTTTCTGAGGTTTGGTTTTGTAAACCAACATTGATTCAGTCGTTCTCCTACCGTGGGATCATTTTGAATTACTAGAATAAAAGTGTGAGTGGTTCTTTTACGTTTATGTGAAGATAACAGCTAACATTGTCTTCCAAAGGGAATATACACAGTTGTGCCTTTTGTCTGTGCTCAATACTATCCAAGACTGTTGAGTAGTTTCAAGGAAACGTAAAAACTAGATGAAGCCCCTGAGATCAGTTGTGTTTGTATGAGTTTTTGGGAAAAGACAGCTGTGTATGGGAATGATCCCATGAATGTCATTTCTGTGGAAAAAGGTGACCAAAACAGAACAGAAAGGTCAGCCTATGCCTAGAGTTCAGAGAAGCTAGTTGGGTCTCACTGTTTCTCACTTTCTTGGATATCCTACCTGCATAAAAAATGTAAATCAGAAATCAGTCAGGGTGTTTTGTGAGGTCGGTTGTGTCCTATGCTTTTTCAGTGGCTCTTTCTGCTGCTTGCTAGTTTTGTTTGTTTTTTTTATGTTGTGTGTTAAAATATTTCTACAGAGTTTTTATTTTCCGTTCTCAAAACTTCTATTTCAAATACAGTAGACCTGTAAGATCAATCTTCAAGATACACTTCAGCTGCAATCCTTATTTTGCAGGTCTAACAGCAGTTCTGAACTTTTCCTGAAAAACTGAAAGGTCACTTTCCAGTGTTTTGTGTTTTAGGACTTTCTTATGTATGATATCTTCCCATTTTTCATTTACCCTTCCTTTCCTTTATGTATAGCAACTTTCTCCTGTGGGGCATCCAATTCAAAGGTATGTGTTCTCACACTGTGATTTCCAGTTGTAGTTGTAGGACTTGTATGTTAAGACCTGCCTAAGTCAGTGCTTTCTTTCTTGCCCTTCAGTTATTTCTTTCTTTCTTATCCTTCAGATAGTTACTCATAAGCATCTGTATTTGTTCCGTTTTGCTCTTCAGCCACATTGTTAGGCTGCCTTAGCTTAAACTGCCTTTGAAGATGCCTGACTTGACAACTGCAGTACTTGTGTGTGATACCAGTTTACCTGTAGCAACCTCAGTTGGTCGGTTGTACTGCAGTGACTCTTTAAGACATGGTAACTTGGCTGTTACGGGCTTGGTTGGTTTGTATTGTGTATTTTCTGTTTATGTTTTGTGTTGTTGTTTTTTTTTGTTTAAAGCTGGATTGCAGTAAGACTCTGTTTCTGAATAGACTTAGAGTAGTGGCGGATGTATAGGAGGGTTGATATTTATCACAAATATTGGTTTAAAGAGATAATCAGGTCAATTAAAACAGATCTAATATTCAAGAAGCATCTATTTGATGAAACAGCTCCATTGTTTTTCATCAGCCACAGCTGTTGTAACTGTTATCTCTATGGAGGCAGATCTCTTGTTATGTAGGTCACATCAAGGAAAAATAGCAGCTGAACGCTTGCTTCAAGTATTGTGGAGGAAAGTGCAATGAAAACATTGTGTATGTTCCCATTGAAAATTTCCTCTTGAAAGAGCAAGAGAAATTATGTAGTAGACTTTTTCACAGTTTGTATTAAGACATGTTGTGAAGGTGGAAGAATAAGTAAAAACATACCCGGAGTAGTTTGAAAACAGAATTCCTTGAAGGAATTTTTAAGTCAGAATAAAGAGAGAATACTTGCAGGCTTTGTGCCTTGAAATGAGCAGCTTCTCTTGAACTTAAATAGTAAACAGGCTCTTCAGTTTTCATTCTGTCTGTTTGCCCAGCAAAATATTGTTTCCACTTCTTTTTTTTTGTGTGTGTGTGTGTGGAGGAGGGGAGAGGGTGATAGTTTCTCCTGCTTCAGTTTTGAAGCTGTCTGCTGCAGTGCCTTTGCAGATAATGTGACTATGTACACTTCCTGATTTTGTAATTTTCTTTTTTCACATCCCTTCTGTTTCCCCTTGGTAAAAAGAGAGAAGCTTCTTAAAGATGGAGAATAATAATTCAGAAGAAACACTAATAGGGAGAGTATGGCAGCTATTTCTGAGACAAATAACGTGTGTGATATAACTTTGAAAGCAAGTGTAATTTTTAAGGAATGACATTTTGATATAGACAGAAATCTTCTGATGCAAACAGATCCTTCAGTGTACTGGATGGTGCTAGTAGTAGTAGTTAAGGAATTTCTTAAGAGCATGGGAATTTATAAATTGCGCTTTGCTGCTATTCCCTGAGAGCAGATGTGCAATGAGCTCAGTAGTAAGGTTTTACCATTGTCGGTACTAGTAGAAATATTAAACCAGATGAGGTTTCTGGACTGCTTTATATGAATGTAGCTGATTAGAGTGCTAATAATTATTTCCATATAATTGAATTGAAATATTTTCCACAATTTTCATGTGTACATTTCTAATGCAAAATTTGCATGAGGATATTTAATATAGAATGTCACTAGACTTACATTTGAAAGACTGGTGTTCTATGAGGCTACGGTGTTGTCCACACCACTGAAATCTATGCCTAACAAGTATATTTATGTATATTTATTATTTATTTATCTTTAGTAGATTGAAATAACTTAGAAATTGAATTCTGGACATCTGATGGTAGTATTTTTGTTTTCTGACTACAGTCAGACACTAATCAGACATAGCTTCTTTTGGCCCTAAATGTGTTAATGTAGAATACAAATTGCTATGTTGTTTATACTTCAAGCGCAGAATTCATCTGAAGGCCCAGTCAGGAAAGACATATGACTGAGTTTTTCCAGTGCCCTTGCAAAACTTTATTTGATTTCTGTGTCATCTTTGCTATGTTCTAGCTATTTGGTTTAGGCCTTTTGTATTTGCTGTAGGTAAGATTAATACACAATTCTTCTGGGTATGATTCTGTGGGGAGTAGATTAACTGATAGTATAGATCACTGTGATCTCTGGATTTGCATTCTACACCTAGAATAACTAGTAACAAAGAATATGTAACCATATATGTGCATCTAAACCCAGAGTCTTTCCCGTCAGTCTCTTTGATTTAACAAACCCCAAGTACTGTTTTGAGGAACCTTCCTTCACAGTGTTTACACTTGCTAGCCTACAGCGTTGTCTTTCACTGCCATTGTAACGTATCATTGACAGATGGGATAGATGCAAATTTTTGGTTGTTAAACATGGTTAATATATTCTTTCTTCTTGTGTTATTTCCTGTGCTTGTTATATTTAACCCTATTCAGTAGGGGTTCTTATTAGTATATAAATGTTCTGAAGAGAGAAATCTATGTAAACACAAAAACTGAGGTGTTGCGAAAGGCGCAGTGTGTAAAATGTGAACATAGCTACCAAGTTGCATGTAAAGGGAGGAGTTGTCTTGATTATCTTATAAGATATACATCATCACCTCATCAGAGTTGACTTCTGGATCTTAGGGTAGATCCATGACTCCTTATGTATTCATAATCTCTTTATGAATCACTATATGATATATATATCATATACTGGGTGGTTAATAAAACATGTCAGCATCCCTTGAATTAAAGTAGGTAAAGGGCTAATGGGATGATTCTAAACTTGGCATTAAATGGAAAAAGTTCAGCACAGATTTTCTTTGTTAGCTTTTATATATGAGGAAACTTTAAATATTTTTATTTCTTCCAAGCCTTCCTCATTTAATAATCCAGTAACTTTTGCACCTTTGAGGGAAGAACTGGTGGTGTGTGAGTACAGTGCAACATTTGAGACATAAGACTGTTCTTAAGGAAACCATAAAAACACATTCAATTGCTTATTAAAACTGAATAAAGCCTGGAAAAGGAAACTTAATTCCTACATTAGCAGTGTCTTGTTGTATACTTAATAACATAGTTCTGGTTTGATATGATTTATTGTAGGCAATTAATAAAGTTCTCTGTCTTGCTTGCTTTCTAATCAGGTGTTCTTGTTCTAGCTGACAAATCAAGACCACCTTCATCAAGCCCTTCCAATAATATTCGCCGGACTTCCTCACTGGATACGCTTGCTGCTCCATACCTTGCTGGACAGTGGCCTCGTGATAATCATGGACAAGCCGCTCCATGTATGAGAGACAAAGCCACACAGGTAGGACAGATTTTTGTCTTCTGAGTGTTTAAATGTGAAGACAGGATTTAGATGTAAGAAGCTTTTTCCTTGAAAACATTCACTTTAGCTTTCTTGCTTGCAAGTTCCCATTCACTTTCAAGTTGCAGGGATCCTACTTTTGCTATTATGAGTGTGAATTATTTGTATTCTTTAAGAAAAGGTGTGAACTGTAGTATCTGTTAAGAGTTCCACTTTCTCCTTGACTCAGAAAACCCCTAGTGTATTGCACATCTGTTTTCTCATTGTTCTTGCAGCATGCAGTACACTGGATTGCACTGGTGTAAAGTACTATTTAGTTAAATTTATACAAGAGGACTTGGTACTCCCTGTATAAATGTCTGTCTTAAATACAATGAAAAAGCCTTCTGCAGTGCCTGTATGAAGTTTTGTAGCCTTTTCTTTGATAGGCTGCTCATCCTCTTGAAGGATGTAAAAGGCTTTAAATGTTCACCTGGGATATATACATCAAGTGTAGAATTATACATCCAAGAGCTGCCTCGTTGAGCAGTGAATAATGTTGAAATTTAGCTCAACTGGAAAATATTAATAAAGTACATGTGTTTGCCGATAAACTTCATTGACTTGACTAAATTTCATGAGTTTTTAGCAGTCTGGTCCTATGCCACCTGTAAAGATTGGACCACAAACAACTGAATGAAATTAGTGTTACGAGAGTTATACATTTATCGTGGCAGTTGTTTTATCATTCCTGTTAAAGGGTGCTATTGTTACATAGTATCCTACTGTATGCGGAAGTAACTGAAGATGGATTTTTCCATAAAATATCCCAGTTTTTCACCTGTCCTTCTCTGTATGCAGTCTGGCAGTGGAATTCTCTAACTTAGAAAGGGCCAAACACAGCAGATTTTAAAAATCCCTATTTTTAAGGCCTGGTTTCAACAACAGGTCTTCGGTTCCAAAGAACCACAAGCTGACAGCATGTAGGAGATGCTTGAGTTTGATCCTGCTTTAAGTTTGGTAACAGTAACAAAAATGTATCCATGTAGGTTACAGTCTGCTGTCTACTCCAATGTGTAGGCTGTTGAGCAGCTGTTTGCAGGTTGTTACTGTATGGTCTTCTCAAGATCAGCAATTCAAAGGGCAGAAAAGGAAAGTGTTTTGTAGGGGAATATGCTCCTGTGGTTAAGGTGGAAATAGAAACTGGGGGAGAAAGGAGAACTGAGGATCAAGTTTTCTGTGCAGGATATTGAATTGGAAAAATAGACGATGAGATGAAAAAGGTAAGCAAATAATAGTAACAGGAGGATGATGAAGGGGGTGTATGATATACATGGAGTTGCTGCTCATGCTAAGCGATTAAAAGGCATCATTAAAGTGCAGAACTAAAGCAGTGTGGGTGACTTAGCTATTTATTTTCATGCTTGATTTCTTAGGATAATACTTTTTCAAAATAACTATATTTCTATAGCACTGCCAAAGTACCTCCTATATTCAGTTGATGTCTTTCAACTTAGTTTCGATTTAATCTGCATTAACCTGTGTATTCTCCAGCAAGATTAGGTAACATCCTTTTTTTGGCTTACATTTTTTGTGTTTTTTTCCTCCAGTTCTGACACATCTGGCTGTTATTGTGGGGTTTCCTTAAATAAAGGGAAACATACTCCCATAAATTAATAGGAAGACTGTAAAGGGCATTGAATATTTCTGCAAAATGAATATGTTTAGTGGTGCTTGAGGTTAATATGGGTCATGGGTGACTTCAACCACCCTGACATCTGTTGGAAGGACGGTACGGCCCAGCACAAGCAATCCAGGAGGCTCCTCGATTGTGTGGAAGACAACTTCCTTCTGCAAGTAATAGAGAAGCCGACAAGGAGAGGTGCCATGGTTGACCTTGTGCTCACCAACAGGGAAGGGCTCATTGGAAATGTGATTCTCCAGGGCAGCCTTGGATGCAGCGATTACGAGATGCTCGAATTTGAGATCCTCAGGACAGTGAGAAGAGCGTGCAGCAAGCTCACTGCCCTGGGCTTCAAAAGAACAGACTTTGGCCTCTTCAGGAACCTGCTTAGTAAGGTTCCATGGGATACAGCCCTAGAGGGCAGGGGGGCCCAAGACTCTTGCTTGATATTCAAGGATCACCTGCTACAAGCTCAGGAGTATTGCATCCCAACTAGAAGGAAGTGCAGCAGGAGGGCCAGGAGACCTCCTTGGATGGATAAGGAGCTCCTGAGGAAAATTCAAATTAAAAAAGAGGCTTATAATAAGTGGAAGCAAGGACAGGTGGCATGGGAAGAGTACAGGGATGCTGTCCGGGAAGCTAGGGACCAGGTTAGGAAAGCTAAGGCCCAGTTAGAATTAAACTTAGCTGGAGGTATTAAGGATAACAGGAAGGGATTCTACAGGTATATAGCAAATAAAAAACAGACTAGGGAGAATGTAGGCCCCCTCAGGAAGCTCTCAGGAGAACTGGCTACACAGGATTTGGAGAAGGCTGAGGTTCTGAATGACTTCTTTGCCTCAGTCTTCACTGGCAAAGGCTCTGACCAAACCACCCAAGTCTTGGAAGACAAATGCAGGGACTGTGAGAATGAAGACCTTGCATCCTCTGTAGGAGGGGAACTGGTTCGAGACCATCTTAAACATCTGAATGTGCACAAGTCCATGGGACCTGATGAGATCCATCCGCGGGTCCTGAAGGAGCTGGAGAATGAAGTTGTGAAGCCGCTGGCCATCATATTTGAGAAATCATGGCAGTCAGGTGAAGTTCCCGACAACTGGAAAGAGGGAAATACAACCCCCATTTTCAAGACGGGAAAAACTGATGACCCGGGGAATTGCAGACCAGTCAGTCTCACCTCTGTGCCTGGCAAAACCTTGGAGCAGATTCTCCTGGAAGGCATGCTAAGGCACATGAAAAACAACAAGGTGCTTGGTGACAGCCCGCATGGCTTCACTAAGGGGAAATCCTGCCTGACCAATTTGGTGGCCTTCTATGATGGGGCTAGGGAGCTGATGGACAGGGGTAGAGCAGTTGATGTCATCTACCTGGACTTGTGTAAAGCGTTTGACACTGTCCCACACGACATCCCTGTCTTTAAATTGGAGAGACATCAATTTGATGGATGGACCACTCAGTGGATAAAGAACTGGCTAGATGGCCGTACACAGAGAGTTGTGATCAATGGCTCAATGTGGTCCGGCTGGAGACCAGTAACGAGTGGTGTCCCTCAGGGATTGGTGTTGGGACCAGTCTTGTTTAACATCTCTGTTGCTGACATGGACAGTGGGATTGAGTGCGCCCTCAGCAAGTTTGCCGACGACACCAAGCTGTGTGGTTCGGTTGATACCCTGGAGGGAAGGAATGCCATCCAGAGGGACCTCGACACGCTTGTGAGGTGGGCTGATGCCAGCCTCATGGAGTTTAACCATGCCAAGTGCAAGGTCCTACACCTGGGTCGGAGCAATCCCAGGCACAGCTACAGGTTGGGCAGAGAAGAGATTCAGAGCAGCCCTGAGGAGAAGGACCTGGGGGAGTTGGTTGATGAGAAAATGAACATGAGCCGGCTTCAGTGTGCGCTTGCAGTCCAGAAAGCCAACCGTATCCTGGGCTGCATCAAAAGGAGCGTGACCAGTGGGTCGAAGGAGGTGATCCTGCCCCTCTACTCTGCTCTCGTGAGACCTCACCTGGAGTATTGTGTGCAGTTCTGGTGTCCTCAACATAAAAAGGACATGGAACTGTTGGAACAAGTCCAGAGGAGGGCCACGAGGATGATCAGGGGACTGGAGTACCTCCCATATGAAGACAGGCTGAGGAAGTTGGGGCTCTTCAGCCTGGAGAAGAGAAGGCTGCGTGGAGACCTCATAGCAGCCTTCCAGTATCTGAAGGGGGGCCTATAGGGATGCTGGGGAGGGACTCTTCATTAGGAACTGTAGTGATAGGACAAGGGGTAACGGGTTAAAACTTAAACAGGGGAAGTTTAGATTGGATATAAGGAAGAAGTTCTTTACTGTGAGGGTGGTGAGGCACTGGAATGGGTTGCCCAGGGAGGTTGTGAATGCTCCATCCCTGGCGGTGTTCAAGGCCAGGTTGGACGTGGCCTTGGGTGATATGATTTAGCGTAAGGTGTCTCTGCCCACGGCAGGGGGGTTGGAACTAGATGATCTTAAGGTCCTTTCCAACCCTAACGATTCTATGATAATATAATGCTGAGGGAAATCAAATTATCTGTTTGCCCTTCCTGAATTAAAATTTATCACACCGGTAGAAAATTTTGGGATACAGACATATATATATGTGCCTCCAAATCTTGTGTTGAAATGACACTGATGAAACGTTGTTTTTTATCTTTCTGCTGTGCTTAAGCAACCATTTTTGCTAAGGACAAGTTGAAAATGTGATCTGAAACAGTTTCTCAAAGTAGTAGAGGCTCTCTATTTTTATTGTTATGTGTACTGAATATGTGGTGTTTGAATTACAAGATATTCTGTCTCCAGTGTGTAATTTCAGATTTCACAAAGTCTGATGTGAAATGGGTGTGTTGAGATTTCAAAAGTTTAGGGTGAATCTATTAAGAAAGAAAAAAATTCCAAGTTGAGTAAGCAGGGTGTCTTGATTCTGTGGGTTTATGGCATAGCGAGTAGAGTCATCCAGGAAGCAGTCTGGGAAGAGACAGCAATTTGTGACACACTTTGGCTTGCCAGCTTTCATAGAGATGCCCACAGGTCATAGCTGAGAAGTGTGTAAGAGATCCTAGGTCACACAGACTTCTGTATATCAGACTCCTGCTTCAACTGATTGTTTTGATGAATCCTCTCTATAAGACCAGACAAAATTATGTACATTCAGGATGTTTGTTGGATGATGAGTAAGTGTATTACTGAGTATCCTAGGGTCTGGCTAGGTTTCTTACATACAGATACTGGTTTAAGTAACTGGTGTTTGTAATCTTTTGTCTTTTTCCCTTTGAATCAAACCTGTTTGGCTTTGCTTGTGGCTGTTTGAAATATAGCTATGTTATAATACAGGTTAAAATGAGATAGTTGCTTTCTGTTTTCTTAATTCATAAAGAAATACTTTTTTCAACTGCAAATTTTTTGCCTCTAAGACTTTTTTTTTTAAATGTTCTGCTATCTGTGATAAATTAAGCTCATTTCCCTTTGTAATTCTAGAACATGAAGAAGGATGTTGTGAATGGTAACAGCTAATAAGCAAGCAGTAATACTGTGAGAACCTAGAGAAACAGAACCTCTGTCTATTGGTAATTGGGTCTGCTTCTTGAAAACAAGTATTACAAGCAAAATATAGGGAATAAATAGGAGGAGACTTGCTAAAATAGTATTACATTAGTGTCTTGATGTAAAGTTTTCCTGTAACATAGTGTCTTATATCTACTCTTGCTCCATAAAGATTTCTGTTTGTTTTGTGGATGAGCATCAAAGCAACCTTAAATCCTTTAAAATTAATCATATTAGTTTATGAAACAGGTCTGGAATCTTAAGTCAAAGTCTTGAATATAAATCAAACGCGAAGACTGATTAGGGTGTAATTAGATTCCTGTAGGCAAGTATAATGGTTATGCTGACTTGGGTAGTTAGAATTAGTTGCTAAAACTTACTGTTCCAGGAGCCAGAGGATAGGATGAGACTCCAGATTGATACATAGGAATGGTGGTTATCAATTATTCTATTTTATGATGAAGATAAGTGTGTGCTTTTCTGGTTCTAAATAGGTTCTAATGGTTTATAAAATTGTTATCAAGTAGAAATTTTAAAGCAACCCTCAAACGTTGTTATTCAGATTTGTCCTAGTTAGTTTCTGGAGTGATGAAGATGAAAAGTTACTGATAGTGGAGGTTTTGCTAATATGAAGACAGTGGGAGTTGCAGCCTGTGTGTTTGGAGTTACACATCCATTTTCCTTGCAAAATGGGGATTAATATCCCATCATCAAAGGCTTGCGAGTTTCCATGTTCTGAGTACAGATGGAGTAAGTAAGGGCCTCTTGTGGTTTGCAAGCTGTTAGTCTCAAATATAGGAACAACTGTTGCACATTGGAGATGTGGAGGTTTTGAGGCAAAGTTCCTGTCTGTAGGAGAAAGTGAGTTATCAGTGACTTTTAAGGGCGAGTTAGCTAGATGACTGCTATATGCTAAGAACTGCTCTGTGGCAATAATGGAAGAGTAAATTCTTATCAATTCACTATGTAAGCTGCTTCCAGAAATCCTTCCCCCTGCTTCATTAGGTATATTTCATGTGACTGAATGAAGATTCCTGGTAGATGTTACCCTTATTCTTAGAGCCTTTACAGTTCACCGCTTTTGAAGGTGGTTCTGGACATGGTTGGGTGGGGAATACAAACTGTCCACAAAGCATACAGTGTTACCACAGCTTGCCTGTGTGTTTTGTTACCTTAAGTAAATATAGTTTGTCTTAACGATACCTTGTATTTCCCTGAACTTTTCCATGGCAATATGTTTGCAAGTTTCATTGTTAAATGTGAATAGCTTTGTTGGTTTAGTGAAACTAGCTTAAGTATTACCTGTGCAGCTTTCTGCTTGGCCTAAGACAACTAGGAATCTGAAGCCTTTTGAGGCATTAATAAACTAATTCACTGCTTTGCAGTAGCTCTACTGATTCTTATATGTCTTGCCTGCCTTATTCTTCTGACAAGAACACGGCTTTGAAGCTGTACTGGTGCAGGTTTTCACAATGTTTACAGCAAGGTATCCTTCCTAACGTTTCCGTCAGAAACAGCAAGGTCAGCATCTGTGCAGGAAATAAAATGAACCATCTCCCTCAAATACAGCACTGTCAGACTGGTTCTTCAGAACTCTACAGCAGCTTGTGGTACATTGGCTGTTAATACTGCCTTATGCTCAATAATTTGGAAGGGAATCTAGCACATTCCTGTATTAGAGTACATCTGAAAGTTGAGGTTTTTCTCTGTGTGTGGTCTTTGTTGGTTTTATTTTGTTTTAAAATGACAAAGTTTCACTCAACTTTGTCATATTTTACTTGGCAGAAAGGCTTCTAGTCAGTAACAAATTTCCACTCACGGTTCTCAGTCTAGCAAATCTTAACACTGTTCTCCTAATTTGTCTCAATACAGTTCTGCCAGAAAGTAAGAATTCCCTTTTTTTTTTTTTTGAATTAATCCTGTAATCTTCTTGCTGCAGACAGAAAGTGCCTGGGCTGAAGAATATTTGGAAAAGAAGAGAAGCTCACACAAACGTTCAGCATCATGGGGCAGCAATGGTCAGCTCAAGGAGGTCAGAAATGCTATTGAGATATCTTTGGGGTTTTCACTGGTATACACTGTTACTGTGAGTTTTCAGGAAGGCACAAATATTGTACTGCTTTGTTTTATTGTATAGACTGTAGGCTTGGTAAAAATATGAAGTTGATGTTCATTTGGTATTGATTTCTGTATAATACAGGACTACTAAAATTATTCATATGAATGGGTGAGAAAGAAAGCGTCAAATGCAGGTGACATCCTTAATCAAAGGAGGAAATGCAGCAGTGACCAAACTACTTTCAAACTCTGTGTACTTTAAGTTTTCATTAAACCTCCAGAGGCATCTTCTGGGCTTCAGCTGAACTGGCGGCTAGTTTGTTAAGGTCACAATAACTTGAGTCTAATTTAGTGCTGACAATAATTACGTATGTTGTGGTAGTAAAGAATTTTAACCAAGTGATGGAATAAGTTGATGTAACTGTGTGTTCCTGAATATATCTGGTGAAATCTAACGTAAATTTTTCCTTTATTAGATTGCAAAATTGCGTCAACAATTGCAGAGAAGCAAACACAGCAGTAGGCATCATCGTGATAAGGAAAGACAGTCTCCATTTCATGGTAACCATGCAGCCATTAACCACAGCCAGGTAAGGCTTTGCACTTTTTAGATATATTGGGTAGCTAATGCTGGTTTTAATTCCTTTCAGGGTTATTATTTGTCTTAAAAGGAACTTAGAAATACCGTATACTGCTGAATATGTTGTAGCTGTGGGTGAATTCTATAAAATAGATCTGTTTCCTTTGTCTCCCTTGAGTGTATGGGGTTCTGGATCTTTTGTTACTTGGCAGGGTTGGCTTTGAACTCCCACTTTGAAAGAGTTTCAGATAGATCCCTCTTTGAATGTGCATTCTGCAGCCCCTACAAAAGGATGATAGGTAAACTTAATCAAAACCTATTGATTATCTTTCTCATCACGCATTGCTGTAATGATTATAAATTTGCATGTAGAATATGTCACGGAGCAAACTGGTAGTAAAATCATACACTCAAATAAAATTGTAGTTTTTGCTGATCACATTTTGTGTCTTGACAATAGTACTTGTCTAATCCTATGATGAACTGATTTGGAGAGCTTACCTGACAAAAGGCTATTCAATGGGATTTGTATGTACTGTATTAGTAGTGTTTATACTCTTGATGGATTCATTCAGCCTATGTAAAATTATTTTTTTTTTCCCATCATTTGTTATGCCTTGAGACTTTAAGTAGTAATCACCTAAATTGTGATGGCTAGGCCACCGCATGTTCTGTGTGTAGCTTTAGTTTTATCTTAAGACTGTTAATGAGGTCAGGTTCAGAGAGAGGTAATATTTTTAGCTCATTTGATAGCAGGTCAAAAGAAATTATGGGCTTTTAGACACACAGATTTTTCAGTTTGTTATTAGTTTTAATTCTGTATTATTAGAACGATTCAGGATTTTTTTAGAATTACATTTTTTGACACAATTTAGAAATTACTCCTTAAAACTCTTTAAATCTTCAAACAGAAACTGTTTCTTCCTCCTTCTGTGAAGCAGAAGATCAGTTTGAACTTGAAACAGGCTGTGTAGGACAAATTCCTACATTTTCATCAGTTTATTGAAGTACAGGTGCAGTGTAGCTTGCTGCTTATCTTAGTAACTGCTGTATCTCAAGTCAGAACAGTCCAAAATGATAAAATATGAAAGACAAATAAATGAACCTACCCCTTTCTATTTTTTTTGTTTTGTTTTTCACTAAGTTTATGAAAATTGCTGAGACATAGTATAAAAAAAGGTCAAAATACTTGATGCAGGTATTTTGATCAAATTTGTACAACTTGTTTGAAGATTTGTTCTGTACTTGCTGGCAGTTGAGGCATTTCAACCAGAAAAATAGTGTACTAAGGAACTTTTGTTGTTAGCCCTTCAGTACACTGGAGAATTACATGCTGTCTAACAGGTTTGGCTTGGTATTCTACAAACCTGTAGGTTTCTGAACACTAAGCTATTGTCACTCTAATATAGATAATCTTAGTGGGTTTTAATTTTGAAAATGAACATTGGTGCTACTACTCTGTCTACTATGGGGTATGTATATTACCCCAAATAATGTATGTGAATATTTTTCTTGCATCTTAATTATTTTATTATGCCCATGAAATTTTACTTGTTGTATGGAGGTCCTTTGTATTCTGCCAAATTTTAGAGTATGTGAATAAAATATTGCACAAAAGATAATTAGGTTTTGGTCTTGTGAAACAGACTATAAAACACAAACTGAGGCAAAGCAGCTTTTCCAGCATTGTGTTACAAACCAAACCATTGTTTTTTCTTGGTAAATTTTGTGCCAGCTGCGTTGAGCTACTTGTGAATGGGGGAAGTTACGGAACGCTTCAAAAAGAGTAAGTGAAGGGTTTAGATTAACAGCATTTAGAGGCTGCTTTTTAAGTCAGAATGAAAATCTAACTGTAGGCATCAAGGGCAAAGTTCCTAGGCTTTCTCATTCTTTTCTAGGGAGCTGCTAAACTAGGACTTCTGGCAGCAGCTCAGTTCCTTCATGATTTGTGGAAGGGCTGTGTGGAAACATTTGCAGTTAGTGATTAGAATATTTAGAATTTTTTTTACGTTCCCAACTTGAAGAAAACTTGTAGTTGCTGACACTAGAGGGTCACAGAAAGATTTCTGAGCTCAAGGAGCTTGATTCCTGACAAGGCTGAGAAAATGTGTTAGGAAATTGCCTTGGTGTGATCCCTTCACAGAGATCAGGTAAACTCTGTTTAACAGTTTGGAAATGGCTTACTCTTCTAGTTGAAACTGAAAGAAGCAATTCCAGTGGATTTATTTCCTGTTTTCTTCCCTACTGATAAACACTTAAGCTTTCCGTCATTCTGGAATTTTGCCAGATTTTTTACAGTGATTCTTGCCGCTTAAGCCTCCAACTGATGGTTGTGCTTCTTTCCCTGATGGTTTTTGTAGAATAAGCTTGTTAGCTGTTCCTGTCCCTCTCCTCAGAATCAGGAAACCAAGTCCTTGCTGCTGAATACATAAGAATGTAGTCTGAAAAAATTCCAGAGCAATTGAATGGGGTTTTTTGTATGTCTTTTCATGATGCTAGAAATGCTCCATCCTGCCTCTCTTTACAAGAAGCAGGATTTGCAGAAAGGTCATAGCCTCCTCAGGTGATCTTGGGATGCTTCTGAAAATGTTGGGTTTTAAAATAATTGCATTATCCTAAATCTGTAAATAGGAATCAAGCCCATGGGATCTTCCTTTATTCTCAGGGTTAATGTAATGGAGAAACTCAAATTGAGACCAGAGCCAAGGAAAAATGTATGGTCTTTCAAAATCTTTTTTTTTGTTCTGAGTGCACTTGGCTGATGTTCTGCTGCTATTTGACGCTATGATCCAGCAAGCTCCTTCCTTTCATTTTCCTGGGAAGAATCTGTCCTTAATGTCAATTGATTAATTGTTGATCCTAAGCAACCACTAATACTGAGACCAACTGCATGCAACATGGGTTTGTTTTTTCCTTTGTGTCACTATTGCCCACTTACACAGGTAGGGTGTTTCATTTTTAAAGTGAAATTGCCACGATGCATTCGACCTTGAGATGGTTTGATGTTAATATCCAAAAGCATCAAAAGATTTTGGATTCTGTTTAAGAAGAGCTAGAGCATTTTCCTAAAATACCTGTGAACGTGCCTGCAAGTTTGAGGACTCTTAACCGTCCTACACCAACACTCAATGACAGTGTATTATTATGTGGGCACTGTAATTACTCTCCTGTGTTTGGCACTGTGCTTCACTTTGTGTGTTCCCAAATATACAGATAAATAGTCTGATTCCTGTAGCCTATTCCTGTATGTCAGGAATCAGCTCCATGCAGACCTCTGTGAAGGCAGTGTTTCTAAAGGAAGGGTCTCGGTTTGAGGCCGATTGTTCCACCCCTGTAATGGCACCTCCTTCCCTTTCCACCCCTACCACTCTGTATTAACAAGTCATCCTCAGTCATGTGCAGAATAAGATTTCTCTTGGAAGTGAAACATGCTGTATTGAGCCATAATGAACTCTAGTGAAGCACCTTGTGCTTTTTCTACTTTGAGCTCTTCAAACAGTACTGTGATTTTAGGAATTTTCGTGCTATGCAGTCATATTTAAAAGATGGAGAATTTCCCCATTTTGCTAAGGGCTGCTGAAGCCTTAGACAAGCATCATTGTTTTCTACTTTTTTAGCAAGTACAGTTTGTTCTAAGAATGTGTATATTTAATAACTGGGTTCATAAACAATCTTTATTAGTGCCTAGGCTTGTGCTGATATACTTGTATTATGACCGGATATTGACCTGTATTAGTTTCCTCTCTTGTTGATCCAAAGCCTTGTTTGTAACAGAAGGGTTTCTCATAATTCTGTACTCATCTCCAGTTGTTTGTTTTCTCTTTTTCATCTTTGGGCAAGACATGTGAAAGTGTTTTCAAGTTTGGCCATGATGAGAATGTTTAGTTTTTGTAGACATAAACAGTCACAAGCATTTCCTGAACAGAAGCTTTTGCAGTCCCTGTGCAAGCCTCTTTGTCAATAGCTATCTTAATGTGTCAGTGAAGCAAAACTAATAGGATTTATAAGTTTTGCCACTTCAGTAAGTGTGAACATAGTCTGCATTATGATCTGCACTTAGAATTCTCTTGTTTACATTAATCTTTCAAAGGTGGTTTTTCTGCTAGACAAATTTTGCATGGTTTTTGAGAATTTGAATGCAAAGTCACAGTGCTTTGGTGCCTGACTGTGCGTGGTCTTGGTACAGACCAAGACAAGCCAAACAAATAAATGAGACAATAAAAATAATAATTAAAGGAAACAAAACTAACAAAACAAAACCCCAACAAATAACAAACACATCACTTTGAAGACCAGGTGATAATGCTAGTGTCCTTCAATCAGTAGAGGAGATGTTCTCAATCACAGCACATTAGGCCATAGAATCTAGGAATTTTACACAGGAGTTCTACTGTGACTTTTAAGTGTCATACTCTTCCTTGAGTTGAACTAAATGTTTGCAGGACATGTTCTATTATCTGTAGTAGTACCCAGCAAGAATCTGTGTTGAAGTTCAGGGCAGAATTTGCTAATGTTCTGATAGCATGGCTTTTTAATGGGGAGGAGGATGCTAATGGAGAAGAAGGGAAATCTCAAGAAGTTGTCGTGTACAAAAGGGGCTTTGGAAAACTTCAGTAATGTGTTTTCTGAGAATAGAGTTTTCATGCGCACTTGGAAACACTGGATGTTTAAAATGTTCTGTGTATTAACATTTGGGTTTGGGATTTTATTCTTTCTGTGGAATTCTTCCTGAATTGTTTTGTCAACCTTATATATGTAGTTACCGTGTTGGTCTTCATTTCTAGTATAGTGCAATCTTGCATTTGTGGAATACTTTTCCTTCTGCGTGTGTCTGTTGCTGCAAATGACAGCAGACTTCCATTAAAGCATGTTTTAAATGAAATTACAAGTGGTAAATCGGTGGTAAAACAGTGAAGGAACTGAAATTGTGGTATGGCTCATTTCAGGAGGAATGTGAATCTATTTTAAAGGCTTCAGAATTACTTATATTTTAATGTTTCTGTTAAATTTTTACTTGTCAAATGTTGTTGAGCTGGAGGCAGACCATATCAAGGGAAGTCTTGAAACTAGATTGTTGAAAGCTTTTCCTGCTAGAAATCAGATTTGAAACAAGGAAGCTCTGTTTCTTTCATTAAGGCATCCATTTTAACATAATTACTATAGTTTCATGTAAATCCTTGATATTGAGGTGTAGCTGTGCCTTTTTTTAAAGGCTCACTTTTAAGTAGAATTGGTAACTGTGTTTTGTAAGTAAATCTATATTGCTTTCTCGCTGGTTTCTCAGGCTCCCATCCCAAAGAGTGCTCTTGTCCCTGTGATACCTATTGCCAAATCAACAGGGTCGCGATTCCGAAACAGCGTGGAAGGACTGAATCAGGAGATTGAGATAATAATTAAGGAGACGGGAGACAAAGAGGAACAACTTGTTGTATGTATCTGCCACCATATTTGTTTTCTATTATTTTGGTTTTGCTCTGAGTTGTATCAGTTATAAGCTTTGTTTTGCACAGTTTTTAGTGCAATTTGCCTGGAATTCATTCTGCTTTCTTTAATAAAGGTAGTTGAAATGTCTCTTGGGAAGCAAAATGAAGAGGTGAATCTGAACCTTTTCCGCTGTGATTACTGTGATGTAATTAGTTTTCCAGTAAAATAAGAAATCTCAGTAAAACAGGACAAGACAATAGGTCTTTTTTGAGAGTTCTTGTAGTAACTTTTTCTTGTTTTTGCCCATGCTGAACTATCCCCATCCCAGTTGAAGCATAACTTGCCTATTTTTAACTTCTCATTTTTACTTTTAGTTGTTTTTAGAGGTAAATTTAGAGTATCAGAAATACAGGCCATGGAGATGATTAAGGGGCTGGAACATCTTTCATACAAGAAAAGGCTAAGAGAGCTGGGGCTGTTCAGCCTTGAGAAGAGAAAGCTTGGGGATGGTCTGATGTGGAGAATGGAAGAGGAGGGAGCTGGACTCTTCTCAGTAGTGCTGAAGAGGGCAAGAGTTAGTGGGCATAAATTAATATGAAATTCAGTCTGAACACCAGGAAAACACCTACCTTTCTTTCTTTCTCCCTTAAGCCCTCAGATGTGTGAGGGTGCTCAGAACTGGAGCAAGTTGCTCTGTGGAGGTGCTCAAAACTTGGCTGGACACAGTCTTGGACAGACTGCTCTAGCTGAGTCTGCTTGAGCAGGGGTGTTGGATTAAGTGATTATCAAAAGGTCTCTTCCAACCTCGGCAATTCTGTGATTCTGTGAAAGCTTGAGAACTGTTGTCCTTAGTTTCCAAACCTGACTTATTTTCTGTTGGAGTCTTGTGTAATGAATGAAATTTTCTACTTCAAACAGCTTTATGAAACATGAAAAAACCCTCAGCATTACTGTATTTAAAGAAATTGCTAACCAGGCAAGAGCCAGGCATCTGATACATTTTGTTTTTTACCAGCCTCAAGATATTCCAGATGGGCACCGTGCACCGCCTCCGCTCGTTCAGCGTAGTAGTAGTACTCGCAGCATTGATACCCAAACACCCGGTGGAGCAGACAGGGGTAGTAACAACAGCAGCCGCTCCCAGTCAGTATCTCCAACCTCATTTCTTACCATCTCTAATGAAGGCAGTGAAGAAAGTCCATGTTCTACAGATGATCTTCTTGCTGATTCCAGAGATAAAGGTACTGTGTGACTAAGAATTCAACAATGCTAAACTGCAACCTGTTGTGATGTGCATGAGTGTGTTGTAAAGAAGGGGTTTGTTTCCCACATCCATGGAGAAATGGCTCTGCATACTGTGTGTGCACACTCGTCTAGTGCTCTGTAATTGAACCTGGATAGATGTAACTGAGGAATGTGCTTCCCAAACTAGTTTTTGTTTTTTAAATAACGGATTCGAGTACTTTAAGCAAGCTGGGGAAGCCGGAGTGTACAGCAACAGGTGGAACAGCAAAGTAGGCTAGTCCTGTTGCTTGTGTCAGGTATTCTTCATGATCTCAGACAAAATGGGCAACCTTCTAGGACTTCATACATGCACCCGTAGAAGTTCAACTGTTTGGGGTGCTTTGATTATTCTTTTATCAGTATTCTGAGTTGATCTAGAAAAATTTTAAGATTCAACATAAACTTGCTCTGGCTTTTAAGGAATATGGCTTCTGCCCATTTCTTTTGGCTGGATTGTTGACAGCACAGGACTGTAGATTCAGATTTGCAGTTAGAAATAGAAGTGTCTAGAAATAAACAGAGATTGAAGAGGAGCCTGAAAATAGTATAAGGAGAAATGGAGAGCAGTAAAGAGTTTCAGATAGTAAACCTTATTTGCAAATAAACTTGAAGGCAAATGAAAACATTTCTTAATTTTATATCATTGGTAATGAAGTGGTTTCAGTTTGGGGGGCATTTAAAGATTGGGTTTATTGGAGTTTTTTCATAGTGTGACACATTAAAGTAATGAGAAACTCTTTTCCTGCAGAGAATGGGAATAATTCTCCCTTGCCAAAATATGCTACCTCACCAAAACCCAACAACAGCTACATGTTCAAGCGTGAACCTCCAGAGGGCTGTGAAAAGGTTAAAGTGTTTGAGGAAAGCTTGTAAGTTGATCTTTACTAAATCAAAAATATTCAGAGTTACCCATTGGTTTATTGATTTTTGTGTTGGACCAAAATTATTAGTCCAGTTACTAATACCATGCTAACAGCCAGATCTCTATTTTGTGTGACTATATAGTGGCATGTATGAGTGTATTTTATTGCTGGATTCTTTTTTTAAATCAGCATATTGGGAGACTTTTTAAACCAGCATAACTTGAGAGGATTGTGTCTTACCTGGCAGGTAGTGGGGGAGGAACTCTAATAACCACATATGATAAGAAGCTGTAATGCAGGTGTATCAGCTAATACGTCATGACTTGACAGGCACATTGTAATCTAGACTCTGAAGACCATATTTTTTCAGCTATGTCTGTGTAGCTGTGAAACCTCTAGTGACAGATGAGTAAATTTGGCCCTAAGTATTTGATGCTTTGGTTATTGTGAAAACACCAGCTTTTGTCATTTGGAAGTATTCTGGGGATTTAATGTTTTATTCTTATTTTCAGTGGAGGTTTTATACCCTTGTGTTAGTTGTGTGCAGGACTCTTAACCTGTAATTAAAAACTTCGTTTCATCACACAGGAAGCATAATTTGTTTATAATACTCTTATTTCAACAATGCCTAGTTCTGCTTATTCTAGTGTAAGGAGTAATTTAAAAAATTATAGGTGGCTTTATTTTCCATCTCTGATTGCTGAAAATGTATTCTGAGAGTTCCTTATGGTCTCTTCATAGCAACGTAGGAAGGGTTACAGTAACTTAAGTTAGACTGTGTAAGTTACATTGCCAGCAGATTGGATTGTCCCCACTTGCTCCAGGAACATACTTTATTGTAACTTGACTTGCATTTGCATTTCTTTTGGGATGTCCTTGCTGCATAACTGTAGGACTGGTCTGCTGTAGAATGAAACAGGCTTCTACAGAAGTCTTTATGTAGATGCTGCAGTTGCATCCAAAAATCCTTTTCACATCTGGCACTTGCATTCCACACGTACATGGAATATATGAGTGTAACTATTTAAACCTCAGCCTTTGCTTAACGTTATTTGTTTGGAGCTTTTAGGATTTTCATTTGGGGGAAAAACTTACAAATGGATTTTTGGCTTTTCTGGACACTCTAAGAATCAGCTAACATGGAAACATACCCTATTTCACAAGCAGAATTACTTTTCAGAGTAGAAGTATCTTCTACAAGAGTATACTGAAAGATTAGCTTACTTGGCCCAGTTAGAATGAAAATAGAAGTCCATTCAGCTATCTAACACACGCATGGAAGAGAATGGGAGGTTATAAGCTAAAGGACAGTGCTGGCAACAAGAGAAAAATGGGTATAAATTTCTGATAGCTTTCTCCAGCAGAGAAGAGAGGCTTTGGAGCAGATTCCCATGGTTTTGCCTTAAAGAGTTGGACTAGTTTAGTAGATTTACATTGCATCATTTGAGATACGCAGAAGGCATTCTTGTGCTATCCACAATTTCTTTCAGCTGTCTTTCATAAAGCATGAGTTGGTTGAATTATATGCTGAGATATCGAAACTGCAAGTTAGGACCTAAATAGGTCTTCCACACTTCCTTCCCTAGTTACAGGTACTTAATCATAAATGCCACTTTGAGAATACTACATTTTATTCCCTGCACTGAGTTTTTAAGAGGGTCTTATATTTTACAGAGATTCAGGCTGCACTCAGGTGGACATGCAATGGAGACAGACGTATGGGGAAGGGAATCCCGCTATGATCATGAACAGCTCAAAGATGTACAATATTAGAAACATTGCTATGCCAGCTTTCTCTCGCAAGGCTTGGTGTATAAAGAGTTGGGGTGGGGCAGAATGTGTTGGGTTGTGAAAGTTTCTGGAGAACACGCTCGAGAATGCTCGCTCATATATTGGATATGCCAGTGCATGGACAGGTTTTGTGATCTGCAACATGAATTTAGTGTCTTCCTTGGATTAGGAGACAGCCTGCCCTAATAATGTGTTGGTTATCTCATAGTATATGTAAAGAAGCAGTTTAAACCACCTTGCCATTTGCAATGTGGTATAAGTGTCATTAAGGCATTATTGAGTGGGTGAAATAATTCAAGTTTAACGATCAGCTTGTCTCCACTGGTGTCTTCAGCCATACTTACTTGCCATGGACAGAATTTGGTGGTTCAATGTAATCTTAAAATTACTATGTGTATTTTATTTCTAGGCCAAAGCCATTGCATGAAATTCCAGCCTTCTACTGCCCTGACAAGAACAAAGTGAATTTCATTCCTAAAAGTGGCTCTGCTTTCTGTCTTGTCAGCATCCTCAAGCCACTTCTTCCAACACAGGATCTCACACTTAAGGGCACCACACACAGCCTGACTGTCTCCTCCAGCATGACACCCAGTTTGTTACAGCCCATTTCTATGGCCTCCTTGTCTACAAACACAGATCAAGACAGGATCTCTCGTGGAACAAGTACAATAATACCACAGACCTCTATACTCCAGCAATCTGGACCTATTGAGGAAGCTGAAGGATAGATTTAGATTGTCTTGACATTTCTCTGGGCAACTACTGGGAAAAAATTGGAACCAGTTAACTGGACCTTTCTGATCACACTAGTTGCATTGTTTTAACAATTTATGGCACTGTCATTATTGGACTCTTTGTATAATTGGTAGTTTGGTAGCACATTGAGAAGTTCAGGAGGACGCAGCAGCTGATACTCTGTTGCACTTTCTGCTTATGAAGACTCCGGTTCTGTTTCTCTCCTACTTTTTTAGACACTGGTGAAAACAAAGACTGTCATACTCCTTTGCCATTTAAAGGACCAATTGTTGTAATGCTGTGTGTCCTTTGACTTTTTTCCCACTGAAACAAAAATCTCAAGACCAATCAGCTGATCCCATTTACCATTGTAATATGCAGAGGGAGGGGCGATCAGATGATTTTGCAAGATGTCTTTTGTATGAAAATGTGTATTTTGTAAAAATTATTGCCTTTTCTGGTGCATAGTAGGTGGTGTTTAGAAGACACTTTCCTGGTGATGATCCCCCTACCCCATTTTATTTTGGGTTTTGTTTTTTTTTGTAGGGAAGGTTCTTTTTTACTTGGCTGTTTTACAGCTGCTGGGACCAAAGGATTGCTGAAGTATTTCAGCAGTCTCAAATTATGTGACCTTGCTGAACAGCCTCAGCCCTGAACTAAATAAGATAATATGTGTGAAACTTCTGAAACATAATAGTATTCAAAAAGCAGTGTTAGTATATAGTGTACATTTTTTTTGATATTGGAAGTTTGCTTTTCAGGTAAGTCACATTCTTAAAACTCCTTCCTTCATGGAATTCCCACCAGTGTTGGTTTATTGGCTGGAAAATTGCATTGTAAAGCACTTGCCCCTGTGTTGTTCTATTTGTCCATAAGATTTTTGTGCAGGGGTGGGGAAAAAAATGTTATTCTCTTACTCAGTATTGTTTCTTGCAGAAGATATGCCACTTGCCTCTTAGAGGCTTGCTTGGCTATTTACAGAGTTAGTCAGCCTGAATCATTAATCACTCTTGGCACAAATTTGCTCTGACATGACTCATCACTGTATTATAAACCTTGGCCACATAATACTGAAATATCTGTGCATGGTTTCCTCCCTGTTGTCATAGTGGTGTTTTGTGTGTCTGTTGAAGTTGATGGTTTGTCAGGCATGGTATCTGTTACACAGAAATTTACAGCAGCAGATACATTCTCCCTTTTTGACCAGCGACTTGGGCTGGCATGTAAAACAGAGGATCTTTTTAATACATGGTCTGTCCTGATATATAGCAGTTTATGATTCCTTTGAAATTATAATGAAAGATGAAAAGGCAATTGCAAACAGAAACTTCAGGAAAAATACAATACAGATATGCAAAAAAACCTGCAGTGACCTGACTGTCAGTGCTGTATCAACTTATAAAACAAACTTATAAAACCTTGTACCTTTTTTACAGAGTTAGATTCAGTAATTTCAAAGTAAGTGTCATCGTGGACAGTCTCTGGGTCTGAATAGTGGTCTGTTACACGGGAGCAGTTCTGACCGGCTTGCATACGCATAGCTTCCATGGATCAGTTGCATACTCGGGTCCACTTATAACTGCATCTGTTTAAAGATGATACTGTAAATACGAAATTTAATTCAGTGCTTGCTATGCTAAATTTGATTACAAACATTTCACTTGGGAGAAAAAACCCAAAGCAGACTGCATACCTGTGCACATAATAGTTGTGGGTTTTGATGCACATTTCATGTTCCTTTAAATTCTATATAAACAATTATGATAGCAATGTACTTTACTCAGCAAGTAGGAGTAAATCACACTAGATGGTATACTGAATCCTTGCTTAAAATACTGCAAAAAAAATCGTTAAACAAAAAATGTACCAGAAAGTGTTTAAATATTAGACATGTTAAATTAGCAAGCAAGCAGAATTTGGTTTACTATCCGTCTTCCCATCAAAATAGATAGGATTGTGCAGATGGGACCGAAGAACTCTGTTTTGAGGTAGCAGCTCTGATTTATATTGAAGAAGTAGTTGAGGGACAGAGTTTTAAAGTAAGTGGCTTTGTGCATCAAATTTGGCCAGTTGATAATTCTTTCTAGGTTTGGTGGATATTAATTAGTTTTTTCTGACACAGTTACAGTGCAATTTGAAGTCTAAAATTTACTGCTTTAGATAGGTTTCTTTTCAAACCTGGTGTGACTGGATTCATGGAAGATCAGATCCTTCAGGTGAAGGAAGGACTTGTAAGTCTGTTTTCTGTTTCTGTAACAGTAGTATGTAAAGAGCTTCTCCGTCAATACCACACTGCCTAGTGCTTTATCAGGAGATCTTAACTGAACGGTTAAGAACCAAAGGGCTAAAGTTAACGAATAGTCTTTACTACAGCCTTGAGGCTTAACTGACTTCACCAAAACTGCATTCCGATGTTTGTTTTCATCACAGAGTGACTCTCCAAATAGCGGTGGGCTTTCATGCCCTAGGACTTTCTTTTGCACCTGTTGTAGTACTTGAGCATCTCTTTGGTAGTTTATGTTGTATGTTATTGGACAATGTACTGTACAAGTTAGTGAGCTGCTCTGATAAGAAACAAACATAAATGTGTGAGGCTTTTGCTTTTTATAAAAAACTGCATGCAGGACAACATTCAGTCTTTTTTATATGCAGGACAACTCCACCATTGCCGTGGCAGCTCTTACTTTACTATGAATCCATACTAAAGACTCAGAATTCAGAAAATATGACAGCTCTTGTTCCAAGACCAGCTTTTACATGTGTGCATACAAAAATTAGCCTTAAACTTTTTATGTGCTGTCTTGTGCCATAGCAGAGCTGTTTGATAAAGTAATTAAATCAATTTCAAAATAGATCTGAGAGTGCATGGAGCTTTTCTAAAGTTCTTCTATTTATAGAGTGGGATATTCTGGTTTTGGGGGGCTTGACCCATGCATTACTTAAGCACAGTTTTACTGGAAGTTCAAGTTTTTTTGGCATACTTTAAATCCTAGCTATGCATAGACCTAGTCAGTTCCTTGGTTGCCTACTTTGTAGCATAAGAAAAATTAGACGTCTATTTTTATGCACAACTTGACACACTTGATATTCTTGTTTTCTTGGTATTTCACACTTCTAGCCACACTTAAAGGCTGGTGGCGGTGCTTAGTAACGCTGACAGTTGGAGATGTACTAGGTGGTGTTCCTCCAGCTGTAAATCCTACATAAGTCACAAGGAGGGAGGTATTATTGTAATGAAGGTCTGTGGTGGCAGCTATGGCTATTGATATCCTTTTTTAAAACACTCAAGGCACAAGGGAAGAGGACTTTGTTCAAGTTTGACCTGTTTTAGCCATTCTTGTCTTGCTTGGTGCCATACTCCTATAGCAACAAATTTAAGTGCTTGGAAAAGTAACAGATAATGCTTGAGTATATATGTCTTGGAAAGAAATTCTTATTTGCACATACCTATCCCAGGTGAGGAAAAAAAGGGAGTGAAAATTAAGTACTGCATACTGTGGAAGTAAATGATTGCTGTGTTTGATTTATGTAAAGCAATAGCAGCTCTTAAAAGGTGTATTTAGTCTCAGGGCTATTTTTTTGGTTTGTTCTAAAATTTCCTGGAATTCAGAATCTGTTACGAAACACTGAAGCTGAGTCTTTGGGGAAGAGAAAAAAGTCATACCCATTAACCTTTCTTCTGCCTCAGGCTAACTTCTTGTTGCTTATTGGGTTTTATAGAATTCAGTGGTACAGCAATAATTCCTGGCTGAAGTACTATGTTCTGTCCCTGCCATCTCTGAAATGCTGATGTATTTACAGTAACTCACTGCCAGCGATGTCCATGTTTCCTTGCTGAGTATCTGACAGCTTTTCTGTGAGATTGTGAAGGTGAAAGAAAACGCATGGAAAGTCACCAGAGACAAGCAGTTACAAAGATCAGTGCTGCAGGGTGACTTCTTGATTTCCATTTGACTGATTGTGCACATGCACACATACAGTCTGCGTAGGTCTGCTGCTTTTATCTTTGTGGCTTGAGGCAGGACTGGTGTTTGTAAGGATCTTTGTTTTTTTATGGACAGACTTGCAGACTTGTTCTCACCCAGAACTGATGTGTGCTTGCATGTACCTCCAGAGCAAATCTTGTGTGTCATTCTTACTTGTTCTCATGAATATGATCTGCAAAAAAGACCCTGGACATAAAAGAATCAGACACTTGAGGAGTTCAGGACCATGCTTCCTCTTTATAACTCCATAATTTAAGTGTGTGCGCTTCATCAAATGTCACAGCTTAAAGATGTTGTGGCGTAGACCCAAACCCTTAGAGGTGGGCATGTATTAAAATAAAAATGTTGGCTCTTAGAAAAGGTAATAAAAGATGTATCTTTCCTAACCTAGGGAGGTGAAAAGCACTGTGGAGGAACTAGTTTCATTATGATCAAAGAGTTCTTATGGAATTGCTTTTCTAAACCTGGGTGTGCAGGAGAACAGAATGACCACTTACTGCGAGATGTACCTGTATATTTTCTTGACATGAGTTTGTGAGTGTTAAGCAACTCTGAAAATCAGTTCTGCTCTTAACATTTTGGTCATACAAAGAATGACCTAGATGCATTGTTCTGAAACTGTTACTTTGTGTGTTATGTGGAGAGAGAATGTTAACTCTTCACAAGTGTTTTGTGAAATTCCAGTCCTGTGCCCTAACTAAACTGCAACAGTCTTTTTCTGAATGCTCCAAATGTAAACGGAGTCCTGTTACTGCTTGCTTGATTTCATTGCATGTCATCAGTAAATGCTTAAGGTATGGTCTTTGTTTAATAGTTCTTCATTGGGGTTTGTATTTGACTACAGAGACTTCTGTAGCGTTGATAGGTCTATCTGAATTGCAGACGAGGACTTGGCCTGGTAACGCTGCAAACTAACATTTCTTACACAAATTCCTTTTGAAACAACTCTCTGGGGAAGATTTAGTAAGCTGAAAAACAATAGATAAAAACCTTCCTGGTTCCTCGTCCACCCTAATTCTCAATGTACTGATAGTTGAATATTGCTTGGCTTTATTCTAAATTATTTCATTTCTTGAAATGTGCAATTTTTGAGGGTAGCAGTCAAGGGGTGTCCAAAACTGCCATTAGGTTTGCCTTTATATGAAATCGGCTGATATGTTTTCCTCTATTACACTGTGATAACTTGTGGAGGTGTTCTTGCATATGTTGTACGCATAGGTTACTTGTTGCATGTAAGGCAATTTTTGTAAGCAAGAGGAATTCCAGGGATGTTCTGCAAAAAGGACCTATTCTGAGGTGATGTACACTGGTGTAAAGCTGGAGCAGCTCCACTAATTTCAATGGAATTCTTGATTTACACTAGTCTCTTTGCTATGTGTAGTTATGCCAGTACTATTTTGCACAATGTTATTTTGATTCTTGAGTTCTGAATTGTGAACTGTTTCTGCTGCAAACAGTGAACATTTTACAAACTGCAATAGCGGAATGTTTTTGGGATGATTTTTTTTATTTTTTTTCCCCTAAAATAAAAATTTATCACTTCAAACCATGAGCTAATCTTGGATTTATTTTTAAAAGCAAGCGGGTTTATGTGCTTGAAGATTTGCCTGAGGATTTACCCTGAGGGCCGTAGGTGTTTAGTTAAAAAACACGCTTTTAACCCTTTAAGAGGAAATTCATTGGAGTGAAAACCTCTGATTAATCCATACCTGTATTCCTCTGGCGCATCCGCAGAATAATCCTGAGAACCTGCCTTTCCCCATCTTCATCTGCAGAAGGTTCGGTCAGTTCCCGAGCACTTTACAATTCCACTGCTAAGGGAAGATGCTACAAGTCCTGGATTTCAGGAACAAAAGAATACAGCATGTGTTCTCCTGGGAGTGACACTATGGGAGCAGGACTGAAAAAAAAAAGAGACCTGGATTTATGCTGGTATGTTCATACTGTTATTCTGTACCTGGGAAGGTACTTACACATCTTGTTGAAATACTCTCATATTTGTCATGTTTCTGTTCGCTCAAAATGAACTTCTTTCTTCATGAGCAGAACTAGATAAATTGTGTGGTTTTGGGTTTCTTGTTAGCTCTTGTATTAAATTTAATATGTCTAAAAGGCTGGGAGCAGTTCCCTTCTGGGAAATCATTGTCATCTCTATTTTGTTCTAGAATAAACAGAGAGGTAGAAGGTTTCCCTTCTCAGGAAACCTTTTTTTCCTTGAGGAACTGAAGGATTACCAGTGTGTACCCCTCAAGGCAGGGCTGTGGGCTCGTGTTTTTCTGTCAGTGGAAAGGGGTTGGGCCAGTACATGCAACAGCAGCATCAGGTTCCCAGGAGTATGCATTTTTACAGCTGCCGTCCATGGGTAAATTCATGTTTAACTCTTGGTTAAAATGGAAGGGAGGAATTAACAGCTGTTGAAGTCTGGAGAAGAACAGTCTTTTCTGTATGTGATGCTTTATCACATTTTATTCCTTCTTTCATCTGTGTGGCTGGCTGTGGATGTATTCCTGTCTCCAGGTGAACAGGACCTGATTCATTATTGAGCAGGCTATGACCATTCTCCATTAAACTGTTTCTTCACCACTAATTGCAAATCCAGTCTTTGAGGTTTCATGCCTGTAAGGATGATTTTACTGTAAATACATCTGGTGTTTAATTTCTTTTCACACCTTGTATGACATATACGTAAACTGCAAGATGTGTTCAGAAGCCGATGAAGATAACCTATGAAGACACAAAACTGAGAAAGTAACTGTGGTGAGCAATGATGGTACTCCAATTCTTGATTCTTGGTTTTCATTGTGAGAAGTTATGTTCCTCAGCTAATGGCTGCTCGTTTTCTTTCTTCAGATTGTGAGGCAGACAACCAGGCAGGACACCGGCTAGGAGAATTTCTCAGGTATCTCAGTTTTTTTCCTTAGAGTTAGGTCTGACTGCATAGCTAATCTGTATACAAGTTGTGAGCCAAGGCCGCATGTGTTTTGTCCTATCCCCTTATTGTCCTCTTGCCTCCTCTTGGCTCTCTGCTGAGCATTTGGAAGTTGTGTAAGTTGGTCATCCCACCCAGACTTTGAAACTTGTGGAATGTTACTGTCTTAAAATATTCCTTCTGCATACTGCAGTTACAGAAGCACTGTTCAGTGCCAGACATGTACTGGTAAGTGCTGTGTACGGTGGCCTTAAAGTTAGAATAACCTCTGTGGTTAATTACAAGTTAGGGTAGAACTTGTAGTGGCCAAAAAGGTTACATCCCGGCCTAGCACAAATATTTTGCTCGGCTTTTGCAGATTCAAGATTTTGATTGTGTCTTAAAACGATTCTTCTATAGACAAGAATTCATGGAAGCGCTGCTCAGCTGCAAGACATATTCAGGTGCTCTGTAGGGTAGATGGAGAGCTTCAGCAGAATTTGGTGTACAGTTTGCAGATAAAATTACCTGTAATTGCTGCAGTGAATACAGTTCACATTAGCTGGGAAACTATGAACTAGGCTGAGCAGTCAGATAATTACAAGTTACTCCTCTCTTGAGATGAAGTTTTTGTTTCCATTTTCTGCTTAAATAGTTTGCTTTAAAAAAAAAAAAAGTAAAAAAAAAAGAAAGAAAAGCCTAGACCATTTTCAACCTTTTCTGAGTTGCAGGTGTTTCATCCCTTGTTAGGAGCTTGCTTAACTCTGCATGTTCCTGCAGTATGTGTGGAACAATTCCCTCTCCCCACACAAAAAGCGATCTTTTCATAATGACTTTTAATGCAAGTTGTAAGCCATGCCTTCAGCCCATAAAGTTGACCTTCACGTTTTTGGAAGTCTGTGAAGTTCCAACAAATTTCTTTAAATAAAACTGCAAGAGGTGTCATTGCCACCAGGAGTAGGATGAATGGCAGCATTTTTCTTTAGGTGTGTTACAGCTGCCATCCCAAATTGTCAATATCCATCCACAGCATAAGCCAACTACATGGAAAGTGGCAGGTCACTTAATTCAGGAGTCATAATATAGGGTGTTTCTTACCTTAAACTGCAGTCTCTGGACACCATTGAATGCAGTTATTCAAAGACCAGAGTTTCACAAATGTGTGTTCAGTACCATTGCTTGTTTAAATCAGTATCACATACTTACCTCTTCTTTCCTTCCACAGCATCCTTCAGTTGTACTATACATCTCCCTTCAGAGATGTAGTTAACCTGAGTTAAAATAGCCTTTAAAACCCACTGCTGTGCAGTCAGAACCGATGGGATCTGAGATGCAAGATCAGGTAGAGTCTGCACAAACTGGAAGAAATGTTCAAACTATGTCCTGTAGTGTAATTCTCCATGGTCTAAGGCTTACTGAAACCCACAGGGCATCGATGCTATGTTTTGTGCTGTAAGTAGTTAATTGCTAGTTAAGGCAGCTTGACCAATGTCATCTTGTAGTAGGTAAATTCATACAAGGGCTACATCCTGGCATGATTGGGATTGGTTTTGTGTGTGTTTCTTTGGAAATATCAAGATTTTAACCATTAGCTCATTTTTGGCACACTACATCTATATTTCTAACTACAGTAGGAACAGTGCAGAAGCTATGCTCGGTCTCACGTTTACTGCCTGGTAAGGTCCTGTGAAATTGCAGACAGCCAGCAGAACAATTCTAAAGCTTTCAAAGTGCAGTTAAAAATGACAGGTCCTGGCTTCCTCAGGGTTGGGAAATGATACCATCATCCTGTCCACTTTTACGTCCCAAATACAGTTTTGCTGTCTCAGAGGTGTGAGTCCTAAGCATGTGATTTCTTGAAGATAAAACAATTAATAAGTCTGTTGTATGCCCTGGAGTATTTTCTTGGAACTAGTATTTGCGTGGTAACTCCAGGGATTTTATTTTTAGCAGACCATGGAATAAGAGGAAATTAGGTAGATCTGGTTGTCCCCCTGCTTTATTTCCTTCTGTGATGCATAAGAAAACCAATCTTCTCTGCATTGAACTGTATCAGGTTAATAAGCTTTCATATAGCTCCAAAGCGTCCCAAACCCAAGGTGTTAGAGACTGATTTTTCTCTTAAAGCATATACTAGGATCCTTTAATGCTGTTCTTGGAACTTCAATTTCCACCATCCTGCCAGATGATAGTGTATGTTTGGAGCAGGATTGTAAGCATTCTTTATAATGGTAAATGAAATTAGTCTGTTTTCAAGACCACTGTAACAAAATACCATGAATATTTGCCTGTTGGATAACTGTAAACACTGGGCAATTCATCTGCTGAATATCCAGTGGTAATTGGAATTGAAAGAATATCCAAGTCTGCAGAAAGACCGAACCATGTTGATACAGCTTCAGTCATGTTCTCAACAGATAGAAAAAAGATCAGATGAAGTGACGTTTTTGTTAAGTCTATTAAGGCCTTCTTAAATAATAAAATATTTAAATTGACCCCAGGTTATTTCTGTAGGGAAACAAAATAATAACTGAAGTTATTGTCTTGTGTCTCAACAAACCAGAAATGCCGGCCTAACTTGAACTGGTGGGTACATGCAATGAAGGGAGAGATTGTGTTGCTTTGCAACTTGAATACAACTTGAAGTATGTTAGAGATCATCTAGAATTAAGGACTTGCTGAAGTTGAAAGTGTTGGCGTTTCTTACCAAAAACTATTTCATAATCCAGTATAGAATGTAATCTGCTTAAACCTTTTCTCCCTCCTTCAGCCTAAGTTCCATAACATGAGGCTGAGTACAGCCAGTGTCAATGCTGTGTGATAAGAGTGCTTATGTTACTTTTTCCTCTTCTTTTCTTTTTACTGGTACCTTTACCGGTACACTTTCTGACACTAGTGGAACTCAACGTATGCAAAATACAGAACATGTAGTATTAACTGCATCAGGTATTATCCTTTTCTGATTTTTGTGTAGTGCTGGGCATTAAATATTTCACATTTAAAGCCATCCCCTACAAGACCTACAGTTGTTGTAAGGATTACAGATGCTTCTTTCTGCTTTTGGCTGAGTACTGATACAGATGTAAGGAACACTAGATCTGTATTTGTTGCATGCAAGACAATCTCACCTAAATTTTGAGATGATCTTTTGAAGTGAATTTACTGGAAAGTCTACAAGAATTCAGTTTGATCTGTTCAATCCAAGGGACAATTTCTGACACTTGTTTTGTAATAGTCTAGATAAAGCAACCTGGACAACTATTTTTAAACGTATGTTTGTAGATTCTGTGTTCAAGTTACAAAGTTCTGAAACTGACAAGTTTTTGGGAAGTGGTGGAAAAGGTGCAGTTCTGTTCCTGGAGAAGAGGGTGGTACACACATAATTATTGCCTGTTTGCATTAGTCAGTAGAGGAATCAAAGACATTGGGAGTGCAGAGGTCCATGCCTGGGTCTCAGGTTATGTGGTAACTGAGTAGCTTCCCCAATGAAGCAACTGAATTTACTTCTAAATAATTTGACCTGCTTCTCAGCATGCACTTAGTCTGAATGGAGTGAGTATTGCTGTGCTGTATCATGACAATGTAGATTTGCCCCTGGTGACATTGCAGTAATTTTCGGCCAAATCATTCTGCTGTGAACCTTGCTGTTTTCAGTGGAAATAAGACCGAGTCTTTCCTACAGAAAATAGCTGTGGACCTGTGATGTTTTGCAGGTACTGAATAATGGCATTTTCTGCACTGTGAAGATGGGAAGCCAGGGGAACTGGCTATGCTTTCTGATCGTGTAACTGACTCCTGGGATGAATGCCTACCTTGAACACTTAAAAAATGTATTTTCACTTTGCTTGGATGATCTTTCCAATGCTGAAAGAATCAGAGGTTACTATGAGATCCAAATTCCTGGAGTATTATCAGGATATATTGAGAACTGAATACTTCTATTTTTTTTTTTTTTTCAGTTTTCTAGTTCCTAATACGTAACAGAATTTTACTTCTCTTTCTTTAGCTCTGTAGTTGTCTTTTCTCCTGCAAAACCTAACAGTGTGAAAGTAGGGCAGTAGGATGTAATGTCTTTATGTATAAACTTATTCAGATAACTGTAGGATAACCTACTTTCAAGAAGAAAAATTAATTTTCTATAAGGAATGAAGTTTTCATTTGGTTATTACTGGATTTCAGATGGCATCTCTTAAATGAGTGCATGTTCTCATTTGGAAGTCCAGGGTCTTTAGAAATGTTTTCATGCTTTGGAGTAACTGATTCTGCAAGTGGTGTGGAACCAGCATTTTGGCCACTATGCAGAGGACAGGGTGAAGTTTTTGCTCTCTGTAGCTGTACTGGGACATTTTAAGCCATAGTTGGTTTGATTCATCTGACCATTGGGTGTGACTGTAAGGCATTAGCCAGCTGTTCCTCTCTTTTGGGGAAGATGATCACACATGTGCCTCTGGGAAGCATCTGAAAATGTGCACTAGCATCTTGGGTTGTGCAACTCGAGAGCTTGCCAGGTTGAAATACCCCCTCCTCCTTCAACAACACTGTGTGTGGAAAATGTTAATGGTGTTAACATGTTTCAGTACACAACAGTTGGGGTTTTCTGAACCATCTGAGCTACAGGTGGGAAATAGGGATTTATATTGTACTTCTCGGTGCTGTCTATGTTAACCCAAAGCTGTTTATTAAGGCTGATCTCATGGAAAAGCTGCTACATCTACCCTGTTTTCTGAAGAATAGTAATAAGAAATGTCAAAAAGTAATTTGGAATACAGGTGTTAAATGCATTTTTCCTGTTTTTTCTTTCCTTTTTAATGGGCTTAAAAGCTGAGAACCACCAGGCTGGTTTACCTACCCATCGGGGTTTTGATTGAACTCCTGTTTCCTGAACTTCTGGAGTAACTCCAGGAATAGAAATAGGCCTGATCTGAAAAAACACTGCTGGAAGAGCTGAAAATTAAAGCCAGCAGGCCCGAACAAATTACCAAACAAATGTGTATGCATGGGGTGGGCAAATCCCATCAGTATTTGTTAAATAATCATATAAAAGTTAGATGAAAAAGGATTTGCAGTATTGTTTAAATGTTACATCATTCTTGCAAAAATGGGGCGTTATATTGCGGAAAGTTCCTTTAAAAAGGATAACGAGAGATTTGACTTTGGGTCTCTATTGTTTGTAATATCCTCTTTCAGCATGAAAATATTTTCCGTTCCCATCAGTTTTGTTGTTTTTTTTCCTTGGCAAACTTGAATATTTTTCCTGAACTTTAAGTAGAACGAAAAATCGTTATTTTTGTTGGCTTGCAGATGTTGTAGCTTCCCCTCCAGTAAGGCTGGCAGATGTATTTTTAGAGCTGTTGTACCAACATATATCTTACACAGTGAAAGTAGATTAGACGAGCCCACAGAAAAGGTTTAGTTTAGGGCTCACCTGCAAGGTTTGAGAGCGACAGAAAATATAGTTCTTCGTATGCGAGAATACACAGTAAGTTTTACTCTGTTGTTACACAGCTATCTGCTTAGAGCTCTTGGCTCTCTCCATCTCCTTCTAATGCAGCTCCAAAGGGACTACTTCTGACATTCCAAACTGCTGAGCAGCTTTCCGACAGCTGCCATTGAAATCAGAATAAAAACAAAACTGTTTTCTTTGCCTTCTTCAAGCCAATTTCCTGTGTGTGCCAACTCTTCCCAATTGCTCCATTGTGGGTGTTGTGGTGGTCACCTGATGTGCAGCTTTCCCCTAAAGAAGACAAAGAGTTGGAATTGTACTTTGGGAGAGAATGACCAGATCATGTGCTCTGCAGTCCTAAGGCCTGGAGACACGAGCCTCTGCCTATAGAGGGAACTGCTTGGCATTTCTGGTGAGGTGGTCCAAGATACACAGCAGTCATTCTTTAGCACATCACCATGGTGCTGGACCTTACCCTGTGGTATTCAGGCCTACAGAAATACTATTTTAGGTGCCTTTCAAATGTTTAATGACTTAAGTTTTCAACTTCCCTGTTCCTGGTAATTAAGTTAAGCAGGTAAAGATCAAGCACCCTATAAAATTTGTGTTTCCTAAAAAAATTTTAAAAAACCCACTTGATAATGAGGTTGCTGCTTCTCTGCATTCATGAGTATTTCCATGCATTTGTCTGCCTTACAGTAGATACAACAGCCTGGCCACAGCTTTTGCAGAGATCTCACTTGACTTTAGCTTCTCTGTCCTCTGCTTGCTTTGGCAGCTTGACCTGAAGGACTTTTTCAGTGTAGAGGACCTGATGCTTCTCTCTCTTCTCTGCCTCACTGGTGTGGAAACAGCTTGTACCATGGAGGAGCTCTTTGCTCAGGGAAAGGAGATTACTGCTTTGAAGGTATTTAACTGGTTTTATTTAAATTTGGTAGATATAAATAGATATGCATTCTTTATGCATGTGACATAATGCTACCAGGAATACTGAAATCTAAAACTTGTGCTGTGGAAGAAGGAGATACCTACACCGTTCTAACTAAGGTGGAAAAGAAGAAAAATTAAAGACTTCATGTTGAAGGAAAAATTAGAAATTAGCAAATGGTCTTTTTTTAGGTTGGTTTGTTTTTCTTTCAGAATTCTGGGAAGCAGCTATTTCCTTCCTAATAAAACATGTACAGAATGTTTATGGTTCTTCTGGACAAGCTTAGTTTTTGTGCTTACTTATGGGTACTTCTGGAAATGTCATCTATATTCTCGGAATTTTAAGGGAGACTTCTGTAATAGGTAGGAAAAAACTATTTCTTAAAGAATAACTACATTGCCCTATTGTTCCATCTCTCTAATTTATTGATTTGTACAGGGCAAGCTGTGTAATAATCATGTTCTCTCAAGTATCTACTTGTAAAAATAGTTTCAGTAATGTGTTTAGAAACTGTTGCGGAAATTCTGGTTATACTTCATAACGCTGGGACTGTTTATGTTTCCTCAGGAAGATGATGATATGCCAAAACTTTGGTCACACTTAACAAGAAGATTCCATTTCTAAGTTACAGTGCTGTATAAACCATTTACTAATTTCATCGGGGGTTTTTAGTCTATAAAAATACTCTTTTATAGATGGAATTTTAATATACAATGTGGCCAAAGAGACTTGAAAAGGGAAAAAAGGTGAGGGAGGAGGATGGTAAGTATTTCATACATCAGTGTAGATTGGCACATAAGCATGAGGAATAACCTTGGATGAGCTGAATGCAATCAGCTGTTTAAATCTAGATTAAATGATCTTTCTCCTGTCCTGAAACTTTGCATCTGTAAGAAAGCCATTGTCTTAGGGTGAAAGAAATTTACCTCCTGTGCAGCACAACATGGATGGAAGTTGACAGGCTTTTCAAGGACTTGGGACATGAGCTGTTTTGCAGAAACACAGAAAGGTTACTAAGGGAAGCAACGAAGTCCTTGAACAGATTTAAGGCTGGCTGCTCCTTGCATTGTTGTTGGGCTGTCTAGTTCTGCAGTGTGTGGATCTCAAACAGTTGGCTTCCTTTTTGATTCACTGTAAGAAAATAAACCAAGAAGTATGAGATCTTAGACTTGAAAACCACAATCCAACCTTACAGCCACTTCTTCCCAAAGCTTCATATACTAAAATTGGAAAACTCGCCACTGAGCATGCGGATCCTGTGTCCAAATACTTGTGTATGTGATTTTTGGATAGGAGAATAATTGGAAGATTTAAGGGTGAGCAAGCACAGAATATTTTACTTGCTTGGAGGAAGACAAGGAATTAGGATTCAGCCTTTCCTTACTGTGCTTTCCAGAAGGCAGAATTCTTCAGATTTTATTTTTTAAGTTGAAAAGAAATTCTTAAATGCTTAGTTACATTTGGTCTCTTTCATTGAAAAAAGATGGGTGAACTGTGCAAGACTGCTGTTCAGGAGTGGTCATTCCAGAAGACAGGCAGGGAAAGGCAGCAAGTCCATACCTACCATGTGAAATTTCACACTTGGTCATGGGAGACTGGGGAAGGCAGGTGAGCAGGAGTGATTGGCAGATACCCAATAGACTGCCAGGGAATGTGACAGCAGGTTACAGTGATTGCCTTAAGGCAGGTTCACCTTCTGACAGGCCCTTTTTCAGCTTCTCAAATTCAGACTTGGTAACCCTTATTTCCATCTGTATCTAAGCCCATGAAAAGTGGGAGATGCAACAGCAAAAGGAAATCTGTCTTTGACTGTCATTACACAGTATACTACCTGCAGTAGTTTCTGAGTAGAGAATCTGTGAATTCAAACATAAAAATCTCTAGGACTGGGAATATACTCTGTTGTTATGAGGCTTTTTATATATTGATATAGTAAGGTGATTGTGTCTGTCCCAGAGCAACTGAACATCTATTGGAGAAGAGTGTGGAAATAGACTAGTCTTTATAACCTCTTCACTTCCTAGAAGTGAAACCATGCTGAAGATATGCAGGTAGTCTTGTACAGTAACCTGGCAGCAGACATGCAATTTTAACTTTCATTTTGCTTTGCCAAATTCTAACTCTGAGCACTTAGCACATGGCTGCAGTGTCATCCCAGAGGAGAGTGTTTCAGGCAGAAAATGGAGTTCAGTTTTCCTTCACCCCTTTGTTTGCTCAGAAAAAGCACTTAAAAGAGCAAGTACTGGAGACAGAAGATGGAGAGACTTTACGAAGGCAAGTATCTACATGCATAGGAAAGTTGTTGCATGGCTCCTCTTACGGTGACTTGTTTGTGGTACTGAGGATATTCTTCTGTTTTAATAACAAATATAGAAAACAACAGGGTTTGTTCTCCAGGTGTGGAGAGGAGTCTTGTAGTTTCATTTTGTTTGCTGAGCCCACTCATGAGATACAATAGTTATCAGTACCTAAAAAATGTACTAAGATGACATGCCTTTGCTTCCACATAACTCATGGTGTATTTGTTGGCAACCAGTGATTTGTCTAGTGTAGACAGTGCATGCATGGATGAGTCAAAGTTTAATTGTTGAATTCCCCATTTTGCTCACAGTTGTCAGGATCTAGCTTCTAGGTTTCATTTTTCAGCCACAGTGATCCTCTTCTTTATTCAATGCAAGCTTCCTCCACAGTGTATCAGGCATTGTAGATTTATGGCTGAATGCTGGTGTTTTTTGCCCCGGGCAGGACAAGGGACATATCTGACAGTAAAAGAAGAACAAATAGTAAAATATGCCAGAAGCCAAGAGAACAGAATGTTTTGGGGAAACATGGGAGAAGTGGACTGACTGTAACTACAGCATAGTTAGAATTAAGACTTTAGCCTTCAAGTTTATCAGCATTCACACCACAGTCTGCCCTCACTGCCTGCTTACCACATGGCAAGAGCAATAATAAATGCTCAGCTAAAAGGTGGTACATAAAGTTGGCTTTCTTCCGTTCTATGCCCTCAAGTGTAGAGCTACCAGAATGCATGTTCTGTGAATGCAACCCTGTATTTACAGCAGTGACAGGAACCTGTTTGAATGCTCATGGCCAACAGTGCATTTGAGCATTGCAAACATACACTTAGGGGATGCCCATATTTTTAATTGGAATTCCCAGCATTCTGTATAGATAGAATGAAAATGTCATAGAGTAATAATGACTCTCCCACTCTTGCCAGCCATCAGTAGACAAGGGGGTGAAGGATCTGGTTTTGATAGAAAGGTGTGTGTCTACCCATCCAACAGTAGCATTGAACTCGCCTTCAATCTGATGACTGAAGATGTCCGATAACAGCTTGAGTGTGTAACAACAGCTATTGCTTATTGCAGCCTGGGCACTTCAGCAGTAAGATCCCTCTGATAGAACTGTACAGAGCTTTGCCAAGTGTTAGTGTATCAGACTGATGTTTTGGATTTGGTACATCTGTGTGGATGAGCTTATATTAACATTCAGTCTGAGGTGGTTGTGTAGCCCCATCTGAACAGGAGAAGGATGTGTGGGAAGGAAATAGAGCAGGCACATAGCTTGAACTGTCTCAAATGATGGGGGAGAGGTGTGTAGAGCTCCCTTTCATCATCAACACCTGCCAGCTTGTACTTTATGTATATCAGAGTTTAGGAAAGTGGTTTTCTTTTCAGATGTAAAATGGCTTTTGCTTTTGGCATATGACCTTCCCAATATCTCTGCACCATATACACGTATTCTCTGAATCATACCTCAACTGAACTAACAGCACTGCTCAAATTGAGTGAATGGGGACTATTTAAAAAACAAGTATGAAACCTTTTCTGGGCTGAAGAAAGGGAAGTCCTTCCCTTGACATCTGTCCTTTTTCCAGCTTTGCTTGCCTTTTGCTGTGCCTGAAACATGGATAAGAGCCCTAGCTTATTTTCTCCCTCAGATACAGCTATAAAGAAAAGTAATTAAAAAATAAGATGTGTGGCAATTCCAATTTATTGACTATTTTTATCATGAGTACTCTGGGGGTGGCAGAACAAGCACGTTGTTCAAACTGGTAAGATGCATAAAAAGAGCTTCAGGTTTTGACAGCATTTGCAGTTAGATGTGGTGTGCGTGGGGTTAGGGGAGGAATTAGTTAAAAACCGAGTCACTCATGTCCATGACAGACTTCATGTGGAACAATGGTGAAATGATGGGCTTTGGGAAGAAAAAATAGGTAAGGGTATAATGGCTAATAGGCATGCAAGAAAGGAAGGTGAATGTGAATATTTTACTGTGTTATTAAATCTAGGGCTTTTTTTGCTGGTTTTCTACTTTGTCTTTAATTGAACTCTGGGGCTTAAGGAGGCATTCCCATCAATGTGACATTTCCAGTAGTTCTAAAAAGGGGCATTTTTCAGTTCTTGAGATTTATGGAAGCTTAGAAAAAATTCTATTGTCTGTGAGAAACATACACACTAATAACTCAAAAAGTTGAAAGTAAAGAGGAGGGAGCCTGTGCCTGTGGTTTTTATGCATATATTCGTGAACACTTTGAAAGAATTCTGAATGTTGAATACTCCTGAAATGCTCATTACAAACAGCAGAGCATTTTGAAAGGCTGTGCAGTTCTAATGCAGTTCTAAATATCAATTTCCAAGGCGCTTCTGATAAATGCTCTTAACGTATCTGTGTAATACTGATTTTGCTGTCTCAAGGATTGGTGTGGTTTTGGGTTGGTTTTATTTGCTTTTAAAGGATCAAGGAGTAAAGGTGCAATGGAGGGAGAACTTCTTTTCCATAACCTGGCCATCTCGTAGTCCGGTTAGGCTGTGTGATTTATAATGAGCAGCACACCTGCAATTGCACACTGTTATGCCAACATTAGAATTTGTAATAGGAAAGACACAATTTTTTTAATATGTGGTGCCATTAAAGATTTCAAGGGTTATAAAATTCTTCCTTCATTACGATTACAGCTTCATAGGCGCTGCGAAGTCTACTTAGGTTGAATAGTTAACAAAAGACCTGGTTTTCTTCTATTTGTGAAAGCACAGTAATGTCTCTTTTCATGAAATCTTAAACCTAATCTCACAGTGGTCAATCTGAAGCAGTGGTTGCCTGCGTAGTGTATTAATATAATCTACACATTTTAATGCATCCCAATGTTACAGACTATACAAATAGATACAAATAAATGGAATGATTATACTTCCCTAATGTTACATATTCAGTATTGATTTCAGTAATAAGAATGCTAGAAAGAAGGACAAAAGGAAGAGCAGCCTTAAGGTAGAATAAACATCTTACTACATATGGTGTACCATAAAGTCCCTATCAGTATACTTCAGTATTCCACTACTCAGTATTAGGTGTCTGTGCAGGCCATCTGAGCAGAACAGAAAGACTCAGCTAATTCATTATTTTGTGCGCAGAATAAGTTGAACTATAATATTATATAAGCATATACATAAACAATATGAAATAAAAATTGCAACATTTAATATTTAACATAATTCTTTTGTCTTGGAGCAATCGAGCTTCCCAGCAGCAGAAGGAAACTGCAAATTAAGTTGAACGCAGTTCTTTCTTTTTTTAGAGGTCATTAGGGTATTTCTATTGAGAAATAAAGAAGGTCTTGTTTCAATATGGTGTTTCACTGGGCAGCAGTGCAATATAGGCAGAATCATATTCAAAGACTCAACCAGACTTCAACTTGACATAAGCAGATGATGTTCCTGTGTGAAACAAGAGTTGAACTTGACTGCTAACACATGCTGAGTGTATACTTGTAGAGAATTGATGAAATCCAATCAGGACAGAAGTCAAGCACACAAAGAGTGGTGGTTCAAGCTATTTATGCCTTTCATCAAAAGTAATTAGGAACACAGACACAGAGGGAGGATTAACTTCTGGAGAGTGGGTAGTGGCTTAAGCTACAGGGGTGCAAACGTTCAACTGTGCTTGTAGACTATGGGTGATGGTTCTTCACAGAGTGCTGCAGTTGGTGTAAGAGAGATGTTGGCAACCAGGGCTTCTGCTTATCACTTGGAGTACCAGCTGGGCTTCCTTTCCACTTACCCCTGCTCTTCAGGTGCTCAATAACTCTAAAGGTGGGGGGAAAACTAATAGCAGAGACATTTGCAGAATAAATGTGAATGACAAGAAGGTGTGCCAAAGGCAGATACTGCCTGATGTAATGGTCCTAGCATTATAGTGCAGTCAGTAATGCATGTGGGAAGAGAAATACAGTGGCAATGCTCTGGGCATCTGGGGTGTCTGGTATATCAAGGAATGTTAACCTAAGGGTCAAAACTTGATGTATTTAAAAGGGGGGAGACTTTTACCTCCTTGATCCCGATATTCTTGTGAGGAATGAGAAACTAGATACTGCCCTTACAAAACATGGAGTGGGTGGCAAAATAAGGAGAGTAAATGGAAAGAAGATGCTGCTGCAAAGCTGAATAGAGAAGTTTATGGCTGTCTCCAACTTTTTACAGTAGCAGCCCTACAAACCTCTGTGTTGTAAATTATAAGTAGTTAGAGAAGGCCAGTAGGAAACAGTGAAAGCAATACTTGAGCCAGCTAAAGCAGAATCATCAGCTTCAAATGTGCCTGCCAAGATATAAGAGATACAATTCAGACATCCCCAAACGGAAAATACTTTTCAGTTGCTGCACTACACTGCAGCAAGGTGTGAAAAGATAAGAATTAGAGACTTCTTTAATGCCAATGGACTTCTCTGGTACATAGTCTAATATTATTGTTCTTGAGAATTATCTGCTCAGAATCCTGTATCTCATAATCCTGTTTATGTCTAGCAAGCAATATTATAGATACTGAAGAGATTCAGAATGGTGCGTGGGTTGTAAACTGCTCTCCTTACAAAAATGATGGCTTGTTTTAAACATGGCACTCTGAACTTGCACATTTATATTGCAGCAGATGAGTGACTTTTAAAACTGCAACAGGGAAACTATAATCTCTTCATCTTATCTTTGGTGGGTTCATGCTAGATTCCGTGGTGCCAGTATCTTGGGCAACATTTTTCATACTAAACATCTGCTGTTTTGATTCCTCTGTTTAAATAGATGAGATTAGAAGGGGGAGAAAACCCATCTTCTCCTCCCCCTCACCATTCTGCTCCAAAGCTTAGTTAGTTACTATGAAGACAAATCATATGTTTCCTTCCAGCAAAGGCTTCGCTGACACACAGTACTTGGGTTTTTGGAAACTGGTACTGACTCAGTTTTCAGCTACATCAAGATACAAGATCTAATTATTGCAAATTACATTCAGACAGGCTGCATGTAAGCTCCTCTGTAAATCTGTATTAAATCCATTGATTTTTATAGGCTTCGTTGTCTTAACTGACAATGCTCAGGAATTAGAGCATTGTAACTGAAACCAGAATCTGATCAAGTCTGAGCTCTTAAGATCTAGGAAACATTTTGTTTAGCATTTTAACTGCAGGAGATAACTTTTGGCCATAGTGCAGTTTTCTGAGAAGCAGCAGAGGCTATCTATTGAGAGTCTCTGTATGACCTAAAAACCTAAAGGCAAAACCTTATTATGTAGTTCATTGTTCTTTTAAATGCTATGGGTATATTAACAGGACTGCTTGCATGGTGATGGGAGAAAGATCTCTAGTAATCTCTTGTATAGTTCTTAATCTCAAGTGTAGATCAAGAACTGTACTCAATCCTTGCTCCAAGTATTAAAAGCTTACGGCCAGCAAATTCTGACATCTCATCCCATGCACAAAGTCCATCAAAATAAAGAACTACCAGTCCAGGGTCTGCTGAAATCTCTCACCTGAGAGAGATCACTGTTGGGAGTGGAAGAGTCAAAGATCACTTGTGATTGTACTGCCACACAGATTCTGGTCCCTGATGGAACTCACTGAATTCCTGTCAGATTTTGATTTTATGATACTAATTTTTTAAAATAAAAAAGTTCCCAAATTTGCATGAACCGCCCAAGATTAAGGCTAAAGTTGATGCAAGACCTGAGAAAAGGAAAGAATGCGAGAGGGGAAAAATTGTGCTTTTTAAATTAGAAAACAAGTTACTGTAGTTACTTTGACGGGGGACATTAGAAAGAGATGTTTGTGGTGAATCCAAACCATATCATAGTAGGAACAACTCTTCCTACTAATGCACATCCATGCCACACCTTCCAGACTTTGGTTCAACGTATGTGTTTCAGCAGATGCCTCTGGGTCTCCACATCCAGTCTTCGATCAGCCTCAGGCTTAGGATGACACAAATGAAGGATTCATGTCACACAGCAGCCTTTAATGCTGCAAATACTTTAAAAACCAAGAGTGTAGGTTATTTGTAGTCACCCTCCTGATCCCTGAACAAGCCCTGTATGACAGAAAGAGTTCTGCATCTGGCTGGTGGATTCTATGGTAACACCTTGGTTAATGCAGTAACCTCAAAATTGCTAGGCTGTTCTACCAAACATTCAGTGTATTCAGGGATATGTGTGCGCTATGTATCGATTTATACTGATGGTGCTTATGATCCTCAGGTTTATCTCTGATTCGGTGCCCAGCTCTGCATCAGCTGTTACCACACACTCATCTTCGTTCTTTGGTAAGCTTGTTTCAATTTCCAGTGTTTCTTCTGTATTTTATCAATCCCTGGCCAGTGTTCTGACATGTCTTGTGTGCATTTATCCATGACAGCTCTGTGCGTGCGCGTGTGTGTAACAAACACAAGTGTTTCTCAGCAGCTGGGGTACAGAGTTAAAGGAGAGTTGTTAGGGCAGAGAGCATTTCCTAAATGCTCTTCCAAGTGACCTCAACCATCTCTCACATGCAATTTACAGCAGCTGTAGTCTGACTGAAGATCAGACCTTCCTTACTCTAGAGACTATAGACAATAGAAAGTGTGATGAGGGGGGACTCTCTTGCATAAATAGTATACATTATTGCGATATTTTGCTGTAACTGGAATATTTCTCTGTACAGCTTTTTGTGAATTCTGGTTTGCATTCAGAGATTGTTTCAAACATGTAAAGACATTTATTTGCTTAACCCACAAGCTGAAAGTCTCAGTAGCAATCACAAAACACTTATTTTGATGTTTGCTTAGTTCTACAGAATTTAAATGCACACTAAGATCTCTGTTGATCACAGGCTCCTGGTTGCCCAATGGAATAAACTGCAGAGCTATGCAAAGCTGGCATTTTGAAGTTTGGAATATGAATATTGTAACTGGTACAGAACTGACATTTCTGTGGTCTGAGTTGTGTGTTCAGCATTCCACACGGAACGTATCTTCATGTGGATGGCTTGGTAGACTCATCCAGACGGAGCAGCTGCCTTTCGTACACCAAGCCCAGCCAGCTCCTCAATGGCAGCTGAAAAGCCACTCATTTCATGCCATTTACAGGACAATTTACATTGGCTTTCATGACAATTAATTTTAACCCAAGTTTTGCCCCTAATTTGAGATCTCTGCCAATGTGCTTATGTTGAAAAAAAAATCGGTGATTCTAACTCAGTTGGGCTTTTTTAGCATATGAATTGCAGCATAACTTGTTGCTATCCAACACAGTAGCCTGTGCAGCTCATTGTATCTCCGTGCTTCTCTCATCTGAGCTGGAGTCAACTGCAAGGGAACTTGATACTAAACTAGTGAAATAGCCATCCTGTTTGCTTGGATGCTGGGTTATAAATCAAAGGTAAGTTATAGTTCTGCCCATCAGAACAGGATCTTTAGCCTTGCTCTCTGAAAAGCTGTCTTCAGCCATTTAACTATCACACAGAGGTGCAGCAGGGATGGCATGACAGGACAGCCTGCCACAATTACATGCACAAACCTCATTTTAAACTCCTTATCAGTTTATTTTCATTAAGGAGAAACCTCACCACCAGGCTGTGGGCTGTACGTTGACAGGAACAGGCAGAGAATTGCTGGCTGGAGATGGGCATCCTTGTCCTACACTCATAGAAAATGCAGCCTAAGAAATCCACTATCTCCAGTCAGCCTGTCCTCTCCTGCATGCTCTGTCTGTGCCTCCAGAGCATGCAGTGCCCTCCTCAGCAGCTCACACCCAGACAAGAGGGTCCAGCAGCAAAGGATCTAACTGGGGGGTGAGTATCTAAGGTGAGTTTGGGGGTCTCAAAGCCGTGACCAGCATGTGGGCTGAGGCTGCCATCTGCAGCGCTCTGGGTGAGCCAACAGGACCTTCCCTGGTGGGGGTCTGTGGAAAAGGTGCTGAGCTTGTGGGTGATAACACAGTCAATGGCATTACCCACATGTGCCAATTTAGGCTGTGTGTCACTTTCACTGGAACACTTGGAGTCTCCTTCCCCCTCCCCTTGTTTTCAGTCCAATCCCCCAGTTGGGGGAGGCTGAGAAATTAAAGATTAAAAAACTAAACAGAATGCCAGCAAGAAATAAAAAACAGTGCTCTGTCCAGGGCTGCCCGTAGGAAAGCGGTGGCAGTTGTCCAGAAGCAAAGATGAAAGTCTCAAAGCAAGAGGAAAGCTGAAAGAACTAGCTGGGAAAAGCAAACACGTGAACAGAAAACGCAAGTGTGACACTAAACTAAGGTCCAAGCAGGTGAACGCTTGTCTTGACACTTTTAACACGTCTTAATGCATGATGTTGTTTGAACTGTATTTAGAGGCAGCACATGTGCGCTAGTGAAGCTAACAGTTCATGGCAGGTGTCAGTGGAGAACGAAAAGATGAAACAGACCAAAGTATTGCACAACCTCTCAAAACCAAACTGAGCTGCCTCCCACCCCCATTGATACAACAAATAAACATGCAGTAGTTGACTATTGTCTTTGTTCCCCTCACCTGTAGCATCATTTTGATGTTTAAGGAAAACTAACTGTTGTACATAAAAGTTCTTTGCTGCTCTATATTATGTTATTGGGGCACTAAACATATGCAGAAATGGTGGATTGTTTCTTGGGGGAAGTATTTTTGTGAGTAGAATCACCATCAGCACCCTGGTTCTGGAAGACTAAGTTTGCTTTTGACTCAGTTCTTTTGCAATTTTCAAATCTACTCATGCTGGCCATTCCAATTTCACATCATTACTTTAAAGGAAAGAACTGCATGTTTGGAAGAAAACAAATGTTCTCATGGAAATGCTTGAATTAAGATTAGAGATTTTCCAAAGAACTGTCAGCCAAATCTGAAAAGTATTTCTGTGGGTTCCAGGATAACTTGTAGACAGTGATAGCATGGATCTCTTCCAAAAATATGTTGTACTTATGCTGGTATTGCTTCATAATGTCAATATAGTTTAATTAGTTGCTGCTTTTTGTGTCTGACACAGTACTTTTCCAAGTAAGAGAACCCCAAGTGAGAGGAAGGTGTAAAAATCCTCCTGCTTCTGAACTGTGGTTTGTCAAAATCTTTCTGGTTACACTCTGTGTAGTTACTACAGGTAACTAGTGTAGTAGATCAAATAGATTCAGTGTTTGAAACTGAAACCATTAATGCCAGCTGGGACTTCATATAGGTCTAAATAACACTAATCTTTCTAAACTAAGCTGACAGTCCACGTGACATGGCATTTTTAAAAACTATTTATTAAGTCTTAACCACATGAAGGTTACCTTTAGGCACATGCATGGAAGAGAACCCACTTATTTTTGTCAGCTGATTTGGCTGGAGATGCTTCACAGCTCTCTGACTGCAAAATGCCACAGTAATTCTAAAAGCTGTGCTCAACCATAACATATCTGGAAGAAAAACTGTAATAAAATGAGTGCTTCTTATAATACACAAAATAGCTCAAGACTTTACATTAAGGGGTCACTGGGAGTCTTGAAATGAAGGAATTTTCCAAACTTCCTTCCTTGCTTTCCATTAAAAAACATCTCCAAACTTCATTAAGACCTCCAAAAGTCAGGTACACTGGATTAAGGATTACCTAAAGAGGCTATTAGTCACTTCTGTTTTCATACTACAAGGTTTTTAAACTTCTATGAATATGAGGCCAGTGATTGCTAGACCAGACTAGTGTATCCACAAATGTGCCTGTGCGAGCACACACATCTCTAAGGGTGGGGACGAAGGAATGCTGCATGTTCTAGCACATACTAAATTCGTGCTCAAAAAATGCTTCATGTTTTTGATAGGTTTACAAAACAGAATAGTTATTCACACCGTATTTGCAAGTTCTAGTTTGTGGAGTAAACAGAAGGCCATGTTTTAAAGGAATAGTTTAAGTAAGAAAAACCCCCTCATTTCTGGATTAAGGTATGAAAGTGTTTATTGCTTTAGAAAGGATGAAGCATATACACTAAGAACATGCACCTGGATATTAAGATGATGGCAAGACAACTAATTCCTTGTAAGGAGCATTAGTAAATAAAGGTTAGTCTCTTAGTTGCACTACCTGACATGCAGATCCTTCCACTGTATGCTTGCTGTTTTCTCCATACTTTTGCTGTTATTTCTTAAGCTGCTTGCTCAGAACTTGTCCATGCTGGTCAGAATTTTGACTTGATTGTGCTGTGTATGTCTTACACTTACTGAAAGCTTTGGCTTCACACTGTTAAACACACGGATGAGCTGGTTTAACATCGCATATATGGCATCTAACAAACTGCAGTAAGAGCTTTTTTCATTTAAATGCTGAAGTAAAAGCAAGCTGACCAGCAGATAAGATGAGCCTGTTTGGATAGTTCTTACCCTCTATCAACATAAAAACTATTGCAACTTTTTGTATCCATTCTATGAACAAATTAATTTTCTTCTGCCTTCTCTGTGTGATGCTCCATTTGTTTCTATACATATAATGTACAGCCGTAACTTATGAGCAACAAAAGAAGTATGGAATATTTCATCTGCCAGTAAATCTGTCAAGTTCCTTTATATCAAACCATTTGCACTGCAAACATACTAAGTTTTCATCCAAGAAGGAAACCTGGGATCACCAGTTAAGGACCTAATTGTAAGAATTGCCAACAGCTGTAGTGAAAGGAGAGCTAATTCTGACATTTACCTGAAGCGAGGCACTAGGACTGAACTGTAGATAAAAGCTTTATTTTTTCTTTTCAGGGCAAAGAAGGTAAACTAAAAAATAATAATTTAATCGAGTGAGTAATTTTTCTGTAAGTAGCAGGAGCAGTTTACTCTTTATTAAAAGAGCTATACAAATAGCCATCAAAAGGGAGGAAACACTTTGCTTTGTTTCAGGCTAATCACATTTGTAACTGCTTGTGGCCATTTTCCTGTGATAAATATGGATTATAGGTTACCAATAAAAAACAGGAACAGTGCTCTGAGCAACAAGAAACTCCTTTCTTCAGAGAGAACAACTGCTGCAAGAATCTTCTCATCTTTTTTCAAGTCTTCTGGCTGTTGACCTTCATGCTCCAACATCAGAGGCTGTAGTTGGGTATCTGTAGCAATACAGTTTGTTGTCTGCACCTCCGCTCAATAGCAGCTGATGAGGGAAAAAGAAAACTGTGATTAGTAGCAGAACTAAACAAACTACCTACACCCAAGTTGAGGCCTTGTTTTCTTTCCTTTGAAGACAGAAATAATTAACTATTATTGCATGACTAAAACCCTGATTCAAAGTGCAGAAGCTACTTTGTCTCTTATCCTCCTCGTAAATTAGAAACAAAATTTTTGCAGGAAAATCTGTAAAGCTTTTATTGAGAACAGGAGCCACAATGAGAAACTAGAGCATTAACAACATGCTTTTCTCTTGTTTTATACATGTGTGTACCATGACAAATAGCGGAACAGCTTGTTATATAGTTTCCCCTCCTCTACCTGCACTGCCATATCCCAGCTGTCAGTTCATGCTGCTGCCTCAGTCTCCATGGCAGCAAACAGTACCTTGGAACTTGCATTTTCTCAGCAAGGTGTGGTGCTGTTCTCATGTCTCTCCTTGTTTGGAATTCAATGTAACTCCCATTTAATCCTACAGATCTTAAACTCCCAGCCTCCTCCTTTACACAGTAGCATGGGGAAGTGCCGCAGCACATATGACAGTGACACCCATTTATCAACCCAGTATCAACCACAGCACAATTAAAACTTCCTGTTCTCTTCCATCTTTAAGCATAAAAGGAAAAACGGTTCACAACCGCTTGCAGCCCCCATGTGTGTAAAGTGAGCAATTTGCTCTTTGAATTCTTACCCCTCCTTCTGTCCAGTCCACACACAAAACCTTGTCTTCATGAGCAGCCAAGTCATACAGAGGAGCTTTGCAACTGATAAAAGACAAGTATTTACAGTCACTCATTCGTAGTTACGTGAGCAATCACAGAAGACAAAATTGCTCCCTGGTAGAAATACTATCAGCAGTTATAAACACTTTCAGCTATCTACCATCTGTGCTTTCTCCAGGGCTGATCACATCAGTGTTAACCTCTCCTACATTCCCCAAAGAGAAAAGCAGCAACATTTTTCACCTGCTTGCAAACTTGAAACTGAAATTTAATCAATCTGCTTGTCAGGAACGGTTTATTATATAGTTTCCTTCTTCCACATGTGGATGCTGTTTAAGTGTGTGCATTTTCCAGAAAAGCCATTTATGTCTTCTGAATGCAAACTATTTCATTGCTTAGAAATTTGTAATGAAAGGTCTGAAAAAAGTATCAAGTGAAACTTCACACCATTAGGCAAAAATACATGCTTCAGAGAATGTATTTTATTCCTTAAAATAGAGGAATGGTTAGCAGACCATCTGCTGTTCCTAATCCGAGTAGCAATGTTATGGTTGCTGCCCCCTCATGTCAATCAATGCTACTGTTAATGCCAGGTAAGTCTCATACAGCCCTCTCAGATGTTAAGCCATGGATCCTTGGGTAAACTACAAGTATTTTTCTTCCTTTTGACTCCTAAAACCTAGAGGATTTTCACAAACGCCACAGAAGTTTCCACAGAATGTCTCAGACTACTTTTGCTATTTCATTATGTTAGCTGACCCCATAAGCTTGAATGCCGTGTTTATTTTACCTCCTTGTGTCCCAGAGCTTCACAATGTTGTCCAGAGAACCAGAGATCAGCTGGTGCTCATGGGTAGGTGACCACTTCACAGATGTCACCCAGCCAGTGTGAGATGTCAGAGACAGCAGAACCAAGGAGCCATCTGAACAGAATGAAAGGAAAAAAAGATATCAGTAGCTGCCAGCTGAAACCAGCACTTTTAAGATGCATCAAACTTCAGTGAGAAAAGCAGTCAGCAGCGTATTTGTGTTCAAGATAGAATTACTGGTGGGAAAAAACTTATCTAACTTCAAAAATCAAAGTGAGCCTTAAAGAAAGCAAACAAAACCGAAAGCCACACAAGTTCAGGGGAGAGGTCGGGGACAACAAACCCAAGCAACTCTCAGTGTGTATTTTCTTGTCATTAAACTCTCTTTTCAAAGATTTTTTGGGGAAAAAAACAACCAACAAAACAAGCTTTTATTATCAACATATAAGATTACATTACATTTATAGAAGCTAAATAAGAAAACGTGCCTATGAAATATATCTGGTAGGCTTAGTCATAAGTTAACCGCAGTCCTGTCAGACATGGCACCGCTAAACTAGAACAAAGTGACTGTCTCAATTTAATGATGGTCCAACCAACTTAAGGGGAAAAAAGGGAATCCTAAGCCGAGTTTACTAAATTATCAGGTGAGAAATCAAAACAAATCTTGCATCAGATTACAGAAAATAGACGTTAACTTTGTATTCAGCAAAAGCCCACAAATGACTTGTTTCAAGCGCAGGGAGCAGGACAGCCTGTGAGATGCCTCCCAACAGGAGGAAGTTCTGATTTTGAACACACACCTTTGAGAACATGCATGTTTTAGCTCACCTTTGCTGCGAGGATCCCATAGCCTAATGTGTCTGTCAGTGCTCCCAGATGCGAGGCGACGACACAGCGGTGAGTAGGAGACAGAATTAAACACTTTGTTTCCTGTCTGTCAGAAAAGAAAACAGTAACTCTAAGAGAGGCGGCACTACCTAGCACAACTGTTTCTCCTTGTGCTGGACTTGAGCTGAACCCGCAGATAAAGTATCATGATCTCACCAGGGTTGATTTGAGATCTCCAGTCTCAGCATCCCAGAGTTTAATGGTGTGGTCCCACGACGCACTGCAGATTTCTTCAGCATCTATCCACAGCACAGAAGAGACAGCTTCTGTGTGGCCAGAGAGGGTTGCCAGGGGAGTCTGGGATTAAAAGGTAAAAGGAGATTAGATTGAATATCCTCAAAAAAAAAAAAATCTGTTCTTTCAACAGCAATACATGTTTGATCAGCCTGAGGCATAACACCAGAAGTTTTTAGTCACTCTTAACAAAGAGAAATTACTTTGTGTGGCCACACTAAAACAAGGTTCTGGATAAAACCTACCCTTGTTAGTCCCAACTGTTCAGTTTTCTGTTTCTTCCGTGGTCTGTTAGCTGCTTCTTCCATTTCATCCTCTTCATCTGTAGGTACTGTGACAGAAGACAGTCAGACTTGATCTAGAGGTTTCTGGATTGCATTTCCATGTAATTAATTAAGTAAACCCCCATATTTACAGTACCTAACCCGTCTATGATGCGTGAGTATTTTAACCTTACATCTCTGATCAGGTCACTATTATCTCCATTTTGAGAGAGAGGAAAATGATACAAATTAAGTGATGTTCTCCAAGTCACGTAGTTTTAAAATGAAGTTGCAATGAATTTCTAAGGCCCCCTTTACTCCTGGAAAATTCCAACAGTCAGTCAGGTGTGATAATACAGGCTTTTCTTTTAGATATAATACCTACTTACACATTCTGAAACTGAAAGAGTATGACTTGGAACAGTGAAAGAAAGCATTCAGATAAAGGATTAGTTTCCATTTCTAGAAAAGTCCTGATCATCTTACTGTCCTCCATGTTATGGCAACAGTAATAAACAGGAAAATAACCCATAAACTTTTGATGTATAAGAAATCTATACTCAAACCTGCACATTTACATGAATACATTAAAAAGAAATGAAAAATTACTGTGTTCTGAATAAAATAAACATCAGCACACAGCTGATACCGTGTCTGAAGCTGTGTTACCAACCCAACCAGGAACTTGGTATAGTGATGTACAGCCTTACCAGAAAAAGTTCTAGCATGCTTTTATGTTACAGACTCGACTTTTCTTAAAGAAAGAAGTATTTGGATATCCATCTTTCCGGTTGTTTTAAGAGCCAAGAATCCCATCATACACTTATCTTACCTGCAGACCAGATCTTTAACATTTTGTCCCAGGATCCACTGCAGAACTGTATGAAAGAAAACATTTATTAAAAGCTGACCCAGACAGACATTGTAAGCCACACAAAATACGCTCTCTGCTTCAAAAATTAACCAATGGGCTATAGCTCCTAAAGAACAGCACAGAGCTCCTCAAAAAAAACCAAGTTTTGGGCATTGGCATTGATCATTCTTTTTTCCTCCTTTGCAGGAAAAATACGCACAAAAAAAGTCTTTATTTCCTTCAGCACTAAATGGTTTTCCTTTAATCTGTCTGACACTGACTCAGGATGAGAGCTGTAACTCCACCTCTGGCATGTGTGCTCTTAACCTGCCGAACTCCTTGATAAAGGGAAAGAACCTCTTCTACCACCTGCTTTTTCTGAGTACAGACGGAAAATGTTTTTCCCCACCAAAACAACTGTGAAAACTTAGGCCAAATTTGAAAATACTTCATTATAACACAAAATTCATGTGTGTTAAAAGGAAATATAGGAAATAAAAGGAAAATAACCATTCAGCTTCACTCACAGAAGTCAAAAGCAGCAGTATAACGGCTTGTACTATCTAAGTCACCTCAACTTTTTGTGATATTAGAGGTTAAGCACATTACTGAAACGATGGCCTGGCACTGATATAGCACTCTTGATCTTCAGTAACCACCATTTATAACAAGACTAGAGACTTAGTGTGTCAGTCATAACAACATGACGAGTAGTACAAAAATAACATGATGACTTTTGTCCCTATGAAGGGACAAAAAGATGGCTTATGAGATACAAGCTGTTAACATCCCAGAAGACAAATGTTTCTTTCCAGGAGTCACTCACTTTAGTTCTTGTGCAATCAACAGCTATAGAGTCTACACTCCCAGCATGTCCCCTGCAGCAGTGAAGGGCTTTCACTTTGTTTTTCTCCACGTTCCACTCCCACAGCAGCACGGTTTGGTCCATAGAAGCACTGAGTAATAGGCATGATAAACTATCTGAGGAAGACAAAAAAAAGTCATGCTTGCACCCAACTCAGCTTTCCAAAGTCATTATAGTTTATATGCAATTATTCTAGTCCAAGAAGAAACAGCAGGTAGAATCTCATACATATATCTATTTACATCATGTTACCCTGCAAGTACAATAAGCATACATACGAATATTTGCTAATGATGTCTGCAAGATAGATAGACAACTTATATGTTGAACTAACTGTACTGGTGTTAGTACAAACTAACTTATTACTGTTAAAGGACTGTTTCACCTCATGACTTAATTTCTACCATCACTGACGGACACAGAAATAATTCTAGCATTTACATAATTAAATATCCATACTTGAGGAATTCTGACATTTCTCCTTCAATAATCAAACTATTACTACTCCCCTAAGATATATATACTGACCTTGCTTTACCCATGCCACATCCTTCACTACTTCTGTATGCCCAGCTACTGTCATGATGGATTTTCCTTCCAAAGACCAGATTCGAGCAGTCTGATCATAGCAGCCAGTTAATATCCTACAGGATTTGAAACATTGTTGTTAAAACTAACAATGTTTTTATGGAAAAACAACCAAACAAACCCCAAACAAAACCCCCTTAACCAGAAACTTAAAAAATAATAGCATAGTAACTGCTCAGGCTTAAAATCACTTATGTAATTTGAAATAAAAGAGAGTTATTCCTGATGTGTTACTAGAGGATATCAAAGCATTTTCAAACCATTACTTAATAGAGGAACATTGTCTAGTTAGTTGGAAAATGAATGAGAACATACAGTAGAAACATACAGTAGAAAAAGACAATTATTGTGGCTTTTTTTTTAAAGAAAAGCTCTGCATAAAGGTATGCTATTATATTTGTTGCTAATTAATGTCACATTTGAAGTCAAGGGTTTAAGCTAAAATAAGAGCTAAGGAATGCTTGCTGTCCTTTTAAGTGAAAGAACAATAAACAGCGTTTGTATTAACAGTATCACGCTCAGTGACTCTATAGCTTTTTTTCTACTTGCATTAAAGTCACCGTCAGCACAAAGCATTAAAACTGAACTGCTTACAAAAGCAAGCAGCTGACTGACTTGACAGGTTAAAACAACTAAAACACAGAACAAATTGGGGGGGAGAAAAGATATTAAAGAGACAGAATACTCCTTCATTTGACACCATGGTGTCCTCTGCACACAACAAGAATAAGCAAGACAAAACTTAGAATGGGCTTAGTGCAGTACCATTCTTCAGTAGCTTGAACAGAACTGATCCAGTCATCATGGAAGATGCACTCCTCTGGCTGAGGGGCCATGTATTTCTCCACATACTCTATTTCCACCACTTCTTCCTGTGCTCACAGAAAAAATATACTTATTTAGGATGGGTTTGTTTTTTTTTTTAACTCAATAGCAGCAATAGTTAACGCTAACACAAAATATACAAGGTTATCGGGTAAAGATCTTGGTATCTGAATCCTTTGCTACATTAGTGGAATAAAGTGTCTAAACTATACTGTTACCTGTATTTTTATCAAATCACTATGAATAGCAAGCTGGAAACAAAAGCAAGCAATTTCTCGGGTTCCTCTTCTTCTGTATTTACCCACATAAAACTGGTGTCTACAATATTTCATAGTATTTTCTAAAGCTAATGCTAACCTCCCTCATTATCCCCAATGCAACTAATGGAACAGGAGACAAAAATACGTTAGTGATGAACTGAATAAGACAAGAATTTCCCCTCTGAACTGTATATAGACAACAGTTTGGATAATTATGTTCCTTGCACTGCTCATACTCTCTAATCACTCTGTGCTCCAGAATGGACTTAAAAATGCAGGGAAAGTTGGAAAAGAAGTAAAACTGAGTAAGGAAACCTACCTAGTCAGGACGACAGTGTAATACCTAAATCAGACTGAAGTAAACTGGCCAAGTCTGTTCTATTGTCCAAAATGGGGAGAAACTGAATATGACTTACTGTGGAGATATTTTCCATTTCCATGTGCGTGACCAGTGGCATTCGCAAGAACTGCCCATTGATAAGGAAGTCGAATTCCACATATTTGTGATCCGCTGAAACACATTAGGAAAAATCCATGTCCAGGTGTCAGCACCTACCAGACACCATCCAGAACAGCACCACTTTTTAAATCCTTTTCTCTGTAGCTAACCAAACCACAGCAGTGCTTCACCACTGTCCTGTACAGACGTTGCCACTGCTAGCTCTCATCTTTATCACTGCTAGCTAGAGGCCTCTATCTGAGGCAGCAGAAATTTGGGTTCATATTTCTTCCTCTGTAACGGCACAGTTGACACAGGCCCCGTATTTCAACAAAAGCATTGCTTTGTGCACTAGTTTTCCAGGTTGCTTGCAATTTCATGAGTTAAAAGCAACTAGTAGAAGTCTCAGCAGTTTGGAATACAGTTAGTCTACTTTGTCATGGAAAATGGGATTTCTTAACATTCCATAGGTGTCTTTTCCCCAAAAAATCTTTCAAGTCAGTCAGGCCCATGTCAGCTGGCATTTGCAAAATGGTGGAGCTCTTCTCAAAGGCTTTCCTAACAACCAAAAACCTTTGGTTTTTTTCATTAGTTTTGCCAGGGTTTGGAGAATTCTTCAATTACCATTTGCTGGGGTAGCTTGGTCTGTGGTGCTGGGCAAACACTAGTCCAGCTTTTCTCTTGGAACTGCCCACCATCACTGCTATCTGATGAGTTCAAAGTGTGCCTTACTCCGGGTGGCCAGAACAGAACAGAAAGGCAAGAGCAGCTAGGGTTGAGGGGCCTGTGGGTACCAGGGTGCTGCTTCTGACTCTGACAGCACGTTTCCTTGCCCGGGTCTGCCCTGAGCCGTCTCGCTTGCAGCCCCATGCACTACAAAAAGTCAAGCTCAGCCCGACTCGCTCGGTGCAGCGGGCAGCGGGCGGCTTCAGACGGCGCATGCGGTCAGAAACAGGGGCAGTAAGTGGAACTTATCACCCCATGGCAGAGCAGGCCCTAAGCCAGACCCGGTCCCGGTACCTACCGTTGCCGGCCGCCAGCAGCTTGTTGATGAGCTGGCTGAGGTCTGTGGTCTCGGAGGCCGCAGGCACCGAGAAGGGCACATCCTCCACCGCGTACCTGCGGGCACACAGCGCCGTTACCGCCTCTGCGTTACTCTCGCCCCAAACCCACCGCACACCCCCCAGGCCCAGGCGGGCGCCCGCTCACCTGCGGTTCTCGGTGCGAAACCGCGCCGTGAGCTGCGCCATGATGCTGCTGCGCCCGACCACGTGCCGCGATTAGCCGTGCCCGCCCCCTGGGCACCGCCTCCCACCCGCCTGCCGGCAGCGCTCCGGCCCCGCCGAGGCTCTTTCCCTCGGCCCGGCTGGCCCGGCCTCGCTCAGCCGCTGCTGCTACCGCTGCTGGAGCTGCTGCAGCCGCCGCCGGCCGTGCGCACAGCGGGCTGCGCGGCGCCGGGTAGCGGCGGAGACTACAGCACCCAGCATGCCTCACGCGGGCCCTTCCCGGCGCCCCCTCGCACCTCCCGCCTAGAGAGCGCGCTTGCGCGGAGGGGCGGTGTGCAGTGCATGGCGGTGACTGCCGGAGCAGAGCCGAGGTTGAGTATACCCCTTCTGGGCGCTCCGCTACTCCCCGCGGAGCTGGCGGCGGCAGGGCCGACCGGGCTTCGGGAGCGCTCTCCTCTTGGGGAGGTAGTAGTAGTAGTGGGGGTGGTGGGTGGGGGACTGTAGCCGCTGTGGGAGGCATGGCGCTGATGGTGTGGGGCGCCCCCGGCTCCCCTGAGGAGGAGGCTGAGGAGCGCTTTCCCTGAGGCACTCGCAGGCCCTTGCGCCGCTGCAGCGGGGGTTCCCTACGGCACTGCGCAGCCCGGCCCACCCCGTCGTACCGGCTTTGTGGCGGTGAGCAGTTCCCTGCGGCGCTGCTGTAGTCGGGAGCGGGAGCGTTCGCTGCTGCTGGTGTCGTCTGGGTGTAGGTTGTGTTTCTTTGCATGTAAAGGGACGCATCCGGACTTTAAAAGAAGCTGTAAGGGAATTAGGTCTTTGGAGAGAAGGCTGCTTGTGTGAGTACCCGCTGCGTGTTCGGTTTATATGCGCGCTTCCTCTGCTTTTTTGACAGATGCTTGTGGCCTCTCAGGGAGCAGTTGAGCTTTCCCTGTGTGGTGACTCCCGTTGGGGCAGCTTGCTAGAGCTGGCCAGGGTTTTGTGGGACTCTGACATCTCATCTCTTTCTTAAGTGTAATTAAAAGGTCTGACGCGGTCAGCATGATTGACAGAGTTGCGTTTTCCAGGTACTTGTGTTAACTGCACAAAACCAACTGGGGAGACCTTTTAGGCAGGAGTCCCTAGACCTTCTGTGCACTCTTAACCCTATGTACCTGCTCTTCTATGACAGGAAGAAGCTAAGTCTCAAACCTGGTACAAGTTAATATAAAGCTAAGTGTAACTCGTTTACTATCACTATGCCCTGATTTTCTTCCTGTTGAGTTTTACTGTAGTCCATGTCCTTCATAATGATGGTAGAGATACATCGTCAGAGGTAACTTTTTCAGAGAGAGTGTTTAATTGTTGTGAGCAATGCAATTATCTAAAATCATTACAAAAAACCTCTAAGCATTTAATGGAAATCCCAAGAAAGATTGTGGGTGAGGCATTATACTGTACATATTTCCTGTCAAAAAGTATAAAATAAAACTGGAATGGGGAATATTGCTGTCAGAACTGCTGAAAACATGAACTTACACTGTCAAGCTCTGATTCTCTTTTGGTTTTAATGGGTATGCATTGAAGACTTGAATCTTCAAAACTGTTAAGAGAATTGCCTCCTTCCTGCCTGGACAGGTATTCCTAGGTAGGATGCACTTATTATCATAACAGACTTACCTGGTTTCTACAGTTTAGGTTTCTTCTTATTACTAACATCTTCCAATGTTGACTCGGTGTTAAAATAATTAGTCCTGTGATTTCAAAAGGCTGCACTTCCCTGTGGGATTTGGGTGCACGTTGACTTTACAATGGGGCCTCATAACTGAGGGAAGGTAGAAGCAGGCATTCATAGAAGGCCTTACAATTATGTCAATCAAATCTGGTGTATTTTTAGGGACCACTGCTTGTAGTTCGTAGGTATAGGCGTTACATAGAATAAAGGATTGGAGGCAAGAAAATAGAAGTCAAATACTTTGCCTTAAGGCAGAGCAGAGGCGTGACTGGTCAATGATAGGATTTTAAAGTAATGTCAGCTTGACTTTTCTGTTATTGTCTTTAAAAGTTTGTATATTGAGAATCAGTATGAGGGCTTCTCCATTACAGAGGAGATTGCAACTGTTAGGAGAAAAGCTCACCTCAGAGCAAGAAATCCTGCTCCTGCTGACAGTTCCTGATGTTACACAAGTTGTGTATGTGGATACCAGCCAGTGAAGACCTAGCATATGCAAGAGGTGCCCCTGGCTTTGACAGCTGTGTTATCATGGCAATTCTTGATGGCTAAATAAATGGAGATCTTGCTGCCTCCTGTGTTTTGCTAAATGATCTTGAACTATCAGCCAATTTGTCTGTGGAATTGAACCACAGATGGTAATTGTAAGCTAGATTGCAGTGCATGTTTGCTGTCTTGAAGATCCTACATAAAATGCTCATGATGGTTAATTCCATTTGCCTGTGCTTGCTGCTTCTGTGGTTGCTTACTGTCTTTGTAGAGTTGAACCAAGGATAGCAATAGCCATAGTTTTCCCTTTATTTTGAGCAGAGTGCTTCCCAAAGGGAGGCAGAGCAAACAAAGTGGTGCTAACTGGGTTGGAAACTGCCTTGGAGTGGTAGACTTCATGGAGGGCAGCCTGTAGAGTGGTTTGGGTTAAGGCTAAAGCTGAGGCATAGAGAGCTGTCTGTTTGATGTATGTACTGATGATACAGCTATATTCTACACTAATATTAAACTCCCGTGTTTTCCTTCAGCCCATTGTTAAACGTGGGATATGATGGTGTTACACTGGAAATTTTTGTGGCACTTATGTAAAGAGTATATGAAGAGCTACTTGTATGTATGTTGTTTACTCATTCATGACAAAATATCCACACATTTATGTATACAGAATTTAACTGTCTTGTTTGGGCAATCTGTTCACAATAATTATACAGTTATTTAATTAATTACCTATGTATTTACTTTTAAGTATCTGTAACAGTGTATTTCTTCCAGACAAAAATATCTTTTTGCTTGGGGTTGCACAACACTCAAGTTAATGAAACCTGGATGGTTAAACCATGGAGTTCATTGTGCAGGGTGATGTATGTGCCTGGTTAGAGCAGTGGTCAGACAACATCACAGGCAAAAAAGTACCACAGGGATTTTTTTAAACATAAAGATAAAACTTCAGCTATTTCTGGGCTGCTTGTGAGAGGAAGCGGGATAAACATCACTGTATATTTGCCCTACTGCTGTAATCTTTCCCCTGAGCTTTATTATTAACCAGTGTTAGATACAGGACATTGGGCTGTGGGTCTGTCCCAGTACAGCGATCCTTGTGTTCTGTAGCTGGATATATGCTTAAGGGTACATGCCATTGGTATCTCTGGAACAAACCTCTTCAGTTTATCTTGGAGAACTAGATGTGCTGCTTTGGCAAAACTGACATATCTTCTTGAAATCTTTTAACTGAGGGAAAATGGTGGGGTGATGATGAAATCTAGCTTTCTGCCTTTTTTCATATGCCACTAACATGCTTCAGACACTTTAACTGAAGCAGCTCAGAATTGTTCTCAGATCCAAAGGTTTTTGATTGGTGAGCATGAGGTAACTTCATTTGGAACTTGGTTTTGGAGTGTCATCACTTGAAAAGCAAATGGAAAAATAAATCTGCTTTAGATTAAAGTATTTAGTGTATTGAGCATATGAGCAGCTTAATTTCTCAATGTTGTTTGTATCAGCAGGGTGCTTTATTCAGCTTCAAAAGCCAAGGAGATGTAGATTAACTTTGCCTGTGGTCCTTTGTATCTTTGCAAAGCAAGATAAGTTTGTCCTTCAAGGGTTGTAGTTCTTTTTGAGTGATTTTCTAGCCTTTTACTAAAGTTGTAAACAGTTAAAATATCACAGCCAAGAAGGTCCATTTCAGGACCCCTTCTATGTGGTGTAGTGAAGAAGATAAAGCTGGTAGGAGCCACATGCTTGTGTAATGCTGCCTGTCTTTAAAATAACTACTGAAGGGAAAAATCCTGAACACCTTTCCTCCTCCCTCACTCCAAACTGCAGGAATTAAGTTATTCAGTTTGGCATATCATGCATGTAGTCTAGTATATATGTACTGTAGTAACATAGGAGCCAAGTTAATTTGTCATTTTTGTCTCACTGCTGGTGAATATGTGCGATTGGTCTCTCTTTTAAAGGGTGTACTGTTTGGGTGTCCTGTGGATGTAGCAATTCACTGTCCAAAATTCTGTTTGCTTGATGGTTTATTGTGGGCAACTGAGGTCCTTGAAGTAGTGCCTTTTTCTGTTTCATCACAATTAATGCCAAATTTTATTTAGTGTATCTGGCATTTTTCGTGCCTAAAGCTTACTGCTGTAGACTAACAATAGTAATTTCATTTAGATGTTGGTTTATATCCCTTTAAAACAAACAATCTATTTCAAGATGGCTGCATGACAGATTTGGGTAACACAAATCCTGTCTGTTGATTATGGAAGTAGATGAGTAATATTTTTGTAAAGCAGTGCTGGCATATCTTTAAATATTGAGTGTTCTCTAGATGTGTATGGTTGTTGAATGCTTGTGGATATACTTAGGTTAAATCATGAATGTGTATGTGTGTTTTATATCTGTGTATGCAAAGACAAGTCTAGCAAATTCTTATACAAGACACTAAACTACACTCCTAGAGCAACACATGGAAATTTTTCTGCAGTGAGTAATAAAGTGATAAACAGGCAGGGATTTCTTGAGGGCTTTGCTGTTAGCTTGCAACAGTGTTAGAACTTGTAAGACTAAATTTGTAGGACAAAAGAAAATCCTGAAGCAATGTCTTGATTGAGGCTAAAGTACAGAAGGCTGAAATAAAATTTCGTAACTTTTTCAGGTCACCTTGTAATGGAAGAAAATGGAGCTGACCATGACATTGCTATGGAAGGATCTAATGATTTGTTCATAGGCAACTGTAATGGTACAGGAGAGTCAGAAACAAAGGATCAGGTTTTTCAGGTGAGGTATGGATGTCCTGTCTTTGTAGATACTTTCTTTACATCCTCTCTAATGAACCTGCAGTATGTTATTTCATTGAAGTGTTTTTTTCCCCGGCCTTTATAGTAGTACATTGTGTCTTTTAAAAAGTGCAAAAGTTCCTTCCCTTGGGTTCTTGTGCCATTTGGTTTTGAACTGATGAATATCCAGATGTTGCATGTAACGACAACCTTTAGTAATTGTATTAATGGAACCTGTTAGAGTGCTGAAGAAATATGTTTTATTGTGTTAGAAAAATCCTTTAATAAAAGAGTACTTCGTGACATGCCTTGGAGTAAGAGTGATTGAGAATCTGTTGTTTTTCCTTCCCAAAGCTTCCTGCTGTAGACTAACAGTAGTAATTTCATGTCATTATATGTTGTTTTATAACCCTTTAAAACAGATGTAATTTACTTCAAGATGGCTGCATGACAGATTCGGCTAATGAATTGAACATTGGGTTAAATTGCTTAGTGACCAAATGTGGCAAATAATCCAGACACAGGATGCCTGTGTAGGTATTGGGGAAGGAGAGTGTTTAATGTATTCATTATCAAATATCACCAGATACTTCTAGTCAGATTTCTGTGCATAAATGTTCTGCATTACTTCAGCTAAGACAAAATATGATTCAGGTAATGATTCAGTAGCACGCTTAAGGTCTCTGCACAGTGTCTTTAACATAACTAGTGCAATTTTTTGCTGCTTTTCTGGTGGAGTTTACAATAGACAGGTTTAGCACAGATTTATTCTTGAAGGATTTTTAGGTTATTTGGCTCAGGTCTGACTTCAATATTAAATTTGGAAACATTCTTCCCCACTCTTTGGATTTACAGTTTACAAATTTTTGCAGCAGAAATGTCAGTTGATTGTGTGATTGCTGCAAGAGATAACATGAACTGCACTCCTCCTTGCATCGACCAAATGACAGCCTGACACATTATACATGTGGGCTGCCTGTTTGCAGTTATTTTTACATGTTCAATATTTCTGTTGTCAGAATTTCAACAAGACATTTGTGCTTGAAGTTTAAATTTAATCAAAATGGGATGTGCTTTAAGACCTTGATTCTGCAAGCTTGGGGAGTATAAGCTCTGAGTACATATTTTTTGAGACTTGCAAAATCTGATTCTTGGTCTTGTGCTGTATAGTTCTTGGCCTTGAATTGGAAGGTTTGAGTTGCTTATGTTTATTTTGTGGTAAAGAATCAACGAAACTTGTAGAAATTTTAGTTTTCATAACTAAATACATGTATGTAAAGGTGAAGTGGAATAGTGTCTAGGACTTCTTTTGAAGTCAAATCAGGTTGGTAGGTATTTGACAGTTTTGGTATAAGTTCTTTCAGATTCTGGGTAGATATGATGGTTTTAGGGAACAGATTTTGGTCACAAGGGATTGTCTTTCCCTTTAATAGAGAGGGTTTGTTCTAGGAAGCAGAAACATGAATACATTTTCATCAGAAATGGAAAGCAAAAAATAGAGCTGTAGTGTTAGCTGGTAGCCTCTTGATCAGAAGGACGAGAGCTCCCTCCAAGTATACAGTACAGCACACTGGGTTAAAATGTTTTTTCCTTTCTTTCTTTCCTTCTTTTTCAATTTTTCTTTTCTTTAATAGAAATTGCTACTCAAGATTAAAGTACATTTTACTGTTTTTCCTCTGTGAAAGCATTTAACCTGCATGGATTCCAGGGATCCATTGTTTGGAAAGAGTGACTCTCCTCCAGTCTTACCCATCACAGTACACCTCTTGGGCTCTCCATCATCAGCTGTGCCTGCCCTGCCACCCCAGCCTCACTCCACAGAGGACTCCCACCTGGTGGACCAAACGGGGCAGCCTCTCTATGAGCTGCAGCCCCTCGGAGGGCCCACTGCACCGATGGTGAGTTGTCTGAAAAGAGGTCAGGTGTGAGAGGCAAGGATGCTCTTTGAAAAACTCTTTTACAAGGTGCTTGTTTGTTGTAGCAACAGCTGATTCAGACTTTAGCAAGGAGGTGAAACTTTTCAGTGGTTCACTTCATGCTGCAGTTGTTCTTCCTCAGGTAGGCAAATCCTGTTTCCAGCCATTACTAATTTTATTAAACAACTTAGTCTTTTGTCATTATCAAGCCTGGATGTAGCTGTGCGATGAGATCTCATACTTCTCCCACTGCTGCTTTACCAATGTTCCCTGAAATAAGTGTATCTGTGTTTTCCGGGTGGGGATTAGAACATTAGCAACAAGCTAACCCATATGTCTCTCCTTCCCTCCCACCCGCCTGCAATTAATGTGCTTAAAGCATTACTTGTAATTCTTAACACTTACTTTGTAAAAAGGTAATTCTAGCCTAGAAGGCTTGGTTGGCATGTGTTGTGCTGTTACTAAAAACTGTTCCACCATTTAAAGTGTAAGAAATTAGAAACAAGATGATATTTTATGTTATTGTAGGCTTTATAACATTGTTGGGAACAAGTCAGTGGTAAATATGGGAAAATATACCATAAGGAGTTGTACAGGTTTTCCAGAATTCTAGGAGAATTTATTTATTTATTTTTAAAGTCCTGGAGCTTTTCTTCTGTCATTTTTTGCATAGAGTTCAGTTTCTTAGGAGTAAAGGTCAACATTCGATATGTTGTGATTAATTCTGCTAGTCCAGAATGGGGTCACAGTGAATCCATGAATGGCTTTCAGGTTTTTGATAACTTTAATAATAGTGTGTAAGATTCAAATAAATGTGTAATTCATTGTAGAATCCACTGAGGGTGGGTTTGGGGTTCTTTTGTTGTTTGTTTTTTTTTTCCCCTTTAATTAATTAAAGAGCTATTTTAAAAGAGGGAGAGTAATTTTAAGAAATGGACAGTAAATAGGCAGGGGTTTTATTATATAAAATCATGTTAATTTATATGCCATAATTGCAACCAAAATATTTCCTGTTCTGGTAATAAGCAAACCCAGTTGTGCTGCATGATGATCACCATACAAACTAATGCCATTCATACTTTTGTGTGATTGCCTTACAGATGATTGTTGCCAGCCAGTCAGAAAATGGACAGGTGCTGCATGTCATCCCTACTACCCAGCCAGGAATGGCCCAAGTGATTATTCCTCAAGGCCAACTTTTGGATGTGACCAGCACGCAGGGTGAGTTTAACCTGTGGGACTTGAGAGTGTGTGTTCCTGTGACTAAACATATCCTGCATCATGTCTTTTTAAGCATCTTCTTTGTATGTATTTCCTTTCCTTATCAGTTATAAGACAAACATACATACTTATGAAATTTGCTTTCTGATTATGAATCTGGCACCCCACACACCACGTTTTCTGTTTGGCAAAAGCCTCATGAAGTAAAAGCTGTTATGCTCACTTTAGATATATGATGGATAGATTGAGATATTAAGCACAAACTGCTTCTTGCCTTCTTTACCATTGATAAGGATGTTTGTGCCAAGTCAGATAGCTGTACTATCAGTTTCAGATCTCCACTGTTTACTTAATTTTGAGTGACGTAGTTAATGCAGGGAGAAGAATTAATGTTATTCTGGTCTGTTCCAGATATCACTGGTGATAATGCATCTTTTGAAAAGCGAGGAATGAAGTTCCTAGGTAGAAATGCAGTTCCCATTGAAGAAAATGATATGTAACTTTAACTTTATTGCTAAGTTTATTCCCCTCAGTGTGTTAATTGTCACACTCTAAGTGTATGTCGAGATGCATAACTAGAAGCACAGGTTTTAAGCTTCTCGCTAGAAAAGGGACATACTGAAATCTGAAAGCATTGATTATTTATCTGCAAGCGTTGCTGGGTGCAAAATGCTGTGTACTAGTTTCCATTCACATAATAAGATTGAGAGCTAGATTGTGTCACATTTTGTTAAACTCTCCAAGGTTTTAGGTTTTTTTTTAACTGTCTTTGCATTTTCTGTATGAAGTCCTCAAAATCTGAGAAAATTCTCCATATCTGAGGACTAGTTAAGTGCTTCTGTGCAATGAGAGCTCAAAGGTAAGACTCAAGTCCTGAGGCTGGGTGGATAGAATAAAAAGAATTCAGATTCAAGTCATGATCCAGCCCTTTTCACTGGCAACTGGAATATGGTTTCACGACCTTGCATTGAAAGGCTTGCTCCTAACCTAATGCTCGTGTTTTTCTTCCTCTCCACGTGCTCTTACATAGGAGTAAGACTACTGTTTAGTTAGTGTTGTCTTACGTGACTTTAAGCTGACTGTGAGCCTTTAGTTACTAAAGAATTGCTGCTACTTTTTGTAGGCAGTAAATTGCAATGATGAATAGTATTTTTGTATTCCTATTTTTTGTCTTAAACACTCTTCCATCTTTGTAGGTAGCTCAGTTTTGTGGTATTTGAATATATATTCTACAGGGGGGTTTGTGATTGTGTTTGATTGGTTTGTTTTTCTGGAGACTTGCTGTGTAAAACTCTTTGGAGTTATTTGGTCTTTGAAAGACAGACAAGACTTGTTAGTGATATACTATGGAGATTAAAGGGGAAAGAAATTGGACTGCTGGCCCTTGAGTTTCGCTTCCCTGCACATGGTGGTAATGCATGCAATGGCACAGGGCTTCAGAGTACACTGTAGTGTCTTAAGGGCATGTCTGTGTAGAGGAACCAGTGCTCTGAGCTTTGAACCAGCGTGCTGTTTATGCAAGGTGCACACTTACAAATCTCCTAGCACAAGCTTTCTTAGTGGAGTGATTTCTGTATTTAGACAGTAATTTATCACTGTCTCTTGGGATGGGGGGAAAAAGCTTTCATAATAGAGGGACAAAAATCCTGCTTCTAAAGAGAGCTCCCATTTCTTTATGTTGAGACCAAAGTATCAAATGCCTGCTTTCACAGTTTTGCATTATGTTTTTGTTTAACTATATATGCAGGCTTCATTCTAACAGCATTTTTTGGCTTACGGATTGCTCCCTGTTATGAAGAAAGGCTAAAGCATTTGTTCCAATACCATGTAAGGTTCAATTACAAGAGGCCTATTTTATTTGTTTGGGCCTTCTTTCCAAGCAAAAAGCAGTGTTGTAATCTCCTTTTTTCTTATTTCAAAAGCAATCACTGTGTGATTTGCAGCTGAACAAAATAGTTGTGCAATCCTATAAGGATTTATGGGAATGTAAAGCAGAGTAATGTACACGTTCTTAAGATTATTTGCTTGGTTATGGAAGGTTTCATTAGCAGTAACATGATTTGTCCTTGAGGATAAACAACCTTATCAAGTGTATCTCTGTATGTGTGCTTAGAGTTTAAGTATTGATTCACAACTGTTAAACCACCTTATCATCTAGAGATCTTATTTTGTATGTCAAAATGCTTGCTCTTCCAACACAAAGTTTAATCATAGCTTATTTCCTCATTCTGAGTTCAGTTGTTAACCAGGAGGCTGTTTTATTTTTATAAAGATGTTTCAGAGGAGAAGTGTGGTGATGGGAACTTGCAGACTGTAGTGGTGGCCGCTATAGCAGACAGTGGAAGCAGTTACATTCTACATCCACAGGCATCTCTCACTGTATCAAAAAAAACAACCACCAGGTAGGTCAGGAGGTAAAATGATGGACAATATTTCTGATCCCTGCTAGTAGTGCTTTTGCTTTCTTGCACTTTGTTTTTGCAATGGTTATCACAAAATTACCTTAGAAGAGAGGTTGTGAACCCTCAGTACTAGTGAGTGATTTGTAGCTAACTGTGTTTGCAGGCAGCTTTTGTACATGCCAGAGCACCGGAAAAGTCACTTAAAGGACCTGTATTCCAGAGGTAGTTGGATATATTCTGACCAGAGCAGTAGATGTGCACTTAAAATAACAATGCAAATTACTGAAATTACTTAAAGGGACATTGATACTGCCAACCAGGAGTTGAAAGTGATTACATGGGTTGAGATAAGAGCAGTCAAGTAACTAAGGTACAGTACAAAACTATTACTACTACCACTAATAATGATAAGGGAAATAATAAGGAGAGAGAACATGAAACTAAAAGGGGAAAAGGAAAAGAAAACAATAAACGCAAGTGATGTTTGTAGACAATACAGTTGCTTACCACCCACTGACCGATACCCAGCCTGACCCAAGCAGCCATCTGGGCCTTCCAGATAATTTCTCCCAGTTATATACTGGCCGTGATGTGCTGTGGTGCGGAATACCCCTTTGGCTAGTTTGGGTCAGGTGTCCTGTCTCTGCTTCTTCCTAGCTTCCCATGCCCCTCCTCATTGGCAGAGCATGAGACTAAAAGTCCTTGATCAGGGTAAGCATTACTTAGCAACAACTGAAAACATTGGTGTTACCAGCATTGTTCTCAGACTAAAGTCGAAAACACAGCACTGTACCAGCTACAAAGAAGAAAACCACCTTGCAGCTGAACCCAGGATGACATAATGCACTGATTTGCTGTTACCTGCTGTTTAAACTGGTTGCTTTCTTGTATGTCAGTGTAGACTTTTACTATGTGTTTTTGTTTTTCAGGGTAGTGGAAGATCCCTTTCCCATCCCTCTCCAGCTGTTGCCACCAAATACACCTGCATGGGCACACCGTCTCAGGAGCTGTGAGGTAGGCTGCAAATAATTCTCACTTGATGTTTTGTCATCTGGATCTAAGATGCTGATCCAGTTCCATGAAGAGAATAATTGACAGTGGTAGAAGTTGTGTTCAAGCTTCCTGATATTATGAAATACTACTGGTACTAGCTGGTACTACCACCACATTTAGACACATAAAATGCTGTGGAATCCCTTCCTTTTTTGGGAATTCTAGAATAACTGACCATCAACAGCTCCTGAAGCAAAAAACCATGCTTCTGAAATCTTGATGCTGTGCAGTGCTGGGAAAAGCCATTGTTTGTCATGTTAGAGTTCACTTGTGAGCTATAGTGTAAGCTTTGCTGTCTTCTGCTGAGCAGATTGGTTTTTGTTGCCCTTAGTGATCCATTGAGAATAAAATGGCCTGTCTGCAAGTGTTTGTATTAGTTTGTGTTGTCATATGGAAATCAAAATCTATGTGACTTACCAGGATCAAATCTGAGACTTGGAGCTCCTTAATATCAATGTTTTACTAAGGATTTCTATTTTAGATATTCTCAAGTTTGGTTGGTTTGGGGTTGTTTTTTGATTTTTGTTTTTTTGTATCAGCATGGTTACCTGTGCTTGGTTTCTCTTTTATTACAATGTGATCTGTCTTTATTCCTTGGGATGGCTTTTGACCCAAACAGAGCTCTCTGCATATTGTTAGATGTCTGAAGAACTGTTCTGATGATTGGGATGTTATAAATAGCTGAAATGCATCATAAATCACTTAAAAAGAAGGGAAGGGAGATGGGAAGATTGTGGAGAGATCACCTACCCGTTCCTCCTGCCACCAGGCTCTTCCTGATAGATGTTTATTTTACTTTCTCTTAATATTTTTTAAAGGGAAACTCATGTTTTCTCTAGCTAATTCACCTCTGTAGAGACCCCTACCATTTGAGGTTTTTCCTGTTGGCTTGGCCACTGGTAACTCGAAATTACAGTTGCAGGGACTTAGAAATTTAATTTCTTGCTGTATCCACTTAGAAATATTTTTAAAATAAGAATATTTAAAAAATTAACTATATATAAAGATCTTTTATATATATGTGTGTATATACACACAGCTTTTATTTCATACAATATATATATCCCAGGGAGCCAGCTAGTACTGTGCTCCGAAGGGCAATGACTCCTTTGGCAGTTAGTACTGCAGGCAGAGAGCACTAAAAGCTGCAGCTGTTCAGAGTCAGCACTAAGCTCTGTGTTTGGTATTGATTCACTGACTGCCTTGAAATCTTCGCCTCATACTTGCTATGCCTACAGAGTAATGCCTCTGGTATCCTGCTGCTGTAGCTCACTCGAGGAAAACTGCAGTCTTGGTGTGTGTACTTTAGTGTAAGCTTTTATGTACCCTTGCTGAGATGAGGCCAGGGGAGAGGAAAGGAATTGCCTCTTTTTTTTTGCTTGAAGCTTCACTGGAGTTAAAGGATTGAAGAGTACCTCAAGGTAATTATATCACTAATAAAAAGTGGATATAAAAAAATAGTTATTTTCTATAACCTACTTAGTTTTCAATGGCCTGATCTTTTGCATTTCCAGCATTTATCAGCATACTGAAACAGTGTCATTAAAAACTACATTAATTAATATCAACTGTACAAAGTTAAGTTCATTTATTTTTCTGGAGCAGATGGTCTCATTTGTCCATTTGTTCCTACTTTGGAAGCCCCTAGAGAGGAGGGATCTTACGTGCTGTATGATTTTCTTCTCCTCCTAATCCCCTCCCACCAATTTTAGGAAAATGATCTAGCACATAAGTAAAGCCAGAATAGGAGCCAGTGCCTTAGCTGTTATCACAACAGTTTTATCAGTCTTGTCATCTCGCTAAGATAAGGTCAGTGACTTATTTATAGTGACAGGTATAAGATATGGAAAGAAAAATGCTGGTCATGCATTATTCCCTGTGTGGCATGGTACTGTAATCCTTCTTGTGAAAGCTGCCACCCCAGGTTTCTGTAAAGAAGGTACTTCTGGTACTTCTCAGGCTGCTTTGTTGCTTCTGGGTTTTTCAGATCAAGTTTTGGACAGAAATATTATTTATAATTTCTGGCTGAGCAGTTGTCAACTTCTCTTCCTCACCACAGCTGTGGGAGTGCACCTATAGGTGTAATAGGTGGAGCGGTATGCTTGCAGCAGTGCTGAAGAGCAAGCAGCTGCTGTCTCAGAATGACTCGTGCATCCAGTGCATACATAATCCTCTGCTTTTGGGCTTAACCTAACAGCAACACTGTGCTGGCCCAGCTCATTCACAAGGTGTTTGTTTGTTCTTTGTTGACTTTAGCTCTTGCTAATGACAAACATTGTTTTACTTAGGTAAAAGGCAGGTTTTATAAAGTTGTCCCTAAAGTATTTGTGCAGTAATAGTCTTGGAGAGACACTGTTGCTGCTTTTGTTGTCAGTATTAAACAACAGGCTGCACTATCAGTGAAGGTGGCAAAATAGATCCATCAGTTTAGTCCTCATTCACTATGCGTTTGTCTTACAGATATGCTGTAAAACAGCTGGCAAACCTAGTGTTACTCCCAGCTGCTTGTCAGCCTGATCCTGAGCTGCATATGAACAGAAGTGAGCATGGCATTAAGAATTCTGATGAAAAGCTCTTCTCTGTCCCAGTGCTTTCTCTGCTTGCTGGCAGTCTCTGGTAGATCAGCACTGAACCAGCTGTGATGGCTCCAAGTAGCTGAACAGCTGTCACAGGGGATGTTGCAAAGTCAGCAAGTTGTGCTTTTTTTGTTGTTGTGTTTTGGGTTTGTTTGGGTTTTTTACTTTGAGTCAAGTTAGATGCTGTTTTTCTGGAGTTGTGTGCAGCTTGGCAGAGTTCACTGAAACCATCATCAGTATGCACAAGGCAGATCTGGTATGCTGTGTTTCTGTGGAATGTTGAGAACTGAGAGTGCCTTGAAGACTGGAGGAGGTGTTCTGTGAGACATTCAATTTGAAGTTAGTGCAGTAAGCAGGTGAGGCAATTACTGGTAGTATAAGCAGATGGATTCTGCTCCAGCTCAGTGCAGTGTGTGTGTTGAAGTAGATGCATAGACAATTTTTAGTGCTTGAGCAATTCTTAGTGAGAGTCAAGTGAAAAAGTTTGTCTAAGACAAACTTGTCTAGGAGCAACTGAAGCGTGTGTTGGGGGAAACACCAGGAGTGAAGTTGTCCTGTGGAAATTAGACAGGGTCAGTAACTGTAATCTTCTCAGGGGTTCTTGGTGTATTTAGGGTCTTGGAGAGCTGACAAACTCCTGACCTCAGTGGGGACTGCTCTGGTGTTAGATCCTGTGGTAAATCTATTTGTAAAGGATAATAGTGTGGGGAAAAAAATGATGACATGCCAAAAATCTGGGCCTGTGTCCTCACCTGCCAGGGTCCCTGACTGCTTTTGTTTTCTTGTGCAATGTTCAGCAGTCATCTGGGTGAATAATCCTATTATTTCACCTCCTTTCCATGCAGAAAATTGGGGACTCATACCGCGGCTATTGTGTGAGCGAGACAGAATTAGAGAGTGTTCTAACACTACACAAGCAGCAAACACAAAGTGTGTGGGGGACGCGCCAGTCTCCAAGCCCAGCCAAACCCGCCACACGGTTGATGTGGAAATCTCAGTATGTCCCATATGATGGGATCCCCTTTGTCAATGCAGGTAACTAACTTTTATTCTAATAACTGCTTTCAAAATTTCAACATGGGGTGTCAACTGGCCTTAAAGAAGGGTCTATATGGTGTTCCTTAGTGCTGGTGAAGTCAAGGCACAAACATACAAGAAGAGCAGCTTGGGCTCTTCTGTGACAGTCAGGAGGAGCTTGTTTCCTTGAAACTGCAGGATTATGTTTTGCTGTGATTATTTCCTTTTGTTCTTGAGAAATAAATTAGTTAAGTACTATTTGATGGGAGTTTTTGTGATGTGATCTTTAGGTGGAGGTCCCACCTGCTCTATCAGGATGTGAAAGTTCTTGTAAGGGTAAGAGCTTATTTGAGTAGTCTTGCCTAACTTGGAGGTCCTTTGAAGATTTTATTCCATACGAGCCAATGAACTGTTTAAATGGGGCCCTTTGAAAAACAACAAATGTAAAAGAACAAAATAAACATCAGCATACCTCAGCAGACAGATTTTGGGGTTTTAAAATGAATGTGCAGATTCCATAGGTTGGGAATTGCATATCTAGATCGTGCAATGCATATGTGAAATTACAAAGAGTTCATGCAGATATCAAATGACCAGGTTTTAATTGTTCCATAGAGATCATGAATAACTGGAATGTAGGTTATGTGCATGTGTTTTGGTTTATTTTTTTTTTTTTTGTTGGTTGGGTTTTTTTTCTGAAAGTAACTGAAAAAGTGAAATGATAGCACCAGTTTTAAAGCTTCAGCCATAAACTGAGGTATAAGAAAGCTAAGAACAAATCCAAGCCAATTTACACTTTTGTTTTTTCCCCAAAATGCTTTTGAGACATCTTTAGCTTTCTGTTTGATCTGCCTGATAGATGAGTTTCCCCACAGTATGATATTTACAGCAAAACCACGTTATTTTTTCCTTTAAAGTTGTAGACCAATAGAGATTTAGTTTATTAAACTAGTATTTTTTTGCTTTGCTCAGACCCCCAAAGAGATGTTGTGTATATATCTGAAGTGTTGTGTTTCCAATATGTTTAAGTTTAGTTTATAACTCTTCTATGAAAAGCATCCATTAAAATCCTTTCCACCTGAAAAGCAGAGGCAGCAAATATGATGCACTGAACAGCAGTTTAAAACCCAGATAAATGAATTCTAAACTGTGCAGGACAAAAGCATTATTCTCCAGGAATTTATCCCTTTTTTGTAAGTGGTACCAGTCTGTAATACCTGCCCTGCTGTGCTTCAGCTGTGGGAAAATACAGAGAAGCTGAGTAGCTCCCTATAGCGTAAAACAGGCAGTAATCATCAAAATCCTTATTGTTAATAACCGTTTTGTATAGTTGATACTTTTGTAAAACAAGGACCCCATCAAATTCCTTGAGATTTATATTAGCAAAGACTAAGTTAAAGCTCTGTAATGGTTTAAGCCCAGCCGGCAGCTGCTTGCTTGCTTCCCCCATCCCCAGTGGGATGGGGAGGAGAATCTGAAAAAAGGTAAAAACCTATGGGCTGAGATAAGAATAGTTGAATAACTGAAATAATAGTTAATCAGTTTTTAAACTGAAATAGCGAGGGAGAGAGGAAGAAATAAACCCTGTGCCCGGAAGAAACCTCAACTGATGCACAATACAATTGCTCACCACACGCTGACCGATGCCCAGCCAGTCCCTGAGCAGCCGTCGGTGCCTCCTGGCCAGTTCCCCCTGTTTATGTACTGGGCATGATGCTCTGTGGTATGGAATATCCCTTTGACTAGTTTGGGTCAGCTGTCCTGGCTCTGCTCCCTCCCAGCTTCTTGTGCCCCCTCCTCAGTGGCAGCTCATGAGAGATTGAAAAGTCCTTGATCAGGGTAAACATTACTTAACAGCAACTAAAACAAGGGTGTTTTATCAGTGTTGTTCTCAGACTAAAGCCAAGAGAGTTCTGTACCAGCTACTAGGAAGAAAATTAGCTCTGTCAGCTGAAACCAGGACAGCTGTTGAAGTCTTTTCAGTCCTAGATCTTCAATTTTAAGTTTGTTTTTAAAAATGAAACAAATATGTTTGTTATACATAATTCTCTTAAATTAACTTTAGTTGCATTGTTTTATTGATTTTTTTTTTTTTTTAATTTTTATTTTTTAATGTCACAGTTTAAAGCAAGAGGTTATTGGATATCTTATGGAAACATTACGTTGCTGTTGTGATACTTTAAAAAGTTTTGATTGTATCACATGGTATAAGCAGCTCCTTGCCTGCGCACTGAAATATATGAATTATAAACAAAAGATAACTAAACATGATGTGGAAGAAATCTGGAAGAAGTTCCTTTCTTGACCACTTTAGTGCTCTGCCTGTTACCCTTTTGTTAGAGGTCTGACTGGATGAAGTCACTTGCTTCAAATTTATAGCTCAGCAGTATTTGTTTAAGCCTGTCTGATTTTTGTGTGTGTATGCCACACTGAAACAGTGTTATTTAGCAGATAAGGTAGGTCAGACTTGCAGCTAAGAATTGTTAGGCGGCATGGCCTGAAATATTGATGTAAGACAAGAGGCTGGAAATAGCTGCTGAGTTTTTGTTGTGGTTTAACTCCAGCCAGCAGCTAAGCACCACACAGCCCACCCCTTCTGGCATGGGGAAGAGAATTGGAAGGGTGAAAGTGAGAAAACTTGTGGGTTGAGATAAAAACAGTGTAATAGGTGAAGCAAAAGCTGTGTGCACAAGCAAAGCAAAACAAGGAATTAATTCACCACTTCCCGTGGTCAGGCAGGTGTTCAGCCATCTCCAGGAACTCAGGGCTCCATCACATATAAAAGTTACTTGGGAAGACAAACCTGGGATATCCTCCTGCTTCTTACTCCAGCAATAAATAGTATATCATGCTGCGCTTGATGTCATACAGTGTGGAGTATCTCTTTGGTCATTGAGGGTCAGCTGTCCCAGCTGAGTCTCCTCCCAACTCCTTATGCACCCCCAGCCTGGTCACTGGTGGGGTGAGGAGCAGAAAAGGCCTTGACTCTGTGTTAAGCACCGCTCAGCAGTAGCTAGAGCGTTCCTGTGTTATCAACTCTGTTTTCAGCACAAATCCAAAACATAGCCCCGTACTGGCTATGTTGAAGAAAATTAACTCCATCACAGCCAAAACCAGTACACCTTTGACTTCAGCTGTGGGTTTTCTTGGTTATTTTGGGTATTCTGCTTCTGTTACGTGTTACCAGCATCGTGCTACTTTGATAACTTGCAAGACTGTTCATCCTGTATTGGTGTTCAGCAGGGCAGAATCCAATATTTGCTATCATACGTTCTGCAGGAGTGTTGTGAGGTGTAGTAAGGTTGTGAAATGCTTTGGAAAATGGTCTGTGTCCTTTTTATGCTGTGAGAGTAGCATTTGTGCTGTATTTGAATGCTTTCTACACTTGAGTGTTCTGCCTTCTGAAGAGGCTGATGGTAAACAAATAAGTGTTTTGTAACTCTCATCTTTTATTTAGTGTTGTTTTATTGTAATAACTTCAGTGGCCGTTTGAATAAACGGAGCACATTACTTTCTGTTCCCAGGAAGCAGAGCCATTGTAATGGAGTGCCAATATGGGCCAAGGAGGAAAGGGTTCCAGCCCAAAAAAGCTGGTGAGCAGGAAGGCACCTCTTGCCATCTGTACAAAGCCACTTGTCCAGCAAGGTAAGAACTGTCTGTAAAGCTGAAAGAGCAACTTGGCATTCTAAAAAAGTATTCTCTCTATGAGCCTTGACAGAGCACTGTTTGGGGGTGGTAGCTGATACGCACTGTAGCTCTTAGCTTTGTCTCCTTTAATTTGAGGCTGATACTCATTTAGAGGGAAGAAGAAAGTGAATAAGGCTGAGATTTGATAGGTTGGCCAGATGCAAAGTAGCAGTACATCAGGATATGATGTACAAGTGTGAATTGTTATCTACCTGGATGTAGTTCCTGTGGTCTCCTTTAGTGACTGTTTTTAGTCTAAAACTTTATAGTCTATTTGTTATTTTTCCTTCAGGCTTTTAATTACACTTATATCAATAATCCTAATTTAACACATGTCCTATTTTCTGAAGCAGTTACAGTTCTTCCTGTTCACTGGGGACTTTCTCCTTATCCAACACTAACGTTTTTTGCCTTATTCTTGGGCATCCTCCTGGGTGCTTATTCAGTTCTTACTGAGCTAAGAATGCATTTACCTGTCCAGTTGCATCTAGGTGTGTATGTGCTCAATTCTGGCTTCAAGCTGGCTGAAGCCTCTTCAGAAATGGTGTTATACTGAGGGACAGAATGTTTTTGTTGAGGTACAAAATCACTCTGGCTGAGTGGCTTCCAGACAGCCACAAGTGTTTTTGTCTGCATCCATCTGCATCAGTCTCTGTTGATGTGTGCTTAACAATTCTATAGTTCTCTTTGGGATTCCTCACACCCTGCAACACTGTTTGAACTTTCCCTAAACTAATATCTCATATGAAGTAGGTGGGGTTTAGCCTCCTCCCCCTAAGGACAAGTGTATTGAAGGAGAATTTTTTTTTTATCCTTGCCCTGGAAGGATCTATATTAAAAAGGTTCAGAAGTTTCCGGAATACAGGGTTTCTACTGACCCTAAAATTGACAAGAAAATCATAAGAATGGAGCAGGAGAAAGCATTCAACATGCTGAAGAAGAACTTGATAGATGCTGGTGGTGTCCTCAGGTGAAACTTCCATATTTTCTTTTTCTTTTATCTTGACAAGTGAATCAAAAAAGAGTAGTAATTTGCTTGGTTTCCTTTATTTTTTAGTCACTTTATTAAGGCTCTTGCTTAGTATCAATAGGAAAAAAAAAAAAATTCCACAATGTCAATAAGACTTCTGTGGCTCTGGAGTATTTATTCGGAAAATGTCTTAAGCACCAAGCTGTGAAACTTCAGCAGATGTTTTCATGCAAGGAATAGATAGAAATGATTGTATTACCTGGGGAATTGAGCTGGTTTATTTTGCATTGACAGGTGTGAGAGGGCTCTGAGCACTAAAATGCAGTATCTTCCAGCTCAGGGACTGTAAAATCTTAAGGCATTCTACTTAGGTTGATTTTGATTGTCAGACTGTACCCCCGAGAGACTCTGTTATTTGCCTTTGCTTGAGAATTATGTGTAGAAACTCTTTCCTTCTTGCCAGGTGGTATGTACAGTTACCCACTCAGCAAGCCCACCAATATCATGAAATGGAAACATCCTGCCTCCCTTCTTCACCCTCCCAATTTTCTGTGCCTTCTCCTGAGGAGGAGGAGGAAGTTCTTGGAGATGAGAACTGTATTCTGCCTTCCCGACTTCATCCTCAAGTAGCAGACAAGATCCGAGAACTGGTGTCTCAGGGAATAGAGCAGGTCTATGCAGTGAGGAAGCAACTGAGGTACAGAACTTTGTCATGTTCTCAGTCTGTAGTGCTGTATCTACTTCTGCATTTGATTAATTTGGTTTGCAGCTAAAGGGCAGTCTGGATGCATCACTGAATATATTCCCCATATGTCATGTGAACCAATTTTTCCCAGCTTTTGTCTTCTTTTTCCGTTTCGTTGTAGGTAGCTGTTAAGAGTTGTTGTCCTTTTTAAAGTTAGTTGAATAAATGGGGATTTTTAGCTCCCTACTCTTTAGCAGATGAACAAGATGAACTGAGTCAGAAGATCATCTAGCTTGCTCTTTTCTTGTTGTTAGAACAAGGGGAGGGACGGGTAGGAGTCTCTATAACAGAGGGAGATAACACAGTATATTTTATATATGCATATTTTAATGTCCTTTAACATGTGACAGAAAGTATGTGGAAAGAGAATTATTCAAGCCTGATGAAGTGCCAGAAAGACATAACCTGTCCTTCTTCCCCACTGTGAATGACATCAAGAACCACATTCATGAAGTGCAGAAGTCCCTCAGGAACGGCGAGATGGTGTATAATTCAGAAAGTATCCCAGCAACAGTATGTTGGCCTTTGTGTTTCTTTTTGATTTTTCCAGTTAAATACTGGAAATTGTATTTTAATTTTTAACCACTTGGCTGTGTTTCATCCAAAATTCTCTATGACTTAATGTTTCCAGCAGCAGTATTTTCAGTGGAATCTCTGGCTGAACAAAATTGGATTAAATATTAATAAAACCATCTGATCTCATTCAGAATTTATCTCATCAGCGTTAGGTTGCTATTAGTTGATTGACAAATTATACAGTACCAGCACTTCATGATGCTGCATGAGCTGGAAACCACATGGTGTAGAGAAGTTGACACATCAGAGAATCTTATTCATGACTTTGTCATTGTGTTTTGGAGAAGTTACTCTTCCATATCTGAAAAATGGGGACGAAGTATGTCTCGGGTGTAGCCTAAATTAGGGCTTGCACAACCTTTTGAATACGTAGATACCAATAAGTGCACTTATAGCAAGTGAAGCAAGCATGAAGTAGATACTTACAGAATGGTTGGTAACTCTAATGTGGTGTTCCTTAATTTTCTTCCACCTGTTGAGTGATAAAGGATACACAGTGATCCTAGTTTTCCTACTTATGAAGCTGACTACTAAGGAATTGCCGGTTTAAAATCAGCTTTGACAAACTGTACTGTTAAATGATGTTGTGTCATCAGTCTTTTCCCTCTCCCTACACTGCTGTTTCCCCAGGTGAGTGAGTGATCCTTGTTAGTTAGCCGAATGGTTTGACTATTTTCTATTTTAAAGTCTTTGAACTGTCATGAGCAGACTTTAGCCTTCCCTGGTACAGTGTAAGTTAAAATACCTTTTACAGGTTGGGGTTTTTTTGAGGGGTTGGTTGGTTGGCTTTTTTTGTAAGCCAGGAGCTTCGAAGTTGCTGCATAGTTACAAGAAAATTAATGTAGTTTCAGGCTGTTTTGCTACAGGTCCTTTTAAGCCTGTGTTCCTATAGTTGACAAACTTGCACCCTTTCTGAGAACTGAGATCCTTTTCCTTTCAGCTGCAGTGGACCACAGACAGTGGGAATGTTCTCACAGAAACAGTGACTGTTACATTTGCCTCTCCACCTTCAGATGGTAGGACTGCATTAATAACTTTGCTGTCTCCAAATGTGATCTGTTTCATTGGTTATATCACAGAAGTTCAGTTTCCTTCCAGTGAGGTTGCTGCTCTGTTCTGCTGCTCAGCTAAACTTAAGAAGTGTTATTTTGGTGTATCTATTTTAGCATACTTTTTTTTTTTTAACTGTGTGACTGCATACGTCAAAAAATACGTGTAGTGTGATGGGGTTGCCAGAAGTATGAAAATTATAATCTTGGCTTTTGTTTAGCATCCTAAGCAACTGAAGATTTTAATGGGATGGTTATTTAGAAACAACATTTTACCTAGGATAAAGGTGCTAATAACACCTGTGTAAAGATAATTGAATTGCTACTGAACAGATGCATCTGTCAGGACACACAATACCCAGGACTCATCTGGGTACTTGAGTTCCTTGATGGTTTGTGCTTCACATATGCTTAACTATCTTGATAAAAAGCACTTGAATGCATATTGGGATTCCTGCTTCTTACAGAGTCATTAGCTTGAGTTCTGCTGCTAGGATCAGGTCCTGAAAAATGAACATGGTATTTCTGTTGTCAGGATTGACAGCACTCTTTTCTATTTTTTCCTTAATACTTAGAAATAGAAATGTGTGTTTAGTGGCAGCAGGGCTATGAGAGATGTTTCTTCAGTTCTTTATGTGGTGTAATATTGTTAGCGTCTGAAGCCAAAGTAGCATCTCTTCCCAGCAATTAACCTTCTTCCCACTCTGCATCAAAACCAGAGGGTAGATAGTGTAGATTTCTATGGAAACTTGCGTTTATGCGTTCATGGTTGAAGGTCTGGTTATTTTGAAGATGCTAGTTACACTATTGTCCTTTGTTGAAAGTGGGTCCCTACTACTATTATTTTGACTTCAAAATATGTACTAAAACAGATCTACTTGCTAGCTAGCGTAGTTAGGATTACACATGGGCTGAGATGCTCGGATCATGGTGGCTGATAATAAAATTATATTATTCTGCCTTTTTCTTCGGGTTTCAAGGACATTTTTTCTAGTGTGACACCAAAAGAGCTTTCTGCATGTTTCTGGATGCTTTCCCCATCCCTCAATTAATAGGTTGTATATGAAACTCATGAGAAAAGTTGTTGGCTTTTAGTAGGGATATGATTGCAGCAAGGTGGACAAGTCTAATTGTTTGCATGCATTGAGATAATGCTGCAGGCTTCTTAGATGTTTTTAATCTCAAGGGCATTGCTAGCTTGTTTCCCCATTTAACTGGAACATGGTGCTGGGTACCTTTTGTTCAACACAGCTGGTAGTCTACAGGGACCAAAAGGGGACTGCCACATTTGTCATGTTTAAAGATGTACTTCTGTCAGCAGTTACGTTCCACTGTGGGTCTTGCCAGAAGTCCTGATGTGTTTGGGTTTCTTTCCACTTTGCCCCCTGTTGAGATAGGGGAGTCCTAAGATTTAAAACTGGTTGCTGGCTGGGTAATTAGTTTGCATTGTTAATGTAATTAATGATAATATACCTTAATCACATTGTTAGTGCAGCCTAAGGGTTAACAAAGCTTGGGACTTAACACTTATGAAAAGTTAGCTACATTTGTAACTCCTGAGATAAGATCAGCCAATCCATGGGGAGACTGAGCCCCACAAAAGAAGAGAACAAGTGTAAGCCAGCTTTGTGGTTTAGACAGGATCCAAGGAGTAACTGAGCCTGCCAAGACCAAAAGGTTACTTGCAGTGCCGAAGAGGAGCCGCTAGCCTTCATCCCCATGACCCTCTATGACCACCACCAAAAAGCGCTGCACATGTGCAGTGGCAGGAGTTTATGGAAATACTAATTATCATAGGAAGCAGGGGACAAGCTATTAATACGTATAGGCGATCTCATGAATATGTAACCACAATGCTATATATGTTTGGAGGATGGGTGGCTATGGCACACACGCCTTTGGTGGGATACCCCTGTGCCACCCAGCCCTGAATAAACGTACCTACTTTACAACTCTAATTGGCCGGTTGGTTGTAAAGTCCTTTCTCTGCACGTCACTGTCACTTCCTGACCTATTTCTTATCTTTGTTGTAGCAGGAAATATAAACCCCCAGAGGTTTAGTTCACTTGTGTGACTTCTCCTAAATAGAATCATAGAATAGTTAGGGTTGGAAAGGACCTTGAGATCATCTAGTTCCAACCCCCCCACCATGGGCAGGGACACCTCACACTAAGCAATCTCACCCAAGGCTTCGTCCAACCTGGCCTTGACCGCTGCCAGGGATGGAGCATTCACAACCTCCCTGGGCAACCCATTCCGGTGCCTCACCACCCTAACAGATGACTTGGTGAACCTGATTTACCTGATTTATGTGCCAGTGTTTGGGCTTTGTCTTGGTTTTTTTTCTAACTCTTGTTTTAGCTGTTGCTGCAGTGGATCAATTTGAACTGAAAGGCATCATGCATGCTTGGTGCTCTTAGGGTAAGAATTTTGTTATTGACAACTGTCAGAGGGCAAAAGTTTTGAAGCTCAGTTTAAATAGTGTTCCTCTTTCTTAAGGAAGCCTGCTTTAGGAAAAAAGGAATCTGCAATATGAGCAGGCCTACTGTGCTTAAGCTTGCATGTCTGTGAGTCTTTGCATTACTGCACTTTTATGGAAAGACACAGAATAGTCGTGCTTTCAACAGCTGTGATAGAGCTCAGCAGGGATGCTTTTTAGTATGTTTGAATACTGGAGAAGATTCAGGAAGATCAATTCTTGCTTTCTTTGTCTTTCACAGCCTATCAAATATGTAAGCGTCCATCTAGTGAATTTTAGAGGAAGCTAGAGAATCGGATTTGTTTCCCTTTCTGCACATGTGCACCAAGTCAGTAAATGCAAGCAGCTAATCTAATTCCAGCATATCTTGTCTCCCCTTATATATGTGGGTATGTGTTTGTACACATTGCAAACACATGTTTATAATTGTATTACAAGTCTCAGCAAAAAAATAAGCCTGACTGAAAAATTGAACTCTTGTTAACGTATTATGAAGTGGTAACAAAGGAAAACAACACTAGCTTTTCAAACTACTGCTTGTTTATGTTGGGGTTTTGATTGTGGGTTTTTTTTGTGGGTTTTGTGGTTTGGTTTGGTTTGTTTTTTTTCATTTCAACTTGTGCTGACTGGAGACAAATTTATTGTTTATGAAATCAAATGGTAACAGAACTAAACCTAGCTGTTTGTTGTCTTGTTGAGCAGAACTCCCTATCTCCATGAGATACAGCTTTCTCTATTCTAGGTCTAAGATCCACTGTAATTGTCAAATTTGTGTGCTCCCTTTTACATCTTTTATGAAGTATAATGACAAGTGAGCTAAAGTACCTATTCTGTTTGTTTGTTCAATTCTGGCATTCATACTGAAAGCCCAAGCAGTGTAAGGAGTGGGTAGGTTAGGAGTTGAACTATTATCTTTATTCCTAGGCATGTTGGTGTAGAATACAACCTAAGAAGAGAACTGCCATCTCTTCCTACATGTGAATGTTCACAAATGTTTATGGAGTCTTGAATATTCACATATGCATATGGGGCTTCTGTGTAGTATTAAAAAGAGCCCAAATATTGGAAGTAGTTGTATTGAAGGATATTAGTAGAGTATGTCTTATAGTCAGTTATGATAAGGAGTTAGAGTTTGCAAATCAGTATATATGTTGAAAAATGTATCTCCATTCACTTAGATTGCTGGAAACTTCTGTATGAGTTTGTGTTACAAAGCTTTTTGCAGTTCCATTGGAAGTTTTCTTGCAGAAATTGCTGCAAGCGAATCTCAATTTTTACAAGTCATCAGGAAATGAAGTCTGTCCTTCTTGCATTAAAGAATTTTGAGGATATAGTTTAATCTGTAGGCTGAAAGACTTCCAGATAAATGGACTTTTGGTGTGATGCTGCATAGAAATTGCCTTAATTCCACAAAGATGTTTGGAAGGGAGTGGTGAGACTTACAGGATTTCCAGTGTAGATTTTTATTTTCAGAGACAACCCTTTCTTTTTTTTTATGCCTGTTTATTAGAGCCCTTACTGAGGTGTGTGTATTGTCAAATTGTTTGATCGTTGCTTTGATAGTCAACTGTCAGCTTTTATGTTATAACTAGAAATTCAAAGCACAGTGTAGGGTGCAGTTACTTTGCTCTTCAAAATGGATCTGTCAGTGCTTCTGTTTTGCTGTCACCAGGCACATACAATCTTCCTACAGTATTGTCTTTTTCTCATACACAGCTTTTTTAATTTAGCATCTAAGCTCTTATGCAAAGAAAACAGCATTTATGTATATGTTTCTTTTATATGTCTATATTGAGATTGAAGGGGTTTGTTCAGTTTGCAGAGGAGACTTTTAAATGGGAAGAAATCTGTCATAACTGTCTGCCTCCTCTCTGTTGCACTGTAGGGAGCTCAGAAGGGGAGTCACTTGTCACCAAAGCAGAAGCCAGCCAGAGTGGGGAGTCCTTGCTACCAGGAACAGCTCAGCTATTATCTTCCCTCTCTTCACTTCAGCCCAAGATATTTGCACAACTTCAGGTACAGTCAAGTTGTTTACAGAACATCAAACCTTCTTCACTGGGAAGGCAAGCTGAGAACAGCAAGTTCCGTCTCAGCTAATGAACCCAAACACTGGCTGGGTAATGCACATTTTGAAATAGCTGTCAACTCTTGTTTTTGTTTTTTTTTTTTCCTCTTGCATGTCATATTTGGCATATAGTTGTGGTGCAGGGGACCCCATTATCATCTTTTGACACTTTGAAATTAGTTGGGGTCTCTTGAAGGCAAATTTGAAGGCAAATCAAAGATGATGAAAGTAGTGGGCTTCTGCTCTAGCCAAGCACCTATTTGTTTTCTACATGGTCCAGCCATTTAATAACAAAAATGCTGCAAAACCGAGGGGAGATAAGTCAGTCTTATTCCTTTAAAATCCTTCTCCAGCCTCTTAAAATACGTTAAAATCTTAAAACTGCCCCCAGCTCAGATCTGTAAACTTCCAGTTTGAAAGGCTGAAGACTGGGGATAAGAATGTTGTGCTTAAAAGAGCTGCTTCTAAAGCTCATCTCCCTTTAAAGGTGACTCTTCTTTTTGAAAAGTTACCTTTATGCTTCTTGGACCACAGTGAAATGTGTGTTCTCTTCCCTAGGTATACAGTCTGCAGCAAGTTGCTGGGGTTTTTATCAGTATGCTTTTAGTATCTACCTCTTGTGTGAATGGGCAGTACTGGGAAATGATTTGAAACAAAATCAATCTGAAATTAGAACTTTATGGCTGTAAATAGTCTTCTAAGAGGCTTCTGGATACATTGTTCTAATTATTTTCTAATACAACTTTAGCCTAGGGTTGCTGGGATTGACTGTTGAAAAGAGGTTATGTATTATGCAGTAGCAGCATTGCAAAATAAATGTCATTAAATGCAAACTTCTGCTGTAAATACTGGTATGTTAGTTCTTCTGCCTTCTCTTTCACAGGGATTACAGCTGCAGTCAACTTTTACCTCCACAAATGGATCAACAGCCCTGATAGCTGTAAATAACCATTCCTCTCCCAGCCCTGCAAGTCTCCTAGATTCCACAGGGAGTGCAGTAACCAACCATCCTCTATTACTTAGTCAGGGACACAGTCTGCAAGCAGGTGCTGGCCTAACACAGCATAGCACTACTACCTCTGCTTTTGGGACTCCACCTGGCCCCGATCAGAATCTGGTCACCATGAGCCAGTTGGTAGCAGTTGGAGGGGTGGATGACTCCAGAAGCCTAGGAGGAGGAGTCCATCAGATTCTCTTGGGAGATGTACAGACTATTCCAGTACGGATTGTGGACAGCCATCCAGCACTTGGTAAGTTGCAGTCTTGCCAATAATATGTAAATATAGAAAATAAAATAGATTTTCTTCTGTGTGTCTTGAAGAAAGAAATGTGTTGATACTGGGGAACTCCTGTATAGACTTCTTTCAGCTGATTTGAATTAATTTCTACTGTGAAAACAGGAGTGGGGGAGGGTAAGGGAAGGAACAAAACCAAACCAAAACCCAGGTTTTTCTATAAAAAGATGGCTTTAGTTAAACTATGCATTACTTACTTTGACCAAATAACCACTTATTCAATGAACACTTTTTTTTTTGCCAAATGATATCCATTTAGTTAAAATTATCTTAAAAATATTTTTAAAAGGAAAAATAAGAATAGAAAATAACCAATATTGAATCTAGTTAGAACTTTTTGGAAGGGAATGTGAGGGTTTTGATTACTTCTTTCTTTGCACCATCTCAGCAGATTTCTGAATTACTTTTTTTACTAAACTTTTGCTAGGACCCTGAAGTCATCAATGTGCTTTAGAAGTGATCAGTTGGAGTTGTAATTAATTAGAATTTCAGGCTTCTGTTTGAAAATACTCTTTAAAAAAATAACACAATAAATATTATAAATAACTTTTTATCAAAATAGAAGGCTCCTTAAAAGGATTTTTTTTAAATTGTTAAATATACAGTCTTTAGATTCTCAGCCATGGAACCTGATGGAGAATGGAAGCTTGCATTCTCAAAGAAGGATTTTTGATTCTTGGTGAAGAAAACCTATTAGATATGGAGCATACATAGGTCATTGCAACATGTCCTTTTGACTATCCAGAGAGTCTAAATGCTAGCTTTGTTATTTCTTTTTATCTTTTCTTGTCATCTGTGAGTTCTAAAAAGATGACTCTTGAGTAGTTTTGCAGGAACATCCCGGTAAAGATGTGCCAGATCATAGCCTGCACCTTTCTAATGCCATAGGGGTAACTATTTCCATGTGCCCTGGTGACTTTTGCAGGTCTGCAAAACTGAATTTGTTCTAAATTCTCTAATGGAAATATAAGACTACATGAAGAAATGAAAAAGAGATAAAGGGTATATGAGGGAATATACTGAAATTCATACATGTTAAAGTAATGTTTGGGTATTTTATTGTGGTAGTATTGTCAAAGTTAAATATAAGGGATTTCCTGCCTGCTGTGTACTCAAATGTGTAACTGTTTTTTTTATTCCCCTTTTATAATTGAATTTGACTGCTCTCCTGAAAAAATCTGGTTTTATTCAGGGTAAAACAAGCTCAAGAGAGGTTATCAAATGCACCTTCTCCATTAAGTTGTTTAACTCTTTTGTTTAATCTGGATGTTGATGCCTCTCAAAAATTTTTTGTGATAAGTGTAGTAAGTGCATTTTAAGTAACATTGGTTTACATAAAGAGAAATGTAGTCAAATATAAGATTATATATAACTGCAAGGACTAAACTGACTGTTCCTTTGGGATTTTCTTTTTCTGCTCAAGGTTTCAGTCGTCACCAGCCTAGATTTGGAAATTTTGAGAATATTGGTGCCATTCCTAAGTTATGTTGTAGAGGAGTTGCCTATAAAATGAACACATACCCTGTACACTTGAATCTAGCAGTTCAGTCACAGTGCATTTCAAGGTTTTTTTTTCTCCTGTGTGTATGCATTACATTTAACACCCACGTGGGCTTGGTTAAAATTATCCTGTATGTTGTAGACTTTCTCTTGTCTAGGTGCTAACTTAAGAATAAGCTATTTGCTGCTGGAAATTTACATGCAGTCACTGTAGTGGCCAGTCATGCCTGAATTATAAGTCATTGAGTTAGTTTTCCATTCCTCCTTTCCCCTGGAAATGAAAAAAACAACCAAATAGAACCAAGTAAGCGGGTTGCTTTATCTTTCCATGGGAAAGAGGAAAGACATGTTGCATGAGCATAATTTTCTATCTCCAAACATACTATTTTTTATGGCTTTTTATAAAATGTTCTAAATATTCTAACTCAAGGGAGCTGTTACTGCAGTAAATTCATATCAACTTGCCATGTCTTGTAGCACAGTAGGTCACATTAAACAGCCATTAAATTTAGTTTGACCTACTGTTTGACCATGAAGCAGTTAACTTCACAGATGCCTTACCTATTAGCTTGAGTTCCTGAAATACTTTTAATTTAAAAGTAGCTGAAGCTTATCAGTGGAGTTTGAACTTCAATGTTTGATTATTTTTTGTTTTGTTTTGTTTTTAAGCTGAAGAAAATGCAGAGGGAGTTATCTGTGTGAGCCAAGTTAAACAAGAGCCAAGAGAAAAAGTATTGTCTGTGGAGCCAGATAAAATCAGAGGCTGCCGTAGTTCCTCACCTGTTTAAATCTGTGAAGGCTGGAAGGATTTTTCAAATCGGAGAACTCCACATGGAAGGTGCTCTCAAAGTAATGCCATTCTTTTTAAATTGTACTGGGACATTCAGACTAGGCATATTTTTACAGTAGTTCTGACAGCTCTTTTGATTTATGACTGATGTGGCTCACTGCCAATGCCAGGTCATTCAGTTGCCCTGTGGAACAGCACCTCTCACTTCTGTTTCAAGCTTTTGAGTAATTGGATGTTATCCAAATGGCCCATTTTGGTCAACATTTCTGAAGGTCTTCCACAGTTTAATTCCTTAGTTTTAGAATATGGATCACAGTACTGGGTTTACTTTTCTCCTTGAGACTTTCGACTCTTACGGCTCTACAGAGACCATCAATTCTGCCAGCTCCAAGACCACAGAATCCAACAGCACGGTGCATCTATACAGCAGTGGTTTTGTGACAAAATGAAGGTCCAAGATGCTAAATTTCAAACTGATGAAGGACATAGATGCTTAAGCAAATGCAACTTTGACCTGATCATAATGTTAATGGTGTGAAGATCAAGGAGAGGAGAAAGGTGAGATTCCCAGGTGAATGTAAAGCGGTATGATGAAGAAAAGTGTGTGAATTGTAATAGTGAATGTTGTCAACTTTGACATCTTTGCACTTATGTTCTGGCTTTATAATCAGTTTCATTGCTGCATGCAGCATTTGCAGTGGTACAGTATTAGCAGTTGGTCATAACTAAATGCAGGAATCTTGTCTCATGGAAAATGATGCTTATCTACCTTTTGCTTTATGCACTTAATGCTGTTAGTTCAGATAAATATGATTTAACCTGCTGGCACTCATGATGTAGGGTTTATGGATACGTTTCTAACAAAGAAAGGCCCAAGAAAACAACGCAAAGTGCTATAAATTCAAACAATATGTGCAAGTGTGTTGTCACTGTAGTGTTCAGAAAACAAACTCATCTTTTTCAACTGTAGCAGGTCCTAAGACTGGAGTGGTCCGTAATACTTTCAATATTACCAGGGATCTTTATAAAAATGAATATGATAAGGAAATCTCTTTTAGCAATACTTAAGCCAAAGCCATAATAAGTGACAAGCATTGAGCTGTGTAATGTGTGAGACATGTTTCTCTAAGAAAAAAATTTACACATAACTTGGAATCCATTTAAAGAATTAAATGAAACTGATGCCAACATAGGTATCAAATTAAACAATGGCATTGTTTACTTCAAATGTTGAATTCTTAGAGCAATATTCAGAGTGGTTTGTATACAGCAATATCAGCAGTTCTGTTACTGCTTCCTACTAAGTGGTTGAGATTTTGCTGAAAAAGTTTTTTGTTTTTTTTTTTTTTTCCTTTGCATGCTGCAGAATAATGCAGCCTGAGGACTTAGGAATAAAAATAAACCAAAACACACAAAAAAAATCTGAAAAAGAAGAAAAATCTGAACAAGATTGATCCATTTATGTAGAGATAAAATATTAGAAGTATTATGTGACATAAAGATTAAATTGTTAAGTTTGTTAACATACGTCAAGCATCATTTAAATAGTGGCAATTTTCTTTTGAGTATTGAAAGCTAAGCCTTTCAAAAGTTTCCCATTGAACTGGGTTCCCAGTGCAGCATCTGTTAGGTGAGTGCTATATCTTAACATATATTAACTTCTGTGAGGTTAACTAACACTGTTAAAGCGTACATTTAAAGCTAATATATATCGGTTAGCTTAAATAAGAATTTTCCCACAGGGTCATGCTCTTATTAAATAAGAGTCAGTATTTTATGTTGCAAGTGCATAGAGAATCTCCAGTTCTTTGGAGTCTTTCATATTTTGTTTCTGCACTGACTTGCTTTGTGGTATTTCTGAGTAGGTAAAATCCCACAAGGTTCACACTTCTGTTAATTTTATAGTTGTTGTTAATTGTGAAAATATGTCCAAAATGGATGTTCTCTGCTGCAGTCGTAGTTCTGGAGCACGCAGTCAGCAGTCACCTTTTCTTTCCCAACTTGGTAACTATGTACCAGAACGGGTACCTGCTTCTGTGCTGCTGTGTTCAGTGACTCCATCACCTTTGTTATTTTCTTAGAGTTTAAACTAATGCATTCCAAAGTATATTCTTCTTTCTTAATAATACTGTTGTGGTTTTTTTTAATAATCATTCTTCATTTTTGTGAATGCTTACTCCCAAAATAATGAGTTACAGCTAAAGATTATCAGCAAGAGGTTATTTCAGTTTTGGTTCTCTTCAAAGCAGACAATAGATTTGTGTTTGGACTAGAAGTTTAATGAAAGAGAAGTTTCATTTTCATCAGTTCTTAGTTCCCTCATTAACACATCTGTTCTTTAGCAGTCACTGTTCATTCCAGCACAGGATGAGCTGCAGTCTCATCCTGTGCTGAGCAATATTCCTGATGGTACTTTTGGTTTTGGTTTAATGCTCACAGCTGGAGGAAATACTCTTTTAGAACATTTTGAATTGCAGGCTGTGAAATTAATTTTATAATCTACCCTGATTTGCGCAGTACCCTGAAAACAATAGAACAAAAAGTTGGGAGAAATTTAAAGAAGCAGTACAGAATTAGTTGTTTTTAAAAGCTGGGCATGAGAGTTGCTATTCTAGTCATTGAGCAAAGTTGAAATGCTTCTTCAGGCAATACTTGGATTTTTTGTTTCATTTTTTTCATTTTCACAGCATTTCAGTTCTTTGTCTTCCAAATACATATTCCAGTTTATTATTGTGTTGGTGTTTAATTTGGTGTCATCTTTTCTCTTTAAATATGTTTGCATTTGCTTTGTGCATGTTGCTAATGAAGGAATACGAGCTCATCTTCCATATCCAGTCTCTAATTAAGCTTAACACCTGTGTTCACTAAAGTCCACCTAAATTTTACATAAAAGAATCTTATGTGTATTAAAAAACCACAAGTAAGCAATAATGCTTTCGGATCAACTAAATTTGTTTGAATCAAATGCGTGAGGTTGATTTTTCAGAGAAAGCTGTGTAGCTTAGTACAAAGTAGTTGATTGTTACTGTGTTGGAATTGTAGATGTTTTTCTGATGTTTACTTTGTTTTCTTGTGGTTGTGTTCAAATGTTTATTTTGCAAACCTAGAAATCGTGAGCTCCTGAGTACTGTAAATGAACAAATTCTTCTCCAATTTATCCGCACTGTTGGTTACCCATAACAGTGCTCAGCTGGCTTTACAAGAAGGGCTGTGCTTATGTATGTGCATACAATGATAATTTTTTGCTAAAATGTACAGAATGCATAAAAAGGCACACGTCCATAGCTCTTGTTCAAGGCTGGTGGCCTCTTGGATGGAAACCAGTAGTGTTAATGAGTCCTTTCTGTGGTATAAAGGTTGTTGCAATTTGTACAAAATTTAGAGAGGAATATATCTGTATATGTATGTGTATATCTATATTTATATAGTAACCTAATGTATAATATTTCTGTTCAAATGTAAACTACTTTTTCTTTTAAAGTAATGGTCTGTGTTGTGGTTATGGGGGCCCATGGGGAGAAATGCAAGAGCTACGTCAGGGCAGTGGTTTCTGGGAATGAAGGAGAACAAATAGAACAACACCAGGGAGACCAGGCAGAAGAAGTTCCTGAAGGTGTGTGAAAAGCAAGGGTTCTGTGGGGAAGGGCTGGAGTGGGCTGTGCTCTGGGGGTTCTGGGGCCCTGGAGGGCGGTTGTGAGCACATCGCAAAGGCTCAGTGCAGCTAGCTCCTCAGGCTATGCCAGTGGTGCATAGGGTGAGTTTGTGGTAGGAATGTAAAGGAATGGAAGAGTCCTGCCCCAAAAACCCACAAAGCGGCTTGAGTTTTGGTGAGTGCCAGAGGCAGGTAAATGATTTCCCATAGTCTGAGATGCCCATTCTTATCTTGTAATATGAAGAAAAAAATACCTCTTGGAGCTTCAACCCCGCAGCATAGATTCTTTTCCTTTACACATTAGTACAGAAAATACACCTTTTCTTCCCAACTGAATTAGCTTGCTGCTGTCATCCCTCTGGCTGCAGCTCTACCTACCTCAAGCATGGACCACCCAGGTCTCTTTTCCTTCACACTTCCACCCAAGCCCTATGTCCTCAGGCCCTCTGGTTCTCCGTGTTTCACTGTTGCACTGTTGGAGCTGCTGGTGAGTTCACAAGTAAATAGTAGTGACATTTGCTCAGTTTTTCTTCCTGTCTCCCCAGGATCCTAAGTGCATATGTTCCTTTTAATTGGATTAAGTATTTTCCTTGCTTTTGGGCTTATCTTCTTTACCTGGATGAATATCAGGCAGCCACATTTCACAGGACACTCTTCGCATTCACAGCAACTGAAAAAAACCTGAGAAAACAATGAGAAAATTGCAGTTGCTGACAGGTCTTAAGACTTTGTATTGAGAAACTGGCCTCTTGCCTTTCACATTTGAGCGTCTGATTCTGGCTGTGGATTGTAGCTGGCTGTTGACTTGTCTGTTGGCAAACTCACAATTTGCTGTCTTAATCCTGTTCGAACAGGTATGTTCTCAGAAGATTAGGCAGGAATAATCTGTTCTATTAGGGATAGAAAGTGTGATGCAGCTGAGGATGGTGCTGTGAAAAGTTACTGCTCTTTGTGGATCTGTGGTGAGAAAATTCTCCTTGAACTGCCCTTCCTTTCTGAAAAAAGCTTTCACAGGCATCAGCTTCAGAGCCTATCCCATCAGTAATGATCATCTTCTCCTAGCAACAGTGCACTTCATTAATGATGAAACAAGCATTGTGTAAAACAGGCTGTGTTGATATTTTTTTTTTAGGTCAGAAGCTACCCAGCAAGTCTCTCCAACAAGCAACACCTAAGGTATGATCTGGGGGGAGAAACAGGGGAAGGCAAAAATCTCATCACGTGACGGGAGCGCATGTGTATTTGGGGTTTCTTTTGCAATGTAAGCTGTTTCACCTTAGTATCTCAGTGCGTTTCTAATGCACGTGACAAATTACATGTTTATTTTCTGAAGGGATTGGATGTGTTTTCTAGAGAGTCTTCAAAGGAGTGATCATAAACAGTACTTGCTGTATCATAGAAAGTATTAGTGGGTGTAGGACCCCACACTGTTCTAGTACAGAAGGTATTTTAAAAGCATGGAAAGCTTTCTGAGGGCAAACACTGAATGTTCTTGTCCTGAGGAGTCTTTCCTGCATGGAAGAATAGGAGCATGGATGCTGTGGGAGTAATTCTCATCAGCGGTCTAATAGCCTCTGCTAGATAGAAGAAACATTGCAATAAGGCACATGTAGGATAATCTCTTTATTGAAAAAATTACCTTTGGTTGCTTAATAGTTTTAAGTTACGTATGCATATGAGATTGTATGTATCTGAAGAAAAAAAAAAAGGAAGAGAAACTGTAGATATGAATATAGTTGTTTATGTGTAGTTCTTTAGTTTTAATTACACTTAACTGTGGTTAAATGGGGCAGATATTTTAGGGCACATGTAATCAGATCTTTTAATATGGATACCTGGAATTCATGTTTTTTACTACAACCATCCTTAGCTCTCTGCAGTGCAGCTCAGTTGGTTATTTGGCTTCTGTAAATGCATCTGCCTGCTTAAACAAGAGCGTGCTGTTCTAAGCAAATTAAATTTCTCTCTCCTCCTGATCTTTTTTTCTAATAGAGATTGATAAGGCTTATAGGAAATGGAAATCTGTCCATAGTGTACTGATTTCATAAGAATTTATTTCTGGGCCCTATGAGGGAGCAAAAACATACATGCTATTGGATGTGCCATTTGGTCATTTGTCTAATGTACTTGGACTTCTACAGCAGGGCAGTGTCAAAACAGCATCAACTACCACTAAAATACTGTTAAAACTTCAGCTTTGTCATTTGGTTAAATATGATAGTTCAGTGGCTCCCAGGAAGAGCAGAGCCTTGCTCCTGCTCTTTGTAGAATAGTCTTTCTCTCTAGACACTATTTAAAATGTAATTAGGCGTGGCAGTCAAATGGCAGTAGGAGAGCCAGAAACATAGATGTGTGTGTTGGCAGATCAGTGGGAGAGAGGGAGTTCAGTCCTGGTGTCCTCATTCCAGACTAACTTTCTCTGTGCTTGTTCTGAATGCACCCTTTGAGAAACAGTGATGATTTGTCTTTGTGTTCTGACATAGCTGTTCTCTCTGCTTGCCCCCTCAAGAAGTTGTACAAGCCTTCAAGGGACATGGAGATCATGAACAAGGTATGTAAGATCTTATGGGAGGACCTGCAGGAACAGAATGGAGGAGATTAAAGGTTGATGACATGACTTCGATAGAGCCCACATTCTTTGGTGGGAGGAAAAGGATTTTTCAATAATGAATAAAAGTAAATCTTTTCAGAAGTATTAGGCTTATTGATCTACCTGACAAGATGCCTGGTGTTTAGACAGATCTCAGTGAGTGTGTACCAAAATATTAATGAATGCTTATCCGTGCATTACCATCTTTGCATGTTATACTGAAATTGTAGGCCAGTGCTGCCTCCTGATCTTTGTGTTGTCTGTGTGTGTTTTCTTAAAGTAAATGAAAGCTTGTTTTATTAAGGAAAAAAAGCCAATAGTGGAGAGTTTTTGTCTGAAGTCCTTTCAGGTATTCTTACTGCAGAGTAAGCTTTAACTTACAGTGGATGATGAAGTATTTCTGCAGTAATTCCTCATGAGGAAATACCACAATATACAAGGATAGAAGTATGTACTAATAGCCTAAATCAACCAAAGCCTTTTCCAATTTTTTTTTCTTTTTATCCAGAACAGGAATCATTCCAAACTGTCTTCCGAAACCACCATGTTCAGAGTCTGAAAGGTTTGGCCCTTTTCTTCCTTTATAGGTGATTCCATCCATACTGCAAATCACTGTGATGAGGGTCTTCCACAAAAAAAAAAAAAAAAAGCAAAGCAATTATAGAACCATAATTATAGCAAGGGAAGGGGTGGGGGTAGGAACAGGGATGATACCAGAATCCTTACCACCTTTCCCATTACATGAGGGCACTTCCTTTTCATTTGCATGATCTGACCTGGTTACTTGGCAGGGTGTCAGTAACAATATCTGCAAACCATAGTTTGTTTCTGAATGTGTTGCATCAAGGCTAGGTGGTCAGCAATGGGAGAAAAACAAATCTCAGCTTCTCCCTACCCCCCCCAACTTCTGCTGTTAAACTGTTCGTGCAAATTAGCTACAAGTTTGGCCTAAGGTTTATCTTCTGTCCTAGATCTAAGTGTGCAGTGTATAATTCCTAAAGGACCATGCCGAAAGTTCAGTTGTGCTTTGTCAGGTCACTGTTCTGTTAGACATAAATGTAACTTTTTCTCACAGATATTTCTCTTGAAGCTAAAATTAAATAGCACAGAATTGGAAATGAATTATTTATGTTTCTTACAGATGACACTCGAGTTTTCTGAAGTGTGCAGGTGCTTCCTCCTTGGCTTCTACTTTTAGCTCTTAGTTCACTCTGTGTTGGATGTTTTCTTAGGATCCCTTACCTCTGAGGGTACTCCAGGTAACTGGCAAGAAACCAGAGCCAAGAACAGAAGAGGAAGTGAAGTTGTGAAAAGCTGTTTGCAGGAGATAGAAAGCTCTCAGAGTTTACAGCTCAAGATTGCAGAGTTTGTTTCTGGCTGAAGTGGTTCACTTTAAATGGTAAACATTTTTTTAATATAAAACTTTTTATTGTTGATTTTGATGCTATTTGTGCTCTGAGCTCAATTCTAATAAAAGCTAGAATGCTGATTGCATGTATTTGCTTCTATCTTCAGTGCACTAGTTATCTTCTGAATGCAAACTGGTGTAACATCTCCATGTTCTTGGCTGTTGTTAAACCCGTTATCACATCTGAGGCGTTTTGTACATGGAAGGATATGGAGAAAGTGGGAACCTTTGTGACCTTCTTGCTTCTGTTGAGAACAGATGATCTGTGGAAAGAGGGCTTTGCTGGTTTTAAATCAATGTTTTCACAGTAATTCAGTGGGTCCATAGGTTTTTCATGTCAGGTTCTAGTGCATGTCTAACTTTCAACATAATACAAGCTATAAAGTTACCTCTCCCTGGCCTCCCCATTTGTTCTTTTTATTTTTGGAGTGGGGGAATTGTTTGAACATGTTCTCATCTACCACTTTTCTGCCTTTCTCCCATTGTCTTTTCCATGCAGAGTGGCACAGAAACAAAAATTTCTCCTTAAAACACTGTTCTGTCATCCTGTTTCCCATGTTTGGAGATAAATTTCCTCTCGGCTTTATTGTACTGGAGGTTGGTTCCTTGCATGACTGAAATATAAGATGCTGTTATGTTTTCTTGGGGAGGGACATACTGAGGTGAGCTCCCCTGCCCACTTTGCTCCAGATGTTCTTGCAGAAAGCACCTGCCACACATTCTGCTCCTGTATCTGTGTCCCAACACAGGCCAGCACAACTACAGAGCTGTGGTGATGGTAGCAGTGTCTTGCACTGTGTGTACCATCAGATCACCAGTACAAGCAACTGCCCTTCACCCCCTCATATTGTTTTGAATCTATATTGGTGTGTGGGTCTGGCCCATTGTGCACCCCACAAACGACTGCTTGGGTACAACTTGAAGGGAAGCACAGGAGAGGGTCAGGAAGTTCTTCATCTCCAGCTTTTGTGTAATGCTTCTGTTTTGGTTGTGGGTGGCCCTGTGCAGGACACAGCTGGGTTCCAGTCAGCTCTGCAATGGTCGCACTGCCAGACACATCTGAGCTCATCCATTAATCTGATGGCACCTCTGTGAAAGCATGTTAAAGAAAGGACAAAATGCTGCATGGTAGAGAGGAGTGAGGAAGAAAGTGAGAGAAACGGTCCTCTGAACACCAAGGTCCGAGAAGAAGGAGAGGGAGGAATTGCTTCCGGTGCTGGAGCAGGTATTTCCCTGCAGCGCACAGAGGACCCCATGCTGGTGCAGATGGAGATTTCCTGAAGAAACTGCAGTTCATGGAGAGGAGCCATGAAGGAGCAGCTTCATGCTGAAGGACTGCAGCCTGTGGAGCAGACCTGTGGGAAACAGGAAAAGTGTGAGGAGGAGGATGGAATGATACAAAGGAGCTGTTACAGACTGATTGCAACCCCCTCTTGCCTGTGCTGCTTCAGGTTGGGGGAAGTAGAGCAGTTGGGCATTGAAGGTGTGAAGTTGAGTCAGGGGAAAGAGAGGAACATGAGGGGAATGTGCTGGTTTAATTTGTATTTGTTTCTCACTAATTTTATCTATTTTAATTGGCAATAAAATAATTTTCCTCACATCAAGTACTATCTGCTTTGGCAGTTCCTTACAGATGTTAAGGATGCAGCATCTTCATGACATTGTATCTAGCTGTGCTTCAGAAGGAGGCAAAGTTTGGCGGGGGGGAGTTGCATCTTTGGTGAAAGTACTGTTAATCTTGAAGAAAATAAGTAGAATTTGGGAATGAGACATATTCCTGTGCTTTTCAGAGTTTATTTTCCTGAATGAGAAGGGAACTTCCTTTAAAAGGTAAGTTTTGTATGTGGGTTGTTAGACCACCTACCAAAAATACCTGGCACTGGCTGCTAAGGGTATATAGACAGGGTACTTGGTGATATGGCACACTGGAATACAAAACTGATGGAGATAGCTTCATAGCATTAGCTAAATTAATCTTTAATTTCTTCCCCTTTCTCTGCATCTTGCTATGGAAGGAAGATTCTCTTATAAAAGGAACATGATTGTCTATGGATGACACAAAGCTATTTGCAGTGGATGAAGAAGACTTCTTTGATTGTAGATTAGATGAACTTCAGAAAGGATTGCACTGTCATAACTTCATCAAGTAACTTCTTCCAATGACATCAATGACATCACTTCTAATTACTGGTCTGGAGTAGATTACATGATAAGCTTTCCTGGCTATGTCAAGATAATAGAAAAAAATGCATTCTCTTGAAAAAAAGAATTTCTATGAAAGGAAAAGGAGTTCCCCATTTTGCAGCTCTTGGGGACAGCCATGCCTGCTTAGCCACCAGCTGCTCTGGAAGAATACACGATTATCCACTTTCCCTGGCACCAAAAAGTCCTTTTCACTGAAGTACTCCATATATTTGTGAAGTTGGATCAGGCAAAGTGAATTTGGCTTTATTTATTTATTTTTAAAAGGCAGGCAAACTACCCTGGAACAAAACTGTAACTCTAAAAAGATCAATGTTTTCATAGTGCATTGTGATTTTATTCAGCTAATGACACAAAAGTGTCTCCATTCCTTTTATTTCAGACTTGTGAACTTCTTTGCAAAATGATCTAAGATCACTAGTGAGATTAGCTAATAACTGCAAACTGGAGAAGTTTCCCTATGGAGAAGTGGTAACAAAAGGTATCATAAAGTCAGCCAGCGTAATTTATCATTAGTAAGGCAAGATCTTTCAAACATTAACCGCAAGGTAATACTTTTGGTGGTATGCTGGCATTTATTCACATCTTGCAAACAAAAATAGTAATTACGAGCTGTGTCATACTTAGTGTTCAGCTGCTTTGTGTACCCTATGTGGGGTCTATTTTATCCAATCTCTTACGCAAAGTTAAAGTAAGTTAATGGTTAACACAGAGCATAATACACAAGTTCTTCATGGCAAGCTTTGTATTTCATATCTTTTCTAACATCAAGTGTTTGAATACTTTTGTTAATTATCAGAAGACATTTGAGAGAAACAAGTTCTGTACTCTTATCTGTGTTTTGCTTTTGGAATTGATAAATTCCATTTCTTTGAGAGCCGTTATTAGCAATGAAGTGACTATTTTCACATGAGAGAAAGGTTCCTGACTGCAGCAGAAACGGGTTCAGTTAGGGAAACTATAGTTGTATTCTATTCTGAGTGGCTGGAATTTCTGAAGAGGCACTGGAGTCCACCTCTGCATTCACAGAAACATCACCTTTGGGGCATAATGTTATAAAGATCAGCAAGGTTTCCTGTGAGGTTTGACTGGTATTGTACACCAATACAGTATTCTGTGAGACAGTGATGCTTCCTGCTTTGTTATGAGATGCCTAAAATATTGTGTGTTCATGATGTAGTGTCTTGCTGCTGATGTGCCAGCAGGATGATGCAAAGAAGAGAGTCCACAATCAATGTTTTGTTTAAACCCAAACAGAAGCAATAGCGGGCACATTTTTTTCCTGTGGGTGCCTGTCTTGAGATATTTGAGAGGTAAAAAACCAGTTTGTTGGTTGTTTTCTTTATCACAAAGAAAACGTGCACCAAAAGTAAGTCCTGCTTTTGAAAAGCCCATAGAACATGTTCTTTAAATCCTGGAGCATGAATTAAGCTGGCATTGTGGACCTGAGTACACTCTTGCGACAAATCTCCAAAACCCTCTCAGTAGCACCCACACAAGTTTGTTCCTGTTAACCCCGACCATGGAAAGAGGTGTCTAGTAAAGCCACTTACTGAGTTAAAGTTCATTTTTAGTGTTGTTGACCACATCCCAGTATAAATGGGTTGCATGAGAAAGCAGTTTAAAAGTACTACTGCAGTCAAAAATTGAAACTCCATTTTTTTAAGTAGAATTTGGCAAAGTAAATCTGTGTTCAAATTTGTAGTTCCCCATTTTTCATTAGAAGGGAGACGGGGGGAATAATATTTGCCTGACTGTTGCTACTTTCTTATGCCTGTCAGCCCTCCAGGACTGCTGCTGTGAACTTGGGTGTAAATACTGTTGTTTTTTTCCCCAGTAGTAATTTACTTTTCATTATGATAAGGAAATGTGTCTTATGTCCTCTACCATTTTTACCTGGATTTACTTCTGTGGAATACACCTTTCAGATGAAATACTGAGAGGCTTTTTAAGATTCCAAGATACTTTCACATTTTTACATCCATCAAATACAGCTAGGAGTAGAACTGGATAAAACTTATGCCTCTTTCAACTGAGAAGTCACACAACTGATAAGTTGTGTGACATAATTGCTATGATATTTAAAGTATGTTGATTGATTGCAGCTGTAATAAATGCTGTAGTCGTAAAAATTATGCTTCCAGGTATTTGGGACATTGATACTATTGAAACGTAATTGGAACCATAGCGCTGTGTTCTGAACATTGCCAGGGTAAGCTGATTTAAAGTTTTGAGTGAAACATTTCTGGCTAAGGTATTGATTAGTCTCAAGGGTTGTTTTTGTAGCACTGAACTTAAAGGTAAGTAATCAAACCACAGAGACATGCTCTTCCATTATATTACATCTCTTGAGAAATTTTGACACCTACTTACACTTGCAACAGGTTTATGCTAGAGAAATGTCTGTCTGGAGCTTTAGTGGTATTCTAGAAGCTTAACAATCCTGTCAAAAGTGATGCTATGGAGAGGGAGATAGCTTGAAAGAGGTGTTTAGTGGAGATTTTCCTGGACTATGTATCCAGGTAAACTACTTCTGGAGAAGTCTTGCGCAACAGGAATACAGTGCTGGAATTTTCCTGTGTTTAGATGAGAATCTGTCCGTGACCTTAGCTGAGCTTGGGCCACTCAACCTGTGGAGGCCCCCTCCAGTGTGATTCCTTTCGGCCAGTCTGTGTATAATAGATTATACAAAACCATCTGTATGTGTATGGAGTGCACTAGGAAGATGGACAGATTTGCTGTAACTTCTGATTATTCCACATCTTTATCCTCTCCTTAATGCAGAAGTCATTTGTTGTAGAGTATAAATTGCAAGGAGTGTGCTGTATTGTGCAAGATATCTTGATGTAGGTTTTAGGGTTTTCCATTTTATTTAACCCAATTTTGTGCCTGAGCAATTAATACACTTCTAACATGCTGTTGTCTGAGGAGAAAAACTTATGCTGGGAGGTACCTATTTAAATGTACCCAAAGGGACACTGAAGTCTCTTACCTAGTACCTTGAAAGAAAAATGAGCTGATGAACTTGAAGTGCCTGGAACATATAAATTGATATGAGATTCTGCAAGAAACTGTGGAACTAATCATTCATAAATGATGTGCATGTGTAGTGTGGGTACTTAGGGCAGAAAAAGCACCAAACTGATCTCACCCGCTTTCATCTGTTGTGATTTTAGGTTCTGCTGTAATAGGTAAATACGATCATTTTCATTCTACAATGCTTGTCCTTTAACAGAAAAGTATTCTATTTATTAGGTTCTCAATACATGCTTAACGTGTCTAGAAATAGTTCAGATTATTGCTTCAAATCCAAGCAACTGGTAATGATTTAGAAATTTGCTTACCTCTGTGATGACAGAATCTCGTTTTAGGTTGGTGCCCAGAAGTAGTAATGTCTGAGAACAGAAGCTAGCATTAGCTGATACATCTTTCAAGAAAGTTTCCCTTCTAAAGCCAACTTTCTGAATTGCTTTAAAGCATTCTAATAGGAAATGTGAGGAAGTTTTTCTTGCTGCATTCATTCTCAGGGTGGGTGATAAAGGTACACACACAACAGTATGGGTGCTACAAAGAAGATAATTTTGAGAGTTCTTCCATTCTTTGTGAGAAAGGGGCTCCCAATTAAAAAATTCAAACAGTGGTTTAAAGTGGAGAAAAAGAAGCCATTCTTTCCAAATACATAGTTAATCTGCAAAGGACATGTCCACAAAGTAGTACTTAGGTTAGATGTTATTTAAAATGGTAATTTAGAATATCTACAGCTATGTTGCTGTTTTAATGTTGGAGTGATGTAAACTTTTACATAGAGAGTACCACCATGAACTCGTGAGATAAAGAATAACAGGATATTCTCGGGGGATCTAGGGAGGGTATCATCCCTTGCACTTCATCTGGAAATAGTCCGTAACTGGCAACTTTCAGTGACAGTTTGACTGACTAGCCCAGCAGTCCCATTGATCTGTGCCAGAAAGGAGCGTTAACATTGACTTAAACCACTAGGATGAAAAGTTCCATTCTTTGGGGGATTTTAATATTTAATAAAAATATTTTTTATTTTTCTATATTTACATTCTCTTGAGTTGGTGTTTCGATATTTTGTGTGATGAAAACAGGCCAGGTTTTGGGTTTTTTGGGTGGTGGGTTCTTATTGCTAATTCCCATCTTGAAGTCATAATCCCTGTTTATGACATAATCGTAGAATCACAGAATGGTTAGGGTTGGAAAGGACCTTTAGATCATCTAGTTCCAACAGGGACAAGCAGTATCATACAGGATTAGAGAATTAGCACAGTGAGGCATCCAAAACCATTTCTGCTGGCTTTTATTAGATTTTTGTTTGGTTTGAGTGTCAGTAGATAACTGACTTCATAATGATTATAGGGTCTTTAGAAGGTCTATGCCCTGCTGAAACATTTGTCATCTGCAGGGTCATGCAAAAGAGAGGATGAAGGTGCTGCTGTTCAGAAAACAATAGCTACAGTGCTACACATTGAGACACGGCAAGTTTAGGCAGTAGCTATACTTCTGAAGGCTGCAAAAAGACTGAAGTTTGTGTATGTACAGCCTCACACAGTGCGCACATACATGTAACTGTATCGTTTTATCAGCCATTGATGATAGCTTGCTATAAACTGTTGGCACAAAGCCATTTTCAGTCATGCTGTAAAAAGCAAATAGCTTGCTTTCATGTGATAGATTGACGAGACAAGAACCTTAGAACTGTTTATGGTCTACACAGCTGCTTTACAAAGCCAGTCATTTAAAAATATGTATTTCCTGAAGCATTAACTAACGTGCTTCTGTGTTGAAAGAACTTTAAATGTTTAGCATGGCTGTTACCTTGAACGATCAGGCAGCCATTGAAATCTACAGTCTAAGTTAGTCACATACTCAGCAAATAGATGGTTTTACCTTTGAGTAGAATATGGAATCCAAGCTGACACGCATTATAGAAGAATTTGGGGGCTATTTCTAATTAAATATTTAACTTTAAGAAATGTTAATAAAATCAGGAATCAGGAAAAGTAACACTGAATGAAGGAGAGGCATTGCCGGAGTTGTAAATGTAGATGAGCACTAAGCAATACCAGCAGGCACCACTTCTTCTGGAGCATTTGCACTGCTAGGCTTGTGCTTATCTAAGCCTGACCCGACCTGGTTCTCCACATCAGCTTGTTTCCCTGCGCTTTCACCCTTTGTGTCTTTTCCCCCTGCCCTGGCATAGGGAGGGAAGGCAGGAGGACACTTGCTCCTCTTTCACTATCCCTGCTCAGCACTCTTCTGTTCTTTCCCTAAGAACATGCACAACAGACCTGCCACGTTTGTGGGTCATTGGAACAATCTGAGCACAAGTGCATGAAGATAAAGCATATCGGACTATATGAAAGAAGAAGCAGAGGTTCTGCTGCTCCCTTCATATAGTCTTATTCTGTAACTTGCAGCATGGAATGAAGTCTGTGGTCCTCCCAGCAAGATTGGACCAGTTTGATCGGACAGATTAGTCTTGCACATCCTCTTCAAAACTGAAACTCTGTAGTGAGTTTAATAGATATTTGATCGTTCTGGAATATTGGCAGCATGAAGGAACCCTCTCGCTGATGGACATGTTATGTATGTCAAGGACAGGGCTTTGATATCAAACAGAACAGACACTAGTGCAGCGGAGTCATTAGGAAGTGTTGCAAACAACTGAAATCTGCAAAGCCTAGCAAAGTTCTTGTCCTGGGTTCTGCTGTTTGGCTTTCTCCTGAACAGGGGAGAAGGAGCTCTCTCTTTTAACTACTGAGCGCTAGTGTAAAGGTTGTTGCTTTTACGTATTACTTTGGCTTGCAATTTTGTGCAGTGACTATGTGCAGCTGCAGACCCAGATCGCCTGCAGGCCAGGAGTTTTGCCTCGTTCTGTTTCATACTCTTTGCCCTCTCTTGTGTTTTGAAAGACTTGCTCTGCCACAGAGAGAAGCTGCTTGAGCCCCTGGTACAGTACAAACAGTGCAGACAGTAGAGCAGAGATAAACATGCTTCAGCATGTGTTTGTGTTTGTCACCTTCCACCTCTAAAACCAATCCCAGATGCCACCAAAAAATGTTTGCTACATCTCAGTCTGGGAAAGAGGATGTCATGCAACACACTCTTTGGTCTTTAGGTGCAAGATCTAAACCCTAGCAGGGGGTTCATACACATAATTCACTCATGGGGCACCATTTAGGTTTTACTCCTGGGTAAGAGGAGCTCTGGCACAACCAAAAGAATCCTCTGTTTTGCTCTCAAATGTTGTAAAATGGAAGTGATGACTAGAGGAAGAGTTTTTAAAAACCCAACATGAATATTGAGATGCTCTAAAGGATTATTTTACACACACCCCACCTCACCCGCAGTTATCTAAGTTCATTATTTTTTGTTACCTCCTTTTTACCTCCTTGGTGACAATGCTCCTTTTTGCAGTGAGCACAGTGGTGTCTCTCCATAGAAATCTTCATGTCCAGAATCATCAACTTGCCAGCTTGCACTGTTTTCCTGTGAAAGCTGATGCCAAGGCTGGGCTTCTGCCATTTATACCTGTGTTTCACAGTTGAGGATATAAAATAAGATCTGGCCTTTTCTTGTCCTGTGGACACGTTTGCCTCCTAATTCTTAAGGTGCCAGTGTTTAGGCATGTGCACGCAATTAACTTCAAGGATTTTTGTTTTCTTTTACCAAAACGAAGAAAAGGGGCAGAATTCCCTCATCTTACTGAAACTTCCTTACATTTGTTCTCTGTTCCTTTAGGATGGTAAGGGTATCAACTGCATTAATCTTTTTAGATACTAGAGGGAGCTCATGGCTTGAGCACTCAGAGTGAAACACGGTGTCTTGGACAATTCTTGAGGAAACACAGACGGGAAGTAAAGTGGTATTGATGACTGTAATGCACTTCTTCCCATCACTGGCAAAATTGGAAGAGCTGAGTTTGTCCGCTTTAGGAAATTACACATGGCTTTCAGGGACACTCAGATAATTAAATGCTATAGCTGCAATTTCTTCTGTATCCAAGCACCTCTCTGTCATGGCTGCATTTATCTTCACAACTTTCTTAAAGGAAATAAGCCCTCTTATATCCCTATTATTACATACAGGACTGCAACATTGGAAGCACTCATGAGAGCACAGCTTTCAGACTCTACCTGCCATAATGAATTCAGTTGTGCATCAGTCTTGCACGTAGGCATCAAAGCATCACATAGTGTTCTTGAGAAGTCCTGATGTGCTGCGTTTCTGTGCTCAGCCAGTTCCTTGAGGCACAAAGGCAGACCTTTCACAGTATCTTCTTGCCCAATCTAATAATACTTCAGTTAGGAGAGGCTGCTGGGCGGACACAGCTAAGGGATGTGCTTCCTAAGCCTCTCTGTGTTGTGCCCTCTCCCCAGTCATAGAGCTGGAGGGAGGCCACTGTCAGGGTATGGAGGAGCTGACAGCAGACGCCTTGCATGCATTCCCATGAGGTACATATTCAGTGAACAACTGCTCAGTGGGTTTGCGAGTGTGAAAGGCAAATGTATCTTGGACTTTAGGTCTTCTCTGAGACAATGAAGGCTGTGCCAGCCTGGTGGACCTAAGGCATCCCAGAAGCACCTCAACAAGATGGACAGCCAGCAGCAGGCTGTAAAGAAGGCTGGTTCTCACTTGGCCAGAGCTGAGGAACGCCTCACCGGGTTTCCGCAGAGAGAATTAGCCAGAACAGAAGATTTGGAAAGGAAGCTGGCAGGATTTGTGCCCTAGAAGGGCCCTAATATGGGAAGGAAGTGTAGAAAGAGCATAAGCAGCATTACAGCATTGCTGTGTGCAGGGGCTGGATGGTGAAAGAAGAGAGCGCATGCACATGCAGACAGAGTGTGTGTGTGTGTACATGTTGGCTAACTCTTTTGCCACCTCCCTCACGGTGGTTTGTTTTTTTGTGCTAGGGATCTATCACTGTAATGGGGCAGTTGAGAGCAGATCAGCCATTAGAAGGTCTTTGGGGGTTAAAGCACAGCCACGCTTGGAATGGGCTAGCTTAAATATCTTAGCTAAGGTAACTTTGCATAGAACAGTGATTTAGTTCTAGACATGTGAATTTCTAATCCTGGTGAGCACTACCTGTGTCCTGTTTAATTACATCTTAACAAATCCTGATTCCTTTAGAAGCAGCTCAGCTGTCGCTGTGATGCTCAGTGAGGTTACTGAAAGTGTCAGCGCGAGGGTTAGTAAGTGGGCAACCATATTCCTCCAGAGCCTGAGGCAAAGCGAAGTCAAGCGCTCCGCTGTTTTGGGAGCCAGGGCTCTGTGTTTGTGCAGGGGCAGATCTGCCCGGGAGAGGGCAGCGATGCACAAGTGCACGCTCCGGCAAGGGTTCTGGTGGCTTGCATAAACACAGACTTCCAATAGCCATCTCCTGCGCAATACAGCTGAACTGTTCTTCTTCTAACTTAGTTTATTCTAAACGTGAAGTGTTTAATGCAAGATAAACAAGTGCCATACCACTGGAGGGAAGTGTGAGGCTGCTCTGACCCTTTCCAGTTCAGGGGTGAGAAGTGTTCAGGGTCATTTTTCTCCCTTTTTCCACAGCAGGAAGGAGGGAGCTCTGTCCTTCTGAGGGGCTTTGGGGTGCTGTCGGGCCAGCATCAACGTAAATGGGAGCCTTTAGTCTGCTCTTCACTGTAAGGGCCATGGTGGTGAAAGTACAGTGTATCAGATAGGGAAGGCATCGCAGCATGTTGACTTCATAGATACCTGGGTTTAAGTACTACAGTTTCCCCGACATTAAGTACTGATCATTAGTATGGTTAACAGCTCAGTCTAGCTTGTGGAATAAAAGGTACTAGGGTACACCTGGGTGCAGAGGGCTGAAGTTTTTCTTCTCGGTATCTTGTAATGCAATTACATAAAGCCAGATTGCTTGGGCTTTACTCTTAAAGGATGCAGTAAGTACCAAATGATGCTGTTACCTGCTTTATTGTAGGTGACACTGTAAAGACTCCTCAGGCTAAGGTGGTCATGTTCCTTTATCAGGTAAGCAGTTTATCTCCATGAACACCGATGGCATTGCTTTTGTTCAGCTGGATTTCCTGTAAACGTTGTCAGCCTTTTTTTATCCTCTTCTTTTTATTTGTACTCTAACAATAGAAGTCAAAATTGAAAAGACCGAGACTATTATAGTTCACTGAGTTTTCCTTCATACAGGATTTACAAAATGGTTGATCTTGTACGAATTCTGAACATGAGTACAATGGTGGGTACATGGAGTAAAGAGGATTTTAGCTCTCAGGACAGTATTTGTATAGAAGTTTCAGGCTATGGAGAAAGTATACCTGTGGGTCACATTTATGCCTTTCCTTCTCATACCTTAGAGAAAAAGAGCCTTGGGGCTGCTCTAACTCTTATCTAACCTGTACCTGAATGGCTATAGCACCAGCCAGAGTTCTCAGGAATGCAGCAGCAATGACATCTTGCTTCTTTTCTTCCTCTGCTACTTGCTAATTGAATTAGCTTTAAGATGAAGAGTCACTCACTGTAGAGGAGTGCCAAGGTGGACACTGAAGGTCTGGATGTAATTTCTGAGGAGAAAACAAGAGCAAGTTTCTAGCATGAGAAACTAGCAATAGCCAGTTTTTAGAGACATTTTTTGAAGTAGAACCAGCAGATTACATTTGTGAAAGCTCTGGCACCTGAGACTTCTTCTAGACGGGTTCAGTTTCATGTCTCTCTACGCAAAGCTTTTCAGGGGTGCTGGGACTGGAAGTCATTGTTGTATAACATCTGTTCGTTGATCTCACTCTAGCATCAGTATTTTCTTCCTACAGTATTTGTTGCCCAGCAAGGCTGCATCTGTATTGCAGGGAAGCAGTGCCTTTGAGAGATCCCTGAGGTGGCTGGAGGCTGCGCAAAGTTGTGCTGCTGTGTTGAGGGGCTGGCCTAGGCTTTGGGTGCAGGATGGCTGCATGGACAGGCAAAACATGTCACACAGCTGCTGCTGTCTCCCATGTTTTTGTGGGGCTTTGGTCTACCTGGCTGCTAAGTGGGTGAGTACTTCTCTCCTGTCCCACTCCTGTTGGCCAGGAGAATGGCCAGCGGGAATAAGAAGGAGAGGGAACACACAGCAAGTGCCAGTCAAGGGCATCAGAGAGAAAGGTTTTTGCTAAGCTGGCAACGCAAGACCTATTTCATGGAGGAAGAAGAGCTGAAAGGATGCAAAGACAAAACAGGGAAGTTACATTGAACTAAACTGGGATGCGCTTGCAGACTGATAGTTGCTTCTTGTTCTATATTTTAATATGCCTATTGCTTGCAGTAGATTGCAAACATACACAAATTATTTTCTGGAAAGGAATCTTTTACTTCTCTTTACTCCTGTTCATTTTCCCCTTGGTTTCATGGCACATGCAATAGAAAAAATTGCTCAAATCTATATTAATGAGCTCAAACACAATTCAGGGCATGATCCAGAACTGCAAAGCCAGTGCAGATCTCTTCATTGTTTTAGTGGGCTTCAGATGGGATCTCAGTTAGATCGTTTGATTAAAGTGTGACAGGATAACAGCAGTAGAGTGAAGCAGGGCAACCTAGAAGTAATCCACTTGCATTCATTGTTAGCCGGAAATACTAGCAGAATTGATAAGGGGAAACTGGGGAGAAAATATCCCTGTGCTGAAGTATACATGTTAAAGGGCAAATCTAAATAGAACTGACTTGATGAGGTCCAATGCAGTGACCCCCTGTTCTCTGCACCTGAGGGAGAATAAACTGGACAAATTGTTGCCGACAGGGTGATGGTTCTCAGGCTGAAACTTTACTTCCAAGACTTTAGTCACTGTGTTCCTATCTCTTTCACACTAAATGCCTTACCTTCAAGTGCAATATTCTGGCTGAAGCTTCAAGAAGCAGTCTAACCAGCCTCTCATTGCCCGTCCTACCTCTGTCACTGCTGCAAGCTCTCCTCCCTTCTATCCCAGGACCATTCAACTGCTATGCACAAGCTGCTCATCAAGTTTTCCTTCATGTGAGGTCTCAAAACTCCCCAAATCTCTGTCTGCCTTTCCCATGCTGCAATTGCTTTTGCCTTTTTCTGTCGTACCCGTATCTTCTAAGCTATGAACTAACTCCTTTTTTCCTTTTTATTGATGACTCCATTTGTTTCCCCTCACTTGGGATGGTAACAAGATCTCAGTTCTCTCTTCTGAGTCACTCTTTCGATTTTGTTCAAATACTGTCTTCATTTGCAACAAATCTGACTGTATTATCTGCTAGTGGCAAACAAGGATGACATTTAAAAACACTTATAAAGCAAAACCCACATCAGTCAGACGCCAGATCATGTGGGCCTAGTAACCCATTGCTTTACACATCAGTGTATTAACTTCCTTGCTTAGACTGCAAAATCCATAGGCAAAGGCAGTTCCTCTGTATATATTTAACGCTTATTATTCTAAAAAGAAAAAGAGCATATGAACAGAAACTGTGATTAACATGAAGTTAATCTGAAGTCCTGCTGAAAACAGGACTGATTTTCTGTTTTAGGAGTGTAATCCTCCAGACATTTCAAAAGAGGGAGGAGAAATACCACTAATCTTGGAACACTGCAGTTAAGACTCTGGAGCAAGAACAGTATCCACTTCCTAGCTTCGCCATGGCAAGAATGACCTCGGGTATTGTTATTTAATTCCCCTGTGACTTAGCTCTCTGTCTGTAGAGGGTGATTGCTCCCTCTTTGACTTGCGAGGTTGTTCTGAGATGTTTTGATCCTATAGAGATGAGTCAGAGAAGCATCTATGAAAAGTTTCTTTTGTTACAAAAGATGCAGTTACTGCTGAAATGTTGAAAGGAAAAGGCCAAAATCATGAAAACTTCAAACCTAGCAAACCCTCAGGAAACAAGGGTGAAATCTTATGGAGTCTGTGTCTTCAAACCAGAGCCTTGTGGCTTAAAATGTGGGGAGTTTCCACATATCTTTCTTTTTCTTCTTGAGATAAACCTTTAGCACAAGGACATTTGCTTAAATGGAGAGAGGGTTGGGTGGGTTTCTGTACGAGGAAGTTTGTCATTCCGAGCTGTGGCTGAATAAAACCATTACTCATAACAAAAGATGTAGCACTGACACTGGGTGGCTGCCCAGCTCTTGAGACCACTGTCATGTGCAGGTACACAGGCACTGCTTTGTCTCTGTGGTCTGTGCGCTCATTGTACAGCCCTCTGTGAGGGGTGTATCATTTGAAAGAGAGGTAGAATAGCACAATGTCCAGGGCTTGGCTTTAGTGAAAGACCTGCACAAACTCCGGGGAATAATTTCCTTCTACTGTTCTTTAGTTTTCTCACTGGCTAAAAATGAGTCTAGCAATTCTCAACCTTGTATCCACACCACCTTGAATACTGTAGCTATATCATTCTTTATTCACATGTGCGTGTATCATTACAGTTCACCGTTTGAATGCTGTCTTTTGCAGAGACCTCCTGAGACCTCTTGTCCACATTTCACTGTTTAAGGGACCAGTGTGCATGTGACCCTGTAACATTGTAAACCGCCGCTGAAGTGTGTCCCTTATAACTGGTGTTTGAAGATGGGAACAGTCTACGACCCTTCAGAAGAATTTTAGCTCCATCCTCCTGAATGTGGCTCTGAAGGATCTCAGAAAAGTGACCGCTGCCAGAAGGCAGGAGACATTGGCCTGTGCTAGATCCCAGCCTACCTTCTCCAGTCCTATGGAGAGCAGAGGCTGCTCTGGTTCTGCATTCCCAGCAGCATCTCCCAGTCACAGCGGCTGGATAAAGGACAGCAGCCCCAGGTTTTGCTTCGAGAACTTAATCTGCACTGTCGTCCCTCATTACTGCCACTCAGCGCCGTTGTGTCCAGCCATGAAGGGTCACAAGATGACATGACATGAGAGAGGTCGGGCGGGGGGAGAGCATAAAAGGGGCCTAGCAAGGACCGGGAAATACGGAAAGGCTAAAAAGAGAACAGCTACCCAAGCGGTGCTCCCGGCGGCTCGCTGGGGATGGGGCTGAAAGCGGCTGGGTTCACACTAAGTTTTCCCGGAGGTCACTCTGCAATATGGTAACTCCCAGCTCTGCTGTCAGTGCCCATAAAGACAGCTCTCCTCACAGGGAGTGGGGGGGAAGGGAAGGAGATTTGTTTAGAAGCATTAGTGTGCCCCTCCCCCGGCCCCATTAGCGGCCCTTATTAAACCAACACAGACAAAGAGCAAAGATGCCCTCGTTAATGGAGAGTCTCCGATAATTACTCTGCTCTGCCGCTTCTTTTGGGGCCTGAATGGCCTTTGAATAATGTTTCTCTTGCTGTGGTTGCAGACAATACCCTCGCAGACCGCTTTAAGCGGTGCCAATCCCATTAGCAGAAGAATAGCAGAGCTTTCTGGTTGCGCGGGTGTGTGCGCTCTCGGGGAGGACGGCGGGCTCTCAGTGGGAACGGGGCTACGCTGCCCACCGCTTCCCTCGCCTCTCTTGCCCTCCACGGCCCGAGAAAGCAAAGCAGGGAAATGCTGGGCGAAGCTCCATCTCTGCAACAATCATCTCCCTATTTAAGCAGGGCCCGAGCCTGGGAATTTGAGAGAGCCGCTCTGCCTCTCGCTGCAGGAGCGCAGAGACGGGCTCGCCTGCTCGCCAAAAGGGAAGGATGGGAAGAGCAGGGAGGTAGGAGCCCCGCAGGACTGAAGAAGAGGAGTGCCTTCAGCCTTTCCTGGGGTTCCCCAGGCACAGTTCTCCTCCTGCACCCACGCAAGGCACCAAAGGGGACAGAGGCCCAAGAGTCTCGAAAATCAGACTCGGGCTGTGCTGCTGCTTTACCATACAGAGGAGATTAGGTGATGGTCGTTCCTCTGCATCCAGTTGATTACAGAGCAAGGAAATGGCTATACTGGCCACTCTTGGGAGGGTTAATTTTGTGCTGCACACCCCAAGCAGGAAGCTAATTACTGCGTTCAATAGGTAGCTATCAACCAAACTTGGAGGAGTTGGAATAACTCTACCTGAGCCTTTCTCTTTGATCTCCCCTTCTGCATGATAAGTGAAAATAGTGTATAGCTGGGCTGGCTGCGGTGTTTAATTTAATCATCTGATGATATTTATTTTCACAAACATGAACTCAAGGAACAATTATCGGAAAAGCTTCATCTTGTGCTGAACGTGCCAGTTAACAGCCTTTCTGTGAGGTAATAGCTTCCATGTAGGGAGTCAGTAATTAAAACGTGTGAAAAAAGGCTCCTTCTTCAGAGGCAGCGGGGAAAGACAGCGGGTCTAACGCTCAGCTGGTGTGAACTGGCAAGCTTGTCAATGGCCACAATAAACGGGCATTGCTCCTTCTACATTATGCCAGCAAAGGATGCGCCCAAAGGGTTTTTGAGAATTTTCCCAGTTTGAGCAAGATATTTGGATTCTTATCACAGGAGCCAAACTTGGGAATGCATGGTACAATTATCTGGTCTTTGGAAGGCGATTCTGCAGTACTCATGGGAGAAGTTCAGATCTGAAGAACACTTGGTCCTGCAAACTCTTCCACAAGGAAAGCAGCTAAGTTCCTAGTGTTAACAGAGCCGTTTTCTCCCTCTTTCTGTGTTAACTCTCTAAACTTGCAGAATCATAATCTAAAAGCCAAGAGAAAGCTGACATTTGAGACGTTCCAAGTAGCAGGAAGATGACTTCCTTTATGTCTTCATCGTGTAGACGTATAGGGCACAATTTGTTTACTCGTCCAGTTAACCACCAGATGGCTCTAAGCACTCTGCTCAGTTTTGGGCCACATGTTGATGGTTGATGAGCAAGGGGCACAAAGCTGGAAGTCAGGCTGTATGGACGGTTCTGTTGGATAGCCACCACCATGTCTTTAACCAGTATATCTTTAACCAGTACATCATGAAACAGCTCATGATTTCATGTTGGAGGAAGGTGATATGTTTCAATGATGAAAATTGCAAAATATGGAGGTTGCATTTTTAAATATATATGTACATATATATAGTAATAACAATTTTTGTCCGAGTTTAATATTCCTTCAGAATTAGTGTGTTATCCTGCAGCTTTTAAGGATAATGTTGGTCATTTATGCTCTTCCACTGGCACACAGAGTGCAGGAAGATAATTCTCTACCAGACTAGAGGAAGAAAATGCAGATTCACCTGTTCTCCAATTCAGTTGTTTTAAGCTGTGGTAGAGGGATATGTGATGGATCACAGATATAAAATGTGATTTAGGAAGGGGATGGCATCTTTTCCTGCTCTCAATAAAAAGGTGACAGTTGTTTAAAAAATACTTCTCAGATAGAATTTAAAACTTGAACCTGTTCCTTAGCAGCCAGTGTAAGAAAGGTGCATGTTAATTGCATTTTGCCTAGGAAATGGAAAGTGTTGCCCATCCCAGTACATTTTCAAAAGATTTCCAGAAGGTAAGAACAGAGTTAAGAGTATGTAGAGCTGGGAAATATGTTCCTTAGGGAGCTGAGAAGGACAAAATATCAGACCAGCGTCAGCCTCTTTATGTGTTCCTTCTCTTTCTTTGGGAAACACAGTGTTTCCTAGACCCTACAGTGCACCAGGCAGTGCTTGGAGCTGGCTGGCCCCAGGGAAGCATCTGGCAGGGCATGAAGCCCTGGCAGGAGGTGCCTTTCCCATCTCCTGCATAGCAAAGTGCTGGGGACTGCACAACACAAACTATTGTAAATGCCTGAATGTGTTTGGCAAATGGGGTCCTGCAGAGCCCCGTGGGACATGCTTGGGCTGTAGGAAAGAGAGGGGGCAGAAATAGTACCTGGCTGCACTGAATGCCTGGGACTTGACTTGGCTGCTAAGACAACTGAGATTGGTTTGGGTTCTCAGCATGTGGTTACTGTCCTGCTGGATTTAAGGATGCCAAGTGTCTCTGGGAGTCTGTTTTTGAGTAGGGGGCTGATTGTTCTTGATCAAGGCCTCTCAGCTGTCCTCCCTTAAAAAGAAATGCCATCTATGTCCTCCTGCAGTCTGAAATCACTTTTTTCAGCTACAGGTAGAAAATGGTAGATGGGCCACTTCCCAGAAAACTATCTAAGCATAATGTAATGTTAAACACAGGCAATTTCTCTCCAACACAGCAGTGAGATCAGAGGGAGGGATGGATTTTACACTTCTCTTTGAGCTCAGCCCACACTGCCTACCTGCTCTGCTTCCCTGACATTTGTGTCCCCGCAGTGACAAACCAGCATGCCCTGTGCCTCCTGCATGAGTATGCTTGGCCTAGAAGGGGACTTGTACTTATTGCTGGCAGAGAGGCAACATTCTGAAGCATCGTCAGACCCAGGAGACCTAGAGATCTTCTTTACTTTTGAGGAGCCCAAGAGATAAATGGCTCAGTACCATTCCAGGAAAGGCTGGATGGCAATAAATAACATGGCAACTGATGGTACTGCCTCATCCTTGAGGGCTTGCAGTGCAAACAGTTGAATTGGAATTAAAAGATCAATCTTCGACTGTTACTCAGTCAAGAAGCCATTCATTTTTAGGAGCAGGACTTGAGATGTACGGTGCTCAAGTAATACATTATTTGTAAAGGCCAAGATTAATTAGTTTTCAGTTGGATAATCAGGTATTTGTTTTCTTCTGCCAATGGCTCTCATTCCTCCATGCTGTCACTGAACTGAGATAACCTGTATGAATACCACTTTATTAATCGTGCCAGTCACGTTTTGCAGTCTACATGAACTGGTTGGTGTGTGTGGATGCAAGCTAACCTAACACCTGCCTTTTGTTGTAGGTTGTGAATCCTCTGTACGGACTCAGCTCAGCACCATGTTTTCGTGCAGTTACATCTGAGCACTGCCCTTGCCTCTGTTGCCCGGCTCAGCGCAGTACCACTGGCTGCCCTGGGCCACAGTGAAGCAGCACAGTGCCTGTGGTTTTAGATGTGTACAGGCAAAACTCAGAATTGGTTTGCGCACCCCAGCTGTCAAGATTCAGGTACATCCCTAATCCACATGTGGGTATTTCTCCCAGTGAGGTTATTTTTGCGCTGCCAGGCGGGGTGCCATGCCACACACCACCGAAATCAGATATTTGTTACAGTTGTGTAACTTTTTTCTTTTCTTTGGGTAACAGGTCGTGCCTCAGCTCTTTTTGCTGCCCTGTGGCAATATGAATCCACTCACCGCCGTGCTGCTCCCTGCAGCCTTCACGCCTTGGTAAGCGTGCTTGCACTTGGGATGGGTAAAAATGCGTTTAGGAGTTTGTGTTACCCATCTCTCCTGAAGTCACAATCAGCCCGCTACGAATCTCAGCTGCTTTTAAGCATGCCAGGTTCAGAGTTACCCCTTCTGCTTATACGGCAAAACCTGAAGGTGTTTCCATCATTACTTTTAAGGGGAAGTAGGACCCGGCGCGTTCCTGCATCCGCGCGGGGTGCCGCCGACCGGCTCTGCCTCCACCACCCGCGCTGTCGCCGGGCCGCAGGGGACCGCTCGCCGCTGCGCACCGCTGCCCGCGGTTCCCCGAGCGCGGCGGGCGGCGGCGGCGGCGGCGGCAGGAACCTTGGTGCCGCGGAGCCGTTTCCCGCGGCGGCCGGGACGGCTTTGCGGCAGGACGCGGCCCGGCAGCGGCGCGGCGGCGAGGAGGGGCCGTGGGCTGCTCGCCGGCAGCCCCTCCTGGGAGCAGAGGCAGAGCGCGGCCCCCGGGCGGCAGGTAAATACTCGCTTTGGTCTGTGGTCGGTGCGGGGCTCGAAGGGTCGGCGAGGTTCCGCAGCCCCCCGCGGCGCGCAGCCGGCCCGGGCTCCCCGCAGCCCCCGCCGTCCTGGCTGCGGGCTGCGTGCGAGGACCCGGGCGCGGCCGTGCTTGCGCTTGTAGCACAAACACGCCTGTAGTCATGTGTCCGTCTGGAAAGGCACCGCTCCCCTGTGCACGGAAAGGCCCGGGATGCAGTTTCCCCCACCCGTAGCTGGTCGCGATCCCAGCAGGAATTTTGGGCTGCTCCCCATCGGTGGGATCGAACTCCAGCATGTGTAGCCACAGTGTGCAGGCGTCCCTCTCTATTCTAATAGCCTGAAGAATGACATAATGCTGTGGCCTTCTTACACTGCGGTAGAATTGCTTCTTTCATGGAGCAAGCACACAAAACACAGCTTCTGGAATCAAATAGGCCTGACAGGAGAGTATCTGTTCTGTGGCAATGTGTGCTAGCAGGAGTGCCAGTGAAGATGCTAGGATTGCTGGTATCACAAGGTGAGAGATAAGTAAAGAAACTCAAGCTTGGGTTTGTGTAAGGAATGGTGACTTGCTCCTGATCAGTTTTTGGTTCTGCACTTACACCCCCGATCCCACAAAGATTTACAGACAGATCTCATTTTAGGCACTGCATAATCCCACCAAGTGACTACAGAAAATGACATTATGTAAGAATAAGAAAGCATCTGAATTTTAGCAGAACCTTTTAGCAACAGTAGTTTTCATCTTGCCACTTTCAAGGTTTATGTATCTGAAATTAGTGAATTAAATTTGGAATTAAAATTGAAACACGGCACTACATAGTGGAATGATGGATTTTATCAGTCTGCAGTAGCTATGAACATCATTCCTGCAGAACCTTACCAGGCTGAAGTCACCTTATGTGTTAACATTGCAATTTCATCAGATGTTTTGAGTCTTCCACTGGGCTTCTGCTAAGATCTCCTGTAATAAAGTTATAGTTCAGTTTAGATATCAGCAAGTGTTTGTGCTGAGTAGGACTGAAGCAGTACATGCGGTTACAGCCAAGCTGCAGGGTTGGCTGTTGCGGCAGGGCTCCCAGGACCTGAGGGTTCTGGCTGCTGTGGTAATTTGCCAAACTTCAGCATTATTTGGATCACTGCTTCCCTTCCTTCCACTGCCCCTCTTCCCCTGGAAGAGTGCCAAACCACTGTGGTCCTGGCTGTTTGAAAGACAAGAGGAGGGCTTAGTTTGAGGTTCAAAATGAGTTTGTTATTAAACACTGTATTTCCGTCAATGGCAGCATTCAACCACTAATAGTTAATGGAAATCCAGGTCTCACCGTGGAAAGGCTTATACTGTCCCAGCTGAGCTCTTTGGGTACCATAGTTAAGAGAGAGAAGCTGGCTACAGTCGCAGATCAGGGCTGCTCAGAAAGCTGTGTGCTGGGCAGATACAGGTGTCAGGTGTATTTTCTTGCAGCCATAGCATGATCTCAGGGAAGAAATATCTCCTGTGTTCTTGTGGGAGATGCTGTGTTTCTTACCCTCCTGGCCCCTGGGGCAATGGCAGCTGTTATTTCCAGCTGTGGGGTTATACTGGGCTATGCTGGAGCCTGGTCATTGCCCCCTGCTTGCTGTGTCACAGAGAAACTGCCCTGCAGAGCTGACTAAAATTGTGTAGTCTGGCATAGATGGTAAAGGATTCAGTTATACTGCTGTTTATACCAGCTACTGCTTCTTCTAGAAAAGTCCCCAAGTGTCTTCTGAGTCCTAGTTATAAGGAAATAAATGTCTTCATCTGGCAGCCCCCCTTCTGTATGTCCTTCGTTGCTTAAATGCAGCTACCTTGGAGTGCAGCAGGACATGCTGCACACAACAGCTGAAAGCTCAGCAGCCTGGTTTCCAGCAGGCTCTGTAAATGAGTCCTGGAGGAGCAACATCCCCAAGAGCTAAATTTGCCTGTTATTTCTGTTCAGAACTCACAGGTGCAAACTAATAATGTCTTAATTTCTGACCTCTTGTCTCCTAGCAGAAGACAAGCTGGTGCATCAGGGCAGAAGTATTAGATTGAATCATGTTGGTTGTTGTTTCTTGAGTGTCCAGTTGAATCATCTTTCCTTTTGTACTGGATGAGGTTTGTATTGCCCCTCTTGGATACCCTGCTCCCTGACAGTCTCTGTATTCTTTGTGCTCAACTTGGGAGGTACCAGGCTGTTCTGTGGTGTCTTGTCTGCCTCGCAGAACAGGTAGCAGTTCTTGTAGTTAAGGACAGCATGTAAAATGCAAGTTACACGACTTTAAACAAACCTGTACACACAAAGCAAACAAACCCAAGCATGGAAGTCACTCACCCTCCCTTAGGTTGTTATTTGGTCTTAACCAAGACCAAACATCTGTGCCTCAGGCCAAATCACTGTACTGGTTCATTCTGTTTGTCCATGTGGATTTTGTGTCTGAAATGTGTGTTTGAGGTGTTTGCATCCACAAGATCTACAGGGCTGGTGCTAGGACTCAGAAGAGCTTCTGTTCCTCTACATGCCTGACTTCCTTCCCTGTGAAGTCAGCCAGCCAGCAGGCAGCATGCACAAGGGGGTAGTCTGGGTTCTAGTGTGATGTGACCTGTGAAGGTGCCCACACGCTGATGGGTTTGGCTGGCCTGCAGCCTGGGCTGGTATCAGCTAACTCCCCTCTGGTCAGTCTGCTTTGCTTTCTTTTCCTCTCCTTGCCAAGGGTCCTTCATCCTTTCCAAAGTCCCAGTCCAGCTACTGAGATTTCAAATGGTTACTCATCCACGGGAAGTGATGCAGCCCTCTCATTAGTGGTGCTGCTCCTCAGCCAAGAGGGATGTGTGTCAGATGGCTGCAAAGCAAAGGAGTCACTGGTAAAGATGTGGGGAAAGCTGTACAGCAGTCAGTCTCCAGATGCAGAAAAGCTTTCTGTGGTCAGTACTCCTCCACTGCTGGGTCCTCCTCATCCTCTGGACCCGCTTTGTTCTGGTGCAGCAGGCTGTTGCATACTTTTCAGCTCAGAGTTTCTTGCATTTAATTACTGTTCCAAAATGCAGTTCAAATTAAAGATAATATATACTGTAAGCACTGTTTATTATCCATTACTGCATGCTCATTACTGGATGAGCTGTTCTGTAGTTAGTTCCCCACACAGGGAGCATGCCTGGGGAGCTTGCTTGTTAAAGGCACTGGGTCAGATCAGCAGCTGGGGAAAATGTATGCTTCACAGAGGGAGACTCATGTATCCTCGCTAAGGGTCTGCTTCCCCTCACAGAATACGGCGTTCGTCTTCCTCCCTGGTTTTACCCCTTTCTTCATTTTATGTGTTTCCTGTTAGTTGTTTTGTTTTCTGTAGTATGGAGGACATTACTGCTGTTTTTTAGCCTGACTGTGGTGAGGCACCAAGTTAATTGCAGCTGTTCCTGCCCTTTGCTTCTCCCTGGGTTTGACAGACAGGATATGGGAGCTGTTATTCACTGGTAAATGTTGACATTCAATTCCATCCTAAGGGCAATGAAACTAGCAAACAGGTGGCCTTGTAACATGGACATACTTGGGCTTACAGTCATCCTCTCTAGTGCCTGGCCTTACAACTAAACATTCATGACCACAGAGCCTCTTTTTCCAGTTTCTGTGAACTTTTCCTGCATATTGTCAGTGGTTCTGTGCAGAAATATCAGTCAAAGCTATTTACGTGGGACACTTTAAAATTGGGATCATGTGATAATTTTAAGCAATTACTTCCTTGGCTGTGTTTTGGTGGAAAAAGGCTTTTGAAGAGGGGCTTTAAAAATGTGACTTATAGGCAGTTTCCAGGCCATATTGAACCAGCTATTGACTGTCCTGTGACAATGTCTTTGAACCTGTGATCCCCTGTTCCCTGTGAAAAGCTTCTTGTAGTTTTATCTTCTTTCTGAGGCACTGTAAATTTCATCCAGATATTTTAATGATGAATCTAATAATCCTGTGTGCTGTGTTGCTCCCTTGGTGTGCACAGCAGTAAATCACCTGGGATTTTGGAATCACTTGGGGAGAATGCTTGCCTTGTGCTGAGGGATCAAAACACAGCCAAAATACAAGAAAATTCAATAGTTTGCACGGAGACAGTGTCCCAGCTGATGCTTGCTCCCTGCAGCCATTCCTTATGAAATTCCTAGTTAGCAGTTGCTTCTCCAAATAGAGTATGAGAGACAAGCAGGAGTGCAGCTTTCAGTCATGGCTCAGAAAACTGGCCACTGTGTACGTGGGATTCATAAACACTAGGAATATGAGTGTTTTGGACCAGGACTGCTTTTTGGCTATATATGGATGGCACACAGTCCAGTGGATCTGACTGGGGATGTTGTAAGCTGAGGCTGCAACCACAGGAGCTATGATACTACTCTTCCTGTACAGCTAAGGGAGAGAGGGCTTGGACTGGGAGAGAAACCTAGATGCCATCATGCTTTGAGCAAGCTTCTGGTCAGAACAAGATGAGGATGTTTGCTTAGTAGGCCTTGCTGTGCTATAAATAAATACAGCATCTTCCACATAATTACAGCAGGGTGCTGCTGGAAAGAGGGCACTCCACAATACCTTGCATTGTGCTGCCACCGAGTTTTTCAACCATTCTCTGCCAGTGGTATATAGAAGTGCATAGGCAATGGTAAAGACTGTGTGTGTGACAGTCAGCCATCTGTGCATCCTCATTCTCTCTTCTATCCATTCAGGTGTGCCTACCTGACAAATACAGCTCCACCTCTTACCTAAGAGGTAGTATCTGTGTCTTCAGCTTCATAGCTTTTATCAGGGATTCCGCACAGCAGAGCCCGGTTTTCAGGGACTGACATTGATTTAAGTGCATCCCATTTAGATTCTGGGCAATACTTGGCTATGTGACCCACAGAGCTATGTCAGAAATCGTAGCAGCAAAACCCATAGGCTGTGATGGTTCAGGGTGCCACCAGAAGACACTCAGGTCACAGGCTGAGGTTGCTCAATCTAAGAGACAGAAAAGCTCATTACGTACTAGCTGCTCAAGCCCCAGTGGGCTGTATTTAACAAAGCTGTACATCCATCTTTTCTTAAGGGGACCTGTTGTACAGAGCAGGCTTGTCACAGCCCGTAAACTGGACTGTAGTGGTCCAGGTCTGCAACATAACAGAAATTAAGCTCCCTGAGGCTGCTTGAATGTGCTCGGCTACCAAATTGTTACCTAATTGAAAGAAAGTCTCTTTCAGTTTTCTTGTTGGCACTGGAGTTTCAGCCCAGGGTTGCAGTGCAGCGCGAGATAAGCAGAGCTGGTTCCCACAGCAGGTTCCAGTGTGCTGAGAAGGGGATAGCACAAGCTCTCCAGTGACTGAGGCACCCCTGCTCTCTATTTGCATGCAGGTAACTTGTAAAATTCCTCTTGTGCTCTTGAGATAAAACTTGAGACCCAAATCTTTGCCAGGAATTCGAGCATAAAGGTCGTTAGGAATCAATGAGACTTGGGGAACCTTTATTACCTGCCTCTTGCTATCCTTTGCTGGCTGTGAGCTCTTCTCATTTATGCTTTTCCTTCTGAACACATTGCTTGCCATCATCTTCGATTGTTCCTTTCTAATTCTCTCTCCAAATACAAGAGAAAAGGGGAAGTTCCTATTTATCTGATGTGTAGCACTCATTGTTTTATGCATCTCTGTTACCTGTGTACTGAAGAGAGGAGGTCTCGTGAGCACCAAAACCAGCAAGACTTCTTGTCAAGCTGTGTGATGCCTCCTATTCATCCTTCCTGCTTTCCCCCTGTGCTTCCCAGTGCTTTTAGATCCATCTCACACTAGCCACTTGTGCTGTGGAGAGACCCATGTGATAGCACTGGCCTCTTAGAAAGGTTAAGGGATTGAGTTTTGCCTGCTTCTCCTTTAGCAGGAGGGTGACTTTGCCCTGTTTCCTGTCCAGGGTTGAACAGTGGTTCAAGAACTGCATCTTCAAAGACACTTCTGCTTTGTCACATCTAGTTGAAGTTGCCTGTACACCTCAAGAGAGAGGAGAATAACTGGCAGATGGGCAGGATGGTGGCATAAATCCTGTTTCCTTAGGAAACCGAACTGAAAGTTGCTTCTTTTGTATAAACTTTTTGTATGAATGGGTGGGCTAAAGATTTCTTCAGTCACTGGTTCTTAAACAGATGCTGGCTCTAGCTTTCTCTCCTGAGCTACAATGAACAGTCTTGAGCATCCTGTGTAAGCTGGAGGTACACAGCGAGTGCCTGTTGTGATGGTGTGTATCACCTGCAAGATTGATTTCTACCCTTGCTTTTCCATGCTTCTTAACTTTCGTCATGCAATGCCAGGTATTTTTCCTGGCCTGTGGGGGTCCAGAAAAGCACATCGGGGAGTTAAATGATCGATTCCATTGTACATTCCTTGGCATTTGTCATCCATGACTTTGCTGTCAGGCTGTGCTGTCACCTAGGTTAAGTCCTCGTGGTTTCTGTAAGGGAAGTAAACTGAAGTTCTATGTCTCACGTGGCATGACCAGCAGTCCTTGCTCTTCAACTCAGCCATATGAGTAACATGGCCACTATAAGCTCATGAGAGTAAAGATTTACTCGTAAGTACAGACTAATTATCTGACTGCTGCACGATCACAGATGAGTGCTGTATCTGCGCTAAGCAGACATTAGAAGAACATGTTTTTCAACTGCTGCAATCCCTGTGTCCAGCAGTTTTTGCTAAGTACAATGCACCATGTTCCTTTACCTTTTTTTCTAGTAAGAGTAGGGGCCTAGATGAACAAATAGATGACTGCTTCCCATAAAAAAAATCCCTGCTTAGAGTTGCGTATAGCTTTGGCAGTCTCTAAGAGTTTGCGCTGATGCTTCTCTCTTCCTGTCCTATTCACTGTTTTAAGCTGAATGTTTTCGGAAAATTTCAGGTGTTTCCAAGTAACATACCTAAGGCAATACATTTTATAGCAGTTTAAAAGGAGTTCATCCTATCCTATTTGACTTTTTTTTTCCCTGTCATGTGAAGGAATTGAGTTCCAGTCCTGGAGGGGATTCCGATGGAGCTGTTTACTGACATATCAAAGTTTGCTTTCATTTGGCACCAAATCTGTGCAGAAGCCTGAATTGAATTTTTGTTGTGTGCCACTGTCAGAAAATGCCAAATTGTTTATGGAGGATATGTGATTGCAGAATCCCAGTGCCTGTGGGAATTACTGACACAACTCTTTCTTTGATCTAAGGAGTTTCTTGGCAATGTAGGAGGGAATTGAGCCCATCTCCATTGAGATCACCTTTCACATCTGTATCGAGCAGAGCAAACAGACTAGTTTGAAAGGTATGAGTGCTGCAGTTTGTGAACTGTGTGATGCAGGGGCCTGTAATCTTCTCATGACCTTATGATTCAGCATCTTACTGGATATGAGGTCAGTTAGACATCACTACGCTTCGTTGCATGACACCGGATTGGTCCAGACTCACAAGATCCAGAGAAACATGCAGCCACATGAAGCCTCCAGCATTTAGAAATAAACCTGTTAAATGTAAGTGTAAATCCTTCCCCTTTCCCCTCTCTCCCCCTTGCTTTTCACCTTTTCTAATGATTTAAAATAAAGAACAGAGCAACATTACATCTGCTACCCCTGAAGTTATTCAGTAGCATGTCACAAGCCCTTCTGGAGTGATTGCTGCTCCAGTCGTTTGAGTGATAGCAAAGCTGTATTCTCTGCCAACTCCGGTGAAACAGCATCTTTGAATGGGCCAGCCTGTAGCTTTCACTGTTGGTATATGATTGTGTTAGTGCTTGTTTTGTTTGAGTGAATGCCTGCTGCAGTTTTGCAACTTTAAAATATCAGTTTTGCTGTAAAGACATATCATAGAAGGATGTAGAATAAGTGGACTGTTTACATGTCCGTTAGTCTGTTCTAGAGCTACCAAGGTCTAAGGTGCCAGGGATAAGAACACTGTTCTGGGGTTACTGGCAAGAATGAGCTTCGAGAGTGAACTCCCTGCTCCATTAAGCTGACAACACAGGTGTGCCCAGGATGGCTGTTTCTCACTGCCATCATCTGGCACAGTTGCACAGCTTTGCAAAGAGTCTGTTCCCATACTGCTCTGATTTGAAATCGCTCCAGATCTGTTTTGTTCCCCCCACTGGTTATGGTTCTGGCTCTGCCTTCAGTGTCTTACTCTGCTGACTTTTCAAAGCTGATCCTAGTTGTGGTTCACTAAGAGGTTGGTGAAGTGAATCCTTGCAACGAGATAAGGGGGGAAAGATCCCACTGTAAAAACTTGATGTTTCCAGAGTTATGTATGTGATTTTTTTATGGTTTTTAGAAGTTATTTGCTTGGATTGTGTTTGTGGACTGAACTGCTGATCTGTTTGTTAGGAGGGAGAATGAGCTGCTGCTTTTGAACCCGACTGTGTCACGGCTGTCACAACTGAAGCAGGGATGGGAGAAAGACAGATGGTGATTGCAGAAGGGGTTGGATTGTGCTATGGGATTCTGTGTCCCTCTTCTTGGAGGAGCTGCTGGCCTCCTTTGTCCCTCTGGCTTGCTATAGGAAAGCGTGCCTGTTTAAATGACTTTGCTGATAGAAGTTTGGCAAATAGACTGTTCTGGATTAAAAGGAAGAACCTTAAATAGAAGTATTATCTGTGTTTGATGCTGTTTAATAGATGTTTTTTCCTGCTAAGTGTAAATCTTCATGGGTCCTGGTAGCACTTCAGCAGCATTCGAAAGCTAATGAGCTGCTAATTATCAGCCCTGCCCAGGCTAATTAGTTCTGTTAAGAGAGGATGAATCTAGGCAGAACTCTGAGCTAATATTGCTTTGCTGCTCCTAGGACTTGAGCTGATGTGTTCAAAACTGGGATGTAGATCTCTGATGTATAGACTGTTCTGCGTGTACAAGCTCTAGGTATTGTGATTTCTTCTAGCAGCCATGGGAGCCGTTTTCCTGCTAGCATGAATGCCCAGTCTCCAGGTGCCAAGAACTTGGACACATTTGACTGTTTTCCCCAGTTTAACCATACCTACTGTGCACGTCCCTCGAACCTGGCAGCACTGTGGATGGAGCTTCAGCAGGGAGAGGTTAGAAGGCATCAGGCTTGGTGTGACAGAAATCAGTTATGAGAGCCCCACGTTATTTATTGCACAACAGGGAATAGAAACCACCCATCCTCCTCACAGATGTAAGCTCAGGTGGTTCAGTACAGCTCCTCAGTAGTTTCAGACTTAAAGCCCTTTGCCACTCTTATGTTTTGCCCAGTGTGTCAGTAGCTTGGAAGGAAAGATCTGCAGGTTTATGACAGTACAGGATATGGTATATTTTGTTTTGCTGGTAAGATGCATTGTCTTTCTGGGCAATGGTTTCACTTAGGTTCCTGACAATATTCTAGAGAGAGAGAGAGAGAGGCTCTGTGTGGTGCTCTGCAGCAGCCTAACAGTATAGATTTATTAGGCAAATACTATAGTTCTGTTTATGCAGACAAGTAGGAAAACTAGCTACTGTAAAACTCATGTTGGTCTCCTAAAATTGGGAGTGCAAGCAATCTGGGAGAAAAAGGCAAACTATTTGAGGTTGGTTGGCCTATTTTACTAACCCTTTATTACAGAACTTTTTCTTACATCCCCAAGGGAACCTGTTCTAAGCATTCCCTAGGTGGCTGCATTTGTGGTGCTAGTCAGTGCTACCTCTCAGTCCAGCTTCCTAAAGCTTGGTTAATAAATGGCATCACTTTGGTTCCCCTCTACCTGGTGCCTCATCCTGCTGTCTGCAGGTTCCAGTTCAAGAAGTGATAATACACAGAGTTCACACATAGTGAACAGCAGGAACCGCAGAGGGGTTGTTCATACACAATAATGTTGGTGCCAAATGAAGAAGGAATTAAAATCAAAGGGACTGTGACTGAAAAGAGTGATGTGATTAAATGTATTCATCTGGGAAAAGGCCCTTACTGATGTGATGTTTTGCTTTGCTTTACAGGTACTGAAGCTTATTTCTTAGAAGGACAGTAGCCCACTTGACTCAAGTCTTCCATCTGAAGGCAGATTGATTTGGTTCCTTTCTGCTACTAAGGACTGTAACTGGTGAATGTATTTGCCCCACCACCTCTAAGTTAATGGTGTGCCAAGGACAGATGAGAAACAGCTCTTTGTCTGGATATTGATGTGTTATCTTCTTACAGCATCGCAACACCTTGTGCCCACTGGCAGCACAGGATATGGAGGCTCTTGAAGTTGATGACATTAGCCCTGCCTTGGAAGTGACTGAAGACTTTTTCAATAGTTTTGATACAAAGCTTGAAAAGACTGTGCAGCCCTCTGAGGTGTACGGCGTGCATGAGGTCCCCGAACTGGTTGGGCACGAGGTATTTGACCAGATCACAGAAAGCAGGAACCTGAGGAACGTCGCCTCCTTAGCCAAAAGTACCCTCATCTGGGATCACTGCAAAAATGGCCTCTTGGAAACCAAAGCTCAGACAGCATTCCCTGCCAAAGACCAGTGTGTGGTGCAGAAGGGAACAGCTGCTGACAGCCTTGCTTGGGCAGGGGAAAGGGAGACCACATCTTTTAACATCTTCCATATCTGCCAGCGGAGGAGAGACAGGCCTCGCTCGGTGAACGACATCCTGGTGCAGAATGAGGAAGCCTCCACATTCAAACCAGGGCACAACAGGTCACGCTCTGATATCAGCCATGTAAACTGGGGAGTGGTCTTCACGGGGACCTCCCTGCAGCAGCCACCTGCGCCCGGTCAGGACAATAACTGCGCTCTGCTCTCTTACCTGGCACTAACCAAGGGAGAGGACATCCAAGGAAACACAGGTTCGTGCTGGTGCTTTATTGTTCCTCTTGATATGAGGACTTTCCTATTTGTTTCTGATATTTATCTTGAAAGAGGAGCTGGGTGTTTACATAAAACCAGACAGCCCCCCCAGAGCAGACAGCTGTGAGGTAGCTCTTAAGAGGACAGCAGCCAGCACAGTTCTGTTGTCTTTGGTGTAGCTCTGTCTGCTTGTCTGCCTAAGGATCAGTTTTTAAACCAGTCTTCTGTTTTGTGGTTTAAAAACTAAGCATGGTTTACTTTTTGCTTCTATTTTGTTCAGTTTGACTCAGGAAAAGAAAAAGATGTTATGTATTTCTGACCTTTTCCTTACCTGATGTTCCCAAACTAAAAAAAAACTTTGAATGCTAAAGCTAATGGGAGAATGTCAAATCCAAACAAAGTCAGTTTTTAGTTAGAGTGCCCACTAAAAAGGGGCATACAAAGCTTTACTGTGAGGCCTGAGACCTCTGCTCTGTTTCTTTAAGAAATGCTGGCTGTTCAGTCTATAAACAATTAACAAAAACTCAAGCATGCAATTTGTGCTTGTCAATATTAAGGCATCTCTGCCAGCTTTGTATGGGCTACAGGAAGTCTTGTTATCAGATGGAGGCAGGCGTCTCCAGTGGGCAGTATGAAGCGGTGTTTCAGCAAGCGATTCTTCTTCCTTTTCCTTTCTCAAGCGCTGCGCTGGAAGATTTTGTGCTCAGGGCTTCGGAAACACTAACCCAGTGTCTCTGTGTCCATGATTTATTTTGTAGATGCCAGAAATGCACTGGGCGCTTATGGAAAAGAAAAGCAGCCAGTGCCACCAACATTTTTATAATCTAAATGAAGGCAGGACTTAACAAAGGTATTTCTAAATCAAAGGGTTGTGAAAGCAAGCGTGTTTGCATGTATGGTGGAATGACTCCAGTTATGAATAGGTAGCCTGTTCAGGGTTAAAACATGCCTTTTGAGTTAGGTTTTCCAGATAAGTCAGCTATTCTGGAGAATGAAAAGCAGGTGCCTACATAATGTGTAGGTATATGAATGTATATATACCTACAAAACCCTGTAAGTTACTGTGTTATATTGTGACGTAGTTGCTTTATCCCAGAGAAGGGTTCTCTTGGTTGATAAGTATACTTGCTGCTATTTTTGTTCAGGGAGATACATTGCTTCTTGTAGAGTGGGGTCTCTGCCCTTCTCGTGGAAGGGATGCAGAACAGGAACACGCCTAGAAGCCTGAAGACAGAGCTCTCAGGGCTTGCCAGCTGTATCCTGGGCATCTCATGGGTTTAACTTAACACGTAACATTTCTGTATGCCTTTCAACCCTGGCTCCCACTTCAGCTGGTCCAGTCCACTTGGCTTAAAACAGCAATTAATTGATTCCTTAAGCTTAGCTGTGTCCAGGCAGTCCCTATCACAGTGAGTACCCAAGGCGTGCTGCTTTGGTAGTAGCAGTGAAGTTCACTTGTACTCTTCCCAGCCCTTCAGCAGGCACTTACACTTTTTAAATGCAGTTAACCCAGTGAAGTTTTTCTTCATACAGAAAAAGTGAACAAACTGTGTTAGAGTGTGATACGCTCTTTATCGTTATGCTTTCATGTTGAACAGTTTGTAGTTGCAAGTTGTAACTGTGAAGACCTCACATCTCGAAAGTAGTTTTGTGAAGTATAGCAATATCAGCACTCTCAAGAAAAACAGAAATTGACAGGTTTCAGTGAAGAAAGCTCTTGGGTTTAGACTGTCTGCAATAGTGTCAGGTACCTTCTAGCTCATCTGAGGTGAACTGAAAAAGGGAAAAATGGATTAGTAAGAGTGACTGAAGAACCTCCCCCAGTACTCGCCTACAGCCCATCAGCAGTCAGGACCTCTGAAGGGCTCAGCCACATTTCTTCTATTGCCTTTTGTGAAGGTACAAGGCATTTGTCAGTGCTTGCTGCGTGCCTTCCAAGAGCCTTTCTGCATGGGATGTTTGAAGGCAGGGGTACCATCCTTGAGGAAAGAGAACTTCTGTGCTCTGAAAATGCACTCTTTTAACCTGTTTCCGTAACCTGTTCAGCTGCTGTGCAGGTCTTAGAAGGTAACTGTGGTATTTCTTCCCTCTGTGTTTACAAAAGAGGCTGCTATAAAGTTTGCTGCTGTGAGCTGAGCTGAAAAGAGAAAAGCAAAAGCAAGAAAGCAGGCGTTGCAAGTGTGTGTATCTGGGACTGGTAATCGTTCTCCACGAAAGACTGGAAAAATGGATTTTAAGGTTGGCTGCAAGCTACGGCAGTGGTTGAAGGGATCACAGTGGCGACAGCCTGTGGCAACACCCCTTTCCAGGGCTTTAATGCAGATTAAATGGATGCATATGAGACAGTGAGTGCAACTTCAGCCGCTCCTGTCAGTCCTCACTGCAGTGGACTTCCCTCTGGAGCCTGCAGAGGTCTCCCAGTCCTCCGAGGATGGCCGAGTTGCTGCATAGATTAGCTCTTAACAGGTTTTTTTTCCTTATCTTCATAGTATATTTATTACTGTGAGCTTATCTGTTCCTGCTGCTTGCTTTTTTATAATACAAATAAAATTAAACTGGATCTTTTCCATGTGCTGTGAAAGAAAAGGATCTCAAAAGAAGCTGTGCCTTTTGGGGCAGTATCTGCGTAGGCCTGCTGGCAGAACAGCTAGTGTGCTAGAAATGAGCACTGTTTGGGCTGCAGAGCAGTGTCAGGCGGGAAGTGGACCTAGCAAGGACGGAAGTTGTAACCAAATTCAAGTCGGGCTTCTGTATTTCTGGGCATGTGGCCTTGCAAACAAAGGGAGAATGCAGCTTCTGTAGTATCCAGCAAAAGCTTGCTTAGATCATTAAAACACAACGTATGAGTGTGGATGTTTTCATTCAAACACAGCCACTTCTGAGAGTGTGGGTGCTATGGTACTTTTCCTGGATGGCTGTTCTGTTTGCCTACCATGCCCGTGTGGGAAACTGTCATTTGTGCTGAGCACCTGCCCAGTGACACACTGTCCTTGCTGCAGAAGGCTGGTAACTTGTGCCCCTCTCTGACAGCAGCCATGGCGGTACTTCACCAGCCCTATTGATTTTGGCAGTATGTTCTGTCAGGAAGCTGAGCCTACAGGATTGTGCAGCACTGTGGCAAAACAGACATATCTTAGAAAGGTGACTGTCTTAAAACTGGCCAACGGGCCCAAATTCTGCTGTGCCTGATTGAGACCAGGATTTCACCATCTTCCTTTGGCAGACTGGTTTAACAAAATGTCTTTCCCCTCCTCTCTTCACATCTTTTTTCAACTGGCTGGGACCCTTTCGGGGTATGATCTTGTACTCAGAGTTTGTGCAGGGGATGTTTCAAGCAAGGCTTGGCTTCTCTTCATATAGCTCTGATACATACTTGTGTGTTTTTATAGAGGTAAGGCACCTAAATCTGTATTCAACACACCACTGATTAACAGGTTGGGGACTGGGGGTGAGCTTTGCGTTCTGAGGAATCATTTTACAGTGCTGCTTTCTCTTACTCTGATGACCACACAGGCTTTATGTCAGGGTGTTTGTTTGCCAGCTATCCTCACCTTCAGCTTCAGTAATGGTGGCTGGTACTAGCCAGGGAGGTCTCTGAAGCCTAATTGCCATTTGTGATTCTGTAGAACACCCCTGTAGCACTGTTCTTTGTGGTGTGTAAGAAGCTACACGATCAGGGCAGACCAAGGCCATTAATTGCCACTGGGATGGCAGACCATTATAGGTCTGTGGTGTTACGCAGAAGATAATGGTGCTGAGAGGCAGATGTGTGGAAACAACACTTCTGCACCTTCCCCTGTGGAGAGCAGGAAGCCTCAAACCACTTGGAAATAATCCAAGAGGTATCAGGCCAGTTGGAGAACTGATGTCCCTGTTCCAACCCCCACTCCACCCTGTGGCCAGTTTGTTTTCAGCATTAAAAGGTAGTCAAGGAAAAGGTAACTGTATCACAGAGATTTGGGGCCTATCAAGATTTGAGGAGGCAAAAATGTTATTTAAAATAGAATGCGAGTGGGATGCCCTTCACTGCGGAGATCTGTAAGTGCCAGGGACTGTCTGCACACCTAGCAAGAAGTCCCTTCTCTCATGAGTTTGAATACACCACACAGTAAGGATAGGGAGGGTGAGCAGGGACAAAGAGAGGTGAGGCACTTTGCCCAGCATGAAATGAGAGTATAATTTAGACTTCAACTCATCTGCTGGATGATGCTAACCCCCCTGGCTAAGTCAGGGTGTTCAGCACTTGTTCCCTGCAGGCTCACTCCTGATTGCTCCTTGGGCTTGGGCATCCTTTGAGCTACAAGGGCCATGAGGAGCTGGCAGAGAGCAACAGTAGCAGTGGAGGGGGTTAGACTGGGCAGCTACCTCCTCCAGTGGAAACGTGACCTGCTCCACTCCCTTGCCTGGGAGGCTGTGGAGGATGCAGGGTGGAGTGCAGAGGGAGGTGATGGCAGGGCCTCACATATAAATACAGTGGGTAAATTCACAGAGCAGGAGGATTAAAGTAAACGGCGCTGATGAGTTTGGTTGTGAAGCTCTTCTGGCTGGGAGGGTTATTCTTTATGGAGATTTTTGCTCCAAAATTATAATACTCCATAAAGTTAATGAACAGATTTCATCTCCTAGGGCAGTGCTGATTGCTTCCAGTGATGTTGTGATGACTTTCATAACTGAATTTGCAGGTTAGTTGCTATCATTCCCTTAGTGGTGTCAGCCAGCTCTCATACCCTTTCTTCCAACTTTTTAAAGCTGAATTAAGTGAATTTATAAAAACATCAGCAAATCTATCCTTATTTGATATTCTCACTTCTTCTGCAAGTACTGCTGCTTCCTGCATCTCCTAACTGGTAGTAAGTAACGATCTCTTTCAACTCATTATACTTCTGTTTCTGCCAGAATTGAGTCCTGTTCTGGGCTGGTCCTGCACTTTGAATCCAGCCTCCTTCTTTATAGCCCCCCTTCACACAGGCTCTGTGTCAGTATGCACACTATACAAGTGTTCCATTTGCTGCGGAGGAGCAAAAAGGATTGGATGGAGTGGCTGGGCAGCCAGGATCCTGTAGACATCAGCAGAGTTTCTCATGTATTTCTCATACAATGCCACACCTGAAGGGAAAGACTATATAATTTATTAAGGAATAAATTGTTGAGGTTCTTTAGCCATCTGTTTCAGCAGTTCATTCAGTGAGGAGCTTATTTTTGGTAAACAGCAAAGCCAGTCTCACTAGCAATGCATAAATCTAAAATGAAGAGCTTGCAAGTTTAACATTTTCAAAGAAGGTTTTTCTTTCCCTAAGCTTAAGGAAGATAATAGAGTGAATTCCCATATGGTGGGGAGAGATGCCGTTTCTTTATATAAATTAATGCAAACAGCTACCTGGTTACAAGTCCCACTGCTGTACTGGTCCCTTGAAAAGAGATGGCATTTGGGGAAGCCAGACCTGGCTAAAATCTGCTGGAAATCTGTGGCTAAATATGAATGCCGTTATTTTGGGACCAAGTGGAATCAGATATACTTGCTTGAAAGAGAAATACCTGCAGAACCAGATGGGCAAATAAGTGGGAAGAAAAGACTGTATTTTTACAGTCATTTACAGGACACTGTAGATCTGAATCACACTGGCTGAGGCACAATTTGCCCCTGATCTAGCAAACCCCATCAAGCCTGTGATTAGCCCAGACCAATTGGAGAGGATTTTAAGTCCCAGAGGTTCTATGTGAAACCTAACTTCTATGGAGATCAAATTGGAGGACCATTGATAAGAACTCTGTAACGCATGCTCATCAATTACTAGAGAATCCAGAGAAGAGTGCCACCTCAAGAGACAAACCCTCAGAAAGTAGGCATCTCTGCTTCTGCTCTTTTCCACGTTACTTGGTATTACTGCCATCAGAAATGTTTCAGTGTTGGAAAGCAGCTCAAGTTTTCCTGCCATACTAATGGGGATGAAAGTACAGTCAGTTTTTCAGGAGCATGTATCTTCTGGACATGCTGAGACATTTGGACTCTCTCCTGGGGTGCTGGTTGCACCAACAGCCCCCAGTGTGGAGAGGGGTTGGTGTGTCCTCTGTGCATAGTTCCTGGCTGGACAAGTGGGCAGTCCTCAAAGGAGAGGAGAAACATTGAGGAAGATGCTGCCCTGTCCCTGGCTGCTGAGTCTTTCTTTGCTTCCCTCTGCTTTCTGCTTTTTTCCCCCTGTTCCCTTGAAACTGTAACTCCAAATGGCTCAGGCGTGGGCTATTTGCTGTCATTATTTCCGTTTTTTCACTCTTCCTCAATTTACTCTCCTGTCTCTGTAGGGAGGAAAAGAGATGCAGTTTCTGTTTGGAAGGCTGATGGGAGCGATGGTAACATTTGCTCTCTGAGTGGAAAGGTATTATCTGGCACATTGCATGTCGAGGAGATAAAGGAGCAGCGGGTTGTAAAGTGTGTGTATGTGTAGCATATGGATTCAACCTGTCTCTGCCAGCATCTATTGCTCTGACCGAAACAATACGAGGCATTTAATTTTAATCAAGTTGGCTTCTGGTTCTGTCCCAGTTAGTGCGAGATCCAGTGGAGCTGATTCATGGGAGCTTTGAAGGGAAGGAGTGGGGCAAAGGAGGGAGACAGGGCTGCCTCTGTGAAAGGCAGGGAGAGATAACCTTTCTCTAACTCAACAAAATACAAGCAAACCTGTGGGCAGATGAAGGAGGCTGGGGGAAGGTTATGAGTTGTCTTATTATCAAGAAGCTTGAACTGTCATCTGTACTTGATGGAAGTGAGAGAGATTGCAGTTGGAGCCGCAGAAGCACTGCCTCCCTGATTGGATTAATAGAAAAGGAAGATGACTCTAGAATGGCTGCCCATTATCTGCACTACAAAGGGATTAGTGTGGGTTTCAGAGAAATTAATGGCTTTTGAGTTACAGCAGAAATACTAATGAATGTCAGGGCCAGAGATGTACGATGAACAAAATTAGTTCTCTTTTAGTGTGTGAGCGTGCATGTGTATCTATCCATTTGGGCTACGAAAGTGTGCTTTTTCTCTACCATTTTGAGTTTTAGATTAGGCTTTCAGTTTTCATATTTAGCTGAAATACTCTTGAGTAGCTTATTTGTCTGCAAGATGTGGTTACATTGATTTCTTTTCTACCTTTTCAGACCTAGTGCCAAAGTAGCAAATTTTTAACTGCTGTTACGGTTTCAGTCATATCTGCAGTAAATTTTTGTGGATGAAGTGTAGAGTGCTTTAAACACAGTGTTAAATGTGGGCTCTGTTCTGAGTATGTGGGTGATGTGGGGAAACTGAGGCTGAGCTGGAAAAATGAAATCTGGGTGCATCCTTTTTGTTAGTGTGGATGGGAGGTAGCATCCTTCCCCTGTTTTTTAACCTCCTTGAGGTTTGCATACTCACATTAAGTGTATCAGGCAATTAATTCTCATGCATGTTCATAAAGTTTAACTGAAGCTTGTTTACTTACTCCTTATACATCCTTAAAGTTGGTCTTCATTGAAGAGCTAGCCAGAGCTCTTACACAGTTGCTGTTCTGAATCTTCCTCCTGCTCATACGTGAAAGTCTTGCAACCAACTGCAGCAATGCTTTCAGCCAAGGATGGGAGCATCTCCTTAGACTGTAGGTTACAGCCTAAGTTCTGCTTTCTCACCAGCTGGTATCAGAAGCCATTACTTCTGATACCAACTGTCCCCCTCATACTGAGGGAAAGTAACTAAGTCCCTCAGATATTCATAGTCCCTGACTCTCCTTGTGCCCCTGGGAGTGTAGACAGACTCGCCTATTAGCCAGCAGTAGTGACAACAGCTTGACCAGCAGTCCTGGCCATGTTAGCTGGGAAACCCAATACAGATGGGGTAGCAGTAACTTCTGTACATGTTCATCTTTGGCTCTTTGTTTTCAAGCTTCGGTCAAGCCCAGATGCTTCTGTTCTCTTATCTCTGCGAGGAAGACACCCTAGGTATACTTGGAGGTGATAAACTTGTTAAGAGTGTGACCTGTTAACGTGAGTGGTAACTGGTTAAGCTGAGATGTTGAAAATATTTTGTGCCTCCAGCTGTCTCCCCTATCCATCTTTCAAAGGTTGTCAGCCTGAGGGCAGAAACCATGAGTGAAACAGCTCCTGTATTGCTGCGGTTTGTGATGCTGCTGTGTGTTAAGGTCAATTGATGCTGATTTCGTTTTGACCTAATTGTGCCTGGCAGTGGATGAGGAGCTGTTCCCAGGTGGCTGCCTTGCTCCTGCGTCAGGAATAGCGGTCTCCAAGGGAGATGGACAGCTGGAGGCAGAAACCTCTTCACTTGTGTCTGTTAATTCTGGCACTGTTTGCAAGTCAAGACCCATCAGAGGTACCCCCACTGTAAAGATGAAGTAAAAGTCAAACGGGAGCAAGAATTGTTCCTCAAGGACATGTGGTTTTGGGGTGCCAAGTGTTAAAGTCAGTGTTAAACAATTGAATGCCACTGAATTTATATGGGGACCAACAAAAATGGCATAGAGCTGCATGTCCAGCCCAAGGTGAAAATACAATGTCTGCATGTGGCTGAAGTGGTGCAAATGAGATTGGAACAAATTTTGTACGGAAACCTTTTTTAAAACTCGGGAAAGCATTAGGTAATTCTTTCTAAGTCTGTATCACTTTGGTGGCCAGAGTGATTCATGTATGGTTGGTTTTCTGGGGACAAAGAGAATTACCCTCGGCTTTGTCTTGAGCCAAGGTTTGTGAAAGGGTCTGCTCTGAAGCACCTGCAGTGCTGAGATGCTTAGACGCATGTGTTTGAGACTGGGCAGCCTCTGACTTTTCATTCTTGGTCATATCTGCTGGTCCTGAGCCTGATTCTCATAAATCAGCAAAGCTCCTCTCTATTAAATGGAGCTGTGCAAAATGTTCTGGTTCTGGATCGTGCTGAAATGTGGTAAGAAACTGCAGTTGTTGGGCACAGTTCTCCATTCCCTGTGTCCTGGCTAAGTCCAGAAGCAGTGCCTGGGTGCTGTTCCAGCCAGTGGCCCACAGGCAGGGATTCCCTGGAACCTGGGGGGAGAACATGGTGGAGCAGGTATCTTCCTGCAGCTCCATCCAGGACCCCATACTGGAGAAGGTGGAGATTTCCTGAACAGAGCTATGACCATGGAGTGCTCCTGAGAAGGAGTTTATCCTGAAGGACTGCAGCCCCTGGAGAGGACCCACACTGGAACAGGGGAAAAGAGTGAGGAGGAAGGAGCAGCCAGAGGAACTGACCATGACCCCTCATTCCTCTTCCACCTATGCTGCTTGGGACAGAGGGGAGGTAGAGGTGGTGTTTGTGAAAGCACAAAGTTGAGCCTGGGAAAGAGTGGGGCAGAAGGGGAAGGTGTTGTTTTCATTTGCACGTGTTTCTCACTGTTGAAATCTATTTTAGTTGGCAAGAAATTACTTGATAATGCTGTACTCTTCTGGACTAGGTTCTGGGAGAGTTGGAGAGTTTTGTTGCTCTGTCGCTGTTCTGGATAATCTCAGGAAAATGGCTTTGGTTCTCTGTCCCTCTCTTTCCCTGTCGCCTTTTTTGTAAAGTATTTTGGTACCTCTGGATAAAATAGTGCTGTATTCTCGTTTGTTCAAATGTAGTCAGTGCTTGTGTTGGATAATTATAACCTATTGGGTGAATGCTATTTCTGTGGTCCTATCCTCCAGGTACATCATGTATGCGTAGGAAAGATGTATAAGCCAGAATGACATAGCAGTTTGAAACGACTAATTAAAAAGAACTAATGGTAACATTCTCATTTTGTTTCCTCTAGAACACAAGCCAATGTTCCCAAATATTCTGAAGAAGGGATACTTAGAAATTAGAAGAGGCAGCGACAGCTACTGGCAAACCTGTTACGCTGAGCTCTCCCCGTACAAACTGTACCTCTATTGCTTGGACAGCAGTGGCAACCAGACTCTTCCCAGCGTGTATCCACTCATGCATTTTCAAAGGGTCACTGTCAGTGGTTGCATTGAAACCAAAGTGGTGGATGCTGTCCTGTCAGACAACTCGCAGCTACAGCTGAAGGCGGAGTCCTCATGGGAGGCTTTGGACTGGGGACAGAAACTCTGGGAATTGGTACGTGCTTCTGTGCCTGTTTTCACAAGACCACAGGAGAAACTGGAGAATGTGCCAAAGCCTGAAAATAACAGTGACCTTTCCAAGACCAATGGATTGTTAGAGAAGCCTGTGGAGCTCTTCCTATCCATGAATTTGACTGAAAACACTAAAGACTACCAAAATATCCTCAAATCAGGGACTCTGTATAGGTTGACCATCCAGAATAACTGGAAGGCATTTACTTTTGTCTTGAACAGGTCTTATCTCATGGCATTTCAACCGGGTAGGCTGGATGAAGATCCTCTGCTGAGCTACAATGTGGATGTGTGCCTGTCAGTCCAGACAGATACTCAGGATGGCTGTGACTCTTGCTTTCAGGTCATTTTTCCCCAGGATGTCCTCCGCCTGCGGGCAGAGACCCGTCAGAGGGCCCAGGAGTGGATGGAGGCACTGAGAGCAGCAGCCAATGCTACTAGAAGTTTAACTCAGAACCCACAGGTCACGCTTCGGAACAAACCTGGAGATCGCCCCTTTGGAAATGATCTTAGGAAGAGCAAGCGCCAGTCTGTGACCACCAGCTTCCTGAGCATCCTGACCACGCTGTCTCTAGAGAGAGGGCTCACAGTTCAGAGCTTCAAGTGTGCAGGTAAGCAAGCAGGCTGCAGCACCTGCACCCACTCCCCTTCTGCACAAAAAGGAAATCACTCAGAAGAGCATGTATGTGTTTTAGCAGCACACAGCTGATCCCTGCATCTCACTGTGGCCATAAATACTTTGGTGTGTTAGGCTTTCTTTGCACATACAGCACTACATGGGCTAGGGCTGCCTTACAGGGTGGCTCAGCTGTTTTCTTGATTCAGGACAGTGGAAAGGTGGTCCAGAATCCAAGAGATTTGAATTCTGGACATGATGCAACTTTCCAACTCTGAGCGCTTTTGCTTCTTTTTATTAGTACGTCTCCAGGTAATTTTTTGAACTCAGTTTCAGATCTGGGCCTTCTGAGGAGATTCCTCAAAGCATTTATGCTTCCCTGAAACATTGTCATTTGGCAACTTGTGTTCCAGCACTGAGGAACATAATGTAACAAAATAAGCTCATCTGCTTGGTTCTTCCCTTGAGGCAGGGATGAAAACATGACCTTAAGCCTCTGCATCGAATTGAAAATCTCGGTTCATTTGACTGCTGACTCTAGTCCTAGGCTCCATCATGATTTTACCCAGTTTGGGAATGAAGTGAAAATAGAGGGGACCCATGTGGATACATAGTCCTTTTACTTTAGCAAGGGTAACATTGTGGGACAAATCTGGATGCTTTGTGCTTAAGCTGTACTCCATGGCTTTAGTTGCACTCAGAAGTTGTCAGTTTTATCAGAAACAACTTTTCTGGAGGGTTTTCCTCTTTTGTTATGGGAGCTATGAGGGTCCTGCCTCTTCCCCACTCTGCTCTGGGGCAGGGGTCTGATGTGGAGGTCTCCTGTTGCTCTGGAGCCATGCATGGCTCTGGGGGAAGGGGGGAGGGTCCAGGACCTGCTGGCTGGCCTGAATCCCTTCCACAGAAGACCTGAGCCCCAGAAGTACTGGGTTGTCCTTGGAACTTGCTGTGGGTGCAGCTGGGTTTGTCCCTGTCTAGTAGTCACCCATGGGCAGTGTTCCTGGACACGTCTTCAGTGCATGGCACACACCTGCTGTCATGAAGCATCATGAAGATTGTCCTCACTGCAGTTAGTGATTTGGTCACAACATTTGGGCTTCTGCCTGAACTAAGTTCTGTTCTTGGGTACATGTTCTTTGTGTGACTGCACATTGTTTTTGTTCTGGGAGTAGTTATGTGGCAAACTACTGCTGACACTGAAGGTGCCTGGGTCCTGTGATAACCCTCGTTACCTGAACACTTTTGGACAATGGTCATGTCTTACTTTTAAGGATAGTTGTGAGAGTGAAAACTGGAGGAAGACTCTGGGAATGGGTCAAATATATATGCCCAAGATGGATCTAGCCGAGTGTGTTACCTAGTAGAGAGCTTTATGAAACTCAAGAGGGCAGTGGAATTAACAGCCTAATTTTAAGGGAATGTCCCAGACAATGTTGAAACTTTAACCCTGTCTCCTAATTTCTTTTATTAAGCTCAGGAGAGGAAAAAAAAATCATAATTTTGCCTTTTACTGAGGTCCAGGAGAGTTTCAAGTGAGCATTTCCAGTGCCCTCGTCAAAAATAGGATCAGGCCCTGGGATGGGAACAAAATGCATGTGCTCAATATGAAAGAGGTTTTAGTCTTGCATTATGTAGTATGGGAGGAGACTTTTCTGTGGGAAAGGATGGATTTCCTCTCCCAAACATGGGATGATTGATCTGCACACACTCATGCGTGTCCCACAGAAGTAAGCTGCTCTGGCCGTGTGAGGGTTGCATGGTTTCCTGACACACGTGAGGCATCCCCGGTGCTCCCGTGGCCTCCTTTTAGGCTGCAAAACTGAACAAACACTTGTGCAAAGAAATGTGATGGTGGGGAGGCTGTGAGGAGCCGGCCACTGGGATTCCCTGCACCTGAGGGTGGGGATGCAGAGCACTTCCTGTGGTTTTGGACCCTTTGCCATCTGTGTGAGACCCTTCAAGCTGGTCTTTGAGAGTTGCCTGGAACTTGTAGCTGTTACCACGGTGCAAAGAAATGAAGAATTGCAATTACAGCTGGGAGAAACTGGGGAAACTCGTCTGGCTCAGAAAAGTTTGTGTGAGGAGCCTTTGGAGGCACACCAGAAAGCTGAGACTCTCCTTGTACCTTGCTCCCTGCAGGCAGTTTGCTCTGCTCCCCCTGGCATGGGCTGCTGTTTAACCTAAGGGGCCTGCTGTTGGTAATTACATCTTGCAGGCATTGAGAGCGGTTTTCCCCAGGGCTGCTGGGAGGGGTGAGCTTGGAAAAGGATGAGGAGGGGGGAGGAAGAAAAGTTTTGCTGTGAATTCTTCAGCCATTTAGTGCAAATTCCTGTAATTACCGTCTTTGTGTCCTGTCCCAATGGCACATAATACAGCAGAAGCCTTTCCTAATTGAGACCTTACAGGAGGTACAAATCCCTCCTTTGTTCGGCCTGACAAATTAGTGCCAGAAAGTGGCAAGGTCCGAGTGGGAATCAAAGGCAAGCAACACAAAGATGGAACTTAAGGCTACAGTAATAACCCTCTCCAGTCCTGCAGGGGTGGGAGGGAAGGAAAAGTAATGACCAATGAAAAATGAAGGGTTTTTTTGTTATAAATTCCCTTGACATGACAGCACCTCAGGGCTGCTTTATTTATTTAGGAAAAGTGATTAAATAGTAATACAACAGGGCAGACCATTGTCTCTGGAGCTACCCCCCTTCCTGCAGACCCCTGCTGCCTTGGCTAATTGATTGACAATGAACCTCTGATAAAGAAGGTTGTTGGGAGGACCTGATGGGGACAGTTTTTGTGGGGGTTTTAATTTTATTTTCTCTTTGCAGTCTTTGTGGGGTTCCCCTCCCTGATTTTCTTCCTGTTTGAAATGCCCTCTGCATCCTCCTTCCCTTTTCTCCCTCAGTAAAAGCTTTTCAAGGGGCTGCTCCCAGACAAACAGCTGACCCAAGCAGGTAGGGAAGAATGTGAATGTCTGTGCCTCACTATTGACAGGTTTATCTTGGAATCTGACTAGCACTTTTCAACTCGTGATAGAAGCCAGGGAGGTGGTGTCAGATGTAGTCATGGGGCAGGGGGGACAAACTGTTGATACACTGGAGTCAGAAGGGCAGCTTGAAAAAGTTTTTCCTTTGCTCAATCAATGCATACAAACATTTTCATCATATTTCTGTCTTACTGTGGAAGGCAGGATGTTATTTCCCATCATTTCCAAACATTAATGAATAGGCTACTGACTAACAGTGGAGAGGCATGTTTTTTATAAACACCTTTCCTGCCGTTACTTATATTTTTTTCTTTGGAATAGCAATACATTTTGGAACATGAGGTTAACTAGAAACTGCTGGCACTGGAATGGCAGCTTCCTATGTCCTTTGCATGTTCATATAATTAATTGTAGGCTCAATCGTGCCCTGTTGCTGGGGTACAGCAGTGTTCCCATGGGAAATGTCTTGGACTTGGAGCAAGAGTGGCATTTGTGAGTGTAGATCTGCTCAGTGAGACTTTGGAGGGACCTACCCCTTTTCTTCAAATGGATATGAAATTAAAGTTGGTTGCAAGTCCAAGCTCATAAATACCAGGTTTTATCATTTGTTCTTTAATACGTAGGAAATGAGACGCATCATGTTAGGATGAGTTGTTGGGAGAGCAGTGTTGTTATTTTCTGGTCTGAATTTCAGCTGAACTCAAGTGAAACCCCCAGACTGTTCGTGTTACAAATTTGGGATGAGATGGCTTCCATCAAAACGTGTTTGGCAAGTGCAGCATCTTGCAGACAGCAGTAGCTGATTGTGAGTGCTCCAGTGGCTGTCCTCTCTCGGGCCATCTCTGGGCTCCTTGGGAATGGCAGATTCCTCGTCTCCTGGAGGAGCACTCCTGGAGGGCTCTGTAAGGAGCAAATGTCCTCAGGTGCCCTTCACTATTGCTATTCCTTTGGCATGTGCCTTCAAATTTCTGTAGATGGGGAAGACAAATGGCCTCTGCGCTTGCCTCCTGGTTTGTATAGCTCCTGTTCTTTTGATGTCTCTCTTCCTTTTCATCTTTTATTTTTTCTCTCCCTGTCATTTACTGAAACAGTTTTTTTTCAGAGAGGTCAGTTGTGTCTGCCAGCAACTCTTGTTGCTTAGACAGCAAGTCCTAATGGATGGGGGAGTTCCTGCCTTCTGCAAAATGTGCTCTACACCCAAACCACATTTGTCTGTATGGCTTTCCTTGCTCCTCTTTTGGGATGCCTTCTGTCCGTTCTTCCCTGCTTTCTCCGTGTCTCCTCACTTGCCAGGAGGATAAATACAGCCATTAGGGCTTCAGTGACTTGGCTGGCTGAGCTGAACGCTAGGTGCAGAGAAGCCAGGGTTAGTAAATGGGCTATTTCCTGAGCTTGCAGCCCTGTCAAATTGAGCAGCAGGTGGAAAGCTGTTGGCTTTCAAGGAGTCATTCTGCCTCTAGTGCTGTGATCATGTGCATAGATGGGGAACAGTCCAGTGCAGTATGCTCAGCTCATGAAGCCTCTGCTCTGGCTCACCCCACAGATCTGAAACTATCCCCTACTGTGGTAACAGTGAAGTTCCTTTCATTCTTTTCCCCTCAATGAAAAGAAAGTATTTTCCTAATAGATTAAAAAAACCACGCGCCCCAAAACCAGGTGCCATGCTGACTTTGTTCAGCTTCTCAAAAAGCCATATAGTTGAAACTTCCCAAGTCCAGATAGTTGAAAAGCATGGGTGCTCCTTCTTTGGATTTAGCAAATTCTTTGTGAGCTGTCATCCTGCCCAGTACCTATTTGAAGCATAACACTGGAATAGAAACACTAGGGGACAAATATTAGCAAACACAGCACAATAATAAAATACCAGAATGCCCTTTGGAAGGTTGTCATCACACTTGTCACATTTTCAGTCACAAATAACAGTTGTTCTCTCCTGTCCAGGGCTCTTAGGGTTGTGCTTTCGAAGCGCTGTATATATTTTGTGCTTGGTTTCATTTCAGTTGATCTCTTTGTTCCAAGACTTCAGCAGCTTTTTGCCTTCCCTGTATTTGGGTCTCTAAAATCCCCTGAGAATGTGTTCTGCACAGTAAAAGTTTCAGTGTTTAAGTATCATCACTTTAGACCAGTCTTCCGGTCTTGCATGCGACTTTCAGGCCCTGTTTCCATTGATTCAAAAGTAAAGCTTCCACTGCTAGCAGTGGTATTTCTAAACTCATATTTTTTGCTAGCCAGAGCCAGCTGAGCAGAAAAAACATCATCCATGTCTAAATTAGTATTTGGAAAATCCACTGAGTCTAAACAAGGTCACTGATTTGTTGGGAGAAGCATGAGGAAGGTTTCCAGGCAAGGGTAACTTGAATTTGCATAGCAAGGAGTACTGAATTTGCAGTGGACCTGCATATTTCAAAACACATTGTTGCTGGTCCACGGTGCTTTGCCATGTCGCAGCTGTTGTTTGGGGAAGGATAAGACGATACCACGTAGACTCTCTTTTAGTTGCTTGAGTGGATCAAGCCTGTTAGCAGTGATCAGTTATGATCACAAAAGACCTTAATCTTCAGGGGTAAAGTGAGTGATCTCTTCAGTCTGGTTTTAAGATGGCTTGACTAGGGGAAATGGCAGTGAAAGCTATTAGCTTTTCCTACACTGATAAAAGTTAGGTCTTCCACCTTCCTGGGATTTGGCTGGCACCTTTGCAGAGTGGGATTTGCACCTTCATAGGATTTGATTTGGAGTTGACCTGTTGCTCTGATCACACAAAAGGCTGGCCTGCTCTTTGCTCTGTTCTCTTGCCTACCTTCTCAGTATAAAAATACAAGCATGAGTGTAATTAGCTGTAGGAATGGGAATACCATTATTAATTATGCTCAAATTATCTACTTACTCGTAGCTGGCAGACTTAAAGAGCTGGCCTGGAGAGTGTGTTCAGTTCTCATCCCTGACTAAAGAGCTGGTGAATTACTGAATCCTGCCAATAACTCATTCCGTGGGAGCTCCTATTCCCTTCTGTCAGGCAGTGCTTCTGAGTCTCAGCAAAGCACCAGATATTGCAGAAAACAATCCCTTAAGGGGATGGGGGAAAGAACAGCAAATTAGCTTGAGGTGTATGGTACTCTTTCTCAGTCCTTTTATCCTGGGAATAGGGAGAAAGGAGTTGAAAGGATACACTATAACTGTGTGTGATGCGTATCTGCATAGCTGTTTTTAATTCCCTTGGAGCAAGTTCCCTGGGGAAAATGGCGTCTCAGCCTTTCTCAGCATTGACACTAAAAGTGAAAGAACCTACAATCTGGTGAAATTCAAATGGGGAAATCCAAGCAAATGAAAAGCTAGTTTCCAAAAGTACAGTTTTGTTGCAGCCATTTGGCACACAGCTGATATTTTTCTGTCCTGATTTATTGATGAAATGTTGCCGTTGACTTGTATATGCAAAGTGCATTCTTACAGTTTGACATTTATGTTTTTTCAGTGTTACATTTGCAGGCTTAACTAATATTAGGTTTATCGGAAGTCAGAATTTAGCTGTGTAACCTCCATCATGCTGTATGAGATCTTCTACAAGGGGTAAGTGTAGCACAGACACACAGAATGTTGTGTATGGTGTATACGTGCTATCACCTGGCTTGTTTCCACCAGTGATTTTTATTTTTCTAGATTGTTCATCTTCTTGGTGAGGGCCACAGCTGTGTGTGTTTGACATGACTGACAACAGGGTGTTGTTTATTTCATTTACCCCTAGCAGGCTAAATATTGGATATTTACGCTAATCCAGTCTTCACTGATAGGAAGAAAGCCTGGGTGCCGTGGGTATGATTCATCTCTCCTGCCTTGGTGGGATGCTCTGTGGCAGTGTGCCTGTGGGGCATCACTAGTAGGATGAGATGGGTCACTCTGGAGTGGCCTGTCTCCCCAGCCCAGCCTACAGCCTGTGGCCAGCAAGCCTAGACTAACTTAGCTGAGCTTGCAAGACAAGAAAGGCAGAGCTGTGCATTGTATCTTCATATGGCACTAAGGAAGGTGGGAAAGCTGTTAATTTAGGGCTTAGTCCTGAGCTGCAGCTAATAGTCAAGGTTTCCATTGACTGAAAACAGTTTGTCCATCCTTTGGAGTCTATTAAAGAATTAAAGAGTCTAGGAGCTGAGGGCTAATGAACCCTTCTTTATTTCTGGAGAGACTAATCTAGATTATAATTAAAGTGGAATTTGTTCTTTGCTGACATAAATAACATGGGATTTATATGTTGCTTAGATAATTACAACTGGATAGGGTCAAACCCACAGGGAAAATGTTATGCCATTAATGGGTTAAGATTTTGTAGTCCATAAAACTCAAAAAAATAGGCAAGGTGAGCAAAGTGTGAGGCTTTGCTTAGAGGTGTGTGAGTTTTTTCTTTCTTCAGAAAGAGAATTGCTTTGGAAAAAAGCAGTAATGCTGGGAGAAGGACAAACTAATGCAAATTCAAACATGGGTAGGCATGAAGGAGAACTGAGCTGGATTGTCGGTCTTTCTTGTGAGCTAGAGTTTTCCCGTGGTGGAGTGAATTGGAATAGATGCACAGAAGCACAAGGCCAGCAACTGAAGTAATTCTCACCTTCTCTGTGTTTGTGCTGAGCAGCTAGAGCAATGTTGTGTGTGTGATCTAGCACTTTGAAAATTTGTTGCTGTGCTCCTTCTGCTTAGTCTGCATTATGGCTTTATCAAGCTGAAAGCCTCTTGAAGTCTGTTGGTCATTTTCTTTTCTTCATATTGTATGTTGTTTCTAAACGAATTAGCTTCTAAGCTAATCTGTCACAGATTTAATTATGGTACACGATCATGAGGGAGTTGCTTTTTCCTGATACTGAGCAAGGAACTTTATTGAATAACGAAAGCATTTGTGTATTTAATTCTAGTTTGGTCTCTGTTTCACTGTAAAGCTGCTCCAACCTTTTCGTGCTAAAAGATTAAAGAAAAAGGTATCTGGATAAAAAAGATACCTGCGTGTGTCTTCCTTGACCATAAGAGTATGGAGCACCCTGAAAGTGGCAGAAATGGGGTTTTCTGTACTTTACAGGAGAGGAATTATATTCAAGCGTCTTGGATTTCTCCTTCACACTATCCTCACCACCACCTTAAGTCAAGAAGAGAGACTCATTGTAACTTTTTAACTTTATCTTCCTGTACTACTTTCTTCCCAAAGTCTTACCACTTGGAAATGAGCCTCTTGATGTTGATATTCCTGCTCTGCTCACAGACATGTCGTACAGAGAGATTCATCTGTGCTCAGCAGCACTTTCTTGCTGCTATTTTTCTAACCCCTATTTTCTTAGCTTGATTCCAAGGCTGTTTTGTTATATTTTCTGTGATTAAAGGTTTTGGATTACTCCTTCCATCTGTTTGCTAACAGTGTACCTACAGCTACACTTCTATCCTCTGTAGCTTGCTCTGTAATATCCTTTAGGTAGGGATGATTTGGAATGCTAGTAAATATGACAGTATTTTCCTTCCTTTAGGCTCAAGGTTTGACAGACCTTTGTGTGGCTGTTATCTGGATAATATTCTATGTAGGCATTAGGAGTAGGTGAGAGAGGCTTGGTCAAAGTTGTGCCACATTTTCCCCCCATCCTTTCTCTAGCTATGGGAAGTGTTTTCTCTGCAAACATTAAATGGTCCCTAGTTCAGTTTAGACTATTTGTTGAGTTGTGTTACTGATCTCTGAGTTGGTAAGCTACATCTTACTGTCTTGTTGGGAGGGGTGCTCAAGAGTTTAAAGCGAGGAATCAGTACTAGCTTTGCTTCTGGTAAACATGATGGCAACTTTATGTACCTGACCGTCCAGGTGCAGGATTTCCAAGGGCGTTAAGCCACAAGCTATTTCTTCCTCCTCTTCTTTCTCTCTCACTTGTGCTCTATTTTTTTCCCATCTTAACAAAACAAAGTAGCATAAGTGGTCTGTGCCACAGGAATATGTTTGTCGCACTACATCACTTTGAACTGCATAACATCAAAGAAAATCAGTGCTTTGATAACTTGATTTGAAAGGATTGTAGAAATAGCCATCATTATGAATCACAACAGATGGGAATGGAAAAGATGGTGATTTTCAAACAGCAAAGCTTGTAAGGTAAGGGAAAATACAAAGTAGGTGCCAGCTCCACATTTTCATCTAAAATAGCCAAACCTTACAACTGTTGTGTAGCTTTGCAGAATATGATTTACTTGAGGATATGGAGAGGAATGAGAAATACTCTGTGTAAATATGTGTTTCTGAGGAACAAGGAAACAAATGTGGGCTCAGAGAAGAGCTGGAATAAGGGAGAAATGCTGCTCTGGTAGGATCTTCTTCCACTTTTTCCTCTTATAAAGCCACCCTTCCTGAAAGGAAGGGAATCCAAGGTTGCTTGCTGAGACCCTTTTCACCCTGGAGACCTTCAGTTCTTATGGGACATAGGGAAGAAGGGGAAAGCACCCCCAGCACTTCTGTGCTTTGGCATTTCTCTCCCGAGTAAACTCTGTGAACTGGAGTCAGTTTCTGGCTCTAGGAGATTGCAAGAAATTAGGCCTCAAAATCATCACTTCTCAATTGCAAATATTTTAGTTTAAGGTGATGGCTGTACAAATCGGAGTTTAGCTTATTCTTGCCTTCAGTCTATGAGATAGGAGTTTGGGCACTAAGATAGACTGTCAACTGCAAGTTATCATGCTAGCCTGTGCAGTGGACAGTGCACAGTAGCAGTCAGGTTAAATCAGTGCATCCTGTCTCATCCTCATCTCAAGATGAGTAAGTGTTGGCTAGTGGGGAATGTTTATAAAGGTTTCAGTGGCATTAAGTTAGGACACTTCAGTCTCATTCAGACACTGCTCAGACTGCTACTAGTACTTCATCAACTGGTCCAAACACATTGATCTAGAAAATACTGCATGTCGTTTAGCAGTCTCCATTTTATCCAGTATGAGGAGGTGGCTGTATGTAATGAAAGCTGAAGTTGGAGCCAGTTGAGGTATAAAGATGGATACGTCAGTGCTTTTCAGTGGTACGAAATTCAGAGACAACTACTGAGGATAAGATGCAGACCCTTCACTTCTTTAGCAAGGCTGGCACAGAAGAATGTGCTGTACTGAGGTATTGCTAATAAAATCATTCGTTCTGAGGGCTTGTTCCCATTTAGCTTGGGAAAAGGGAATGCTCTCTTTCCTAGTTTTCTTCATCTTGCTCCATGAGGAAAGGATTGGGCATACTTCTCTGTTTTCTTTACAAAGGGGCAAGACTTTCCCCTCTTGCGCTTTTAAAAACATGGGCTCCATAGCAACAGTGTGAGTACCTTCTGCAAGTGTCTTCCAGGGCTACTACTCAGGCAAATGTAATGTCAGACAAACAGGACTGGTATTTCATGTCTCATAAGCTGTTCAAAACCTTCACATTTATGTGTGAATGCATTTTAAATATTGAAGGAATAGTTCTATATGTACTCCAGAGCACTGATGCTAAGCTTACTACCCGCTGTGGCCGACTTCATCCATAACAGCATAGTGGAGCAGGACTGCATGGAAACTCTTTTAACTGACTTGTCAAAAAACTGTTTTTTTTAACAAAGGCAAGGAACAGGAAAGGAAATATGGGAAAATGCCTGTTTTGCACTGAGGGAAGTATGGAGTTGTTGACTCCTAAATTCTAATCCCAAACTACAGTCCTAAGTGATATTGTTTTGCTAATATTTGCCACACAAAAATTGTATCTACGGTGATAATAGTTTACAGTCATGATGTTTGGGGTTTCTAATCAGTTATTGGCTGAGACCGTATTTTTGCATTATGTATGTTATGCCACTTAAGGTAGACGTTTATACTTCTGCTCTGATCTTATGAATGGTAAAAGAGGAAACATTAATATAAGTGTCTCTTTCATCAACTGACTGGTTTTGATATTTTCCTTTTTCAAGAAACTGCATATCCTCACTTAAAAAGGGGAGAAAGAGAGACAGGAAGTGTCTCACACTGATTCACTTGAGAGTGAGTATTGCAGAGTCAGTGCCTCTGGAGTGTGGAAGAGGAGGAAGTGAACTAATTGTGCTGGTCCGGTTATTCTAATTATTTTGATTAGAGCAGAGGGAATATGGTAGCTTCAGCAAGTGGGGAGAAGGAGGAGTTCAATTTATGCCTGCAGTAGTTGAGCTGAAATCTCTCCTAAAATAAGGATAACTTCTCCTGGCAAAAAATGATGCCTTCAGTGTGAGAAGTTACATAACTAAACAAATTCAGTTACATGAACAAAAGCAGTCAGTCAGTTAAATTCTGCATTAAAAGCTCTGTTTAACCAATACTTCTGCCATAAAAGTGGTGCACAAGGTCTCTAGGTCTCTGCTGATCAGTGTTGCTAACCAGTTCCAGCAGAGACCTTCTGAGCATACAGCACGTGCTGGAATGAGTCTCTGGTGCTAATTGTGTCTGTAGCTGTAAATGTCATACAGGGACACTAATATTTGAGGGAAAAGAGAAATGCCATCATGTGTGCTGTGTTAAAGAGGTAAGAGGTGTTAATAACAACCACAGACATCTCATTGTATCTTATCTAAACACTTTTAGCCTCGCTTCCTGCGCAGGTTGTTTAATGTGACTGTGCTGTCTGTCTTCAGCTAATATTATTTGAACCTGTTGGCTTATTTTAGTCACAGCTGAGAGAAAGGCAGAGGTGTCAAATACAGTGAGTTTCTGTGTGGTTGTGTGGTCAGGTGAAGAGCTCTGCATTGTTCTTTCCAGCTAAAGCAGCAGCTTTTGAATACATTGTTTTACTCCAGGGACTGCATATAAGAGACTATGGGAAGAGGTGAGGGATCCAGCTGTGAAAAAAGTATCAGGCAGACTTCAGACCTTGTAAGATACAGGGTAATCCACTTGTAAGGAAAAAATAACCCCAAACCCTGCAGGAAACTGAGCTGTGTCACTACTGCTAGTCAAGGGCTATTCATTCCCAATGTGACTGCTGCTCAGAGTTATTATTCATGGCCTGACTCTGGTTTGCTTTGGCTATGCTAATTCTGTGGCTGAATCCTACCTGCTAAGTCAGCGTCCCTTCTGGCTGTCAGCGGGAGCTGGCTTGTGCTCCTCCAGGCAGCCAGTGCTGGCCCATTCTATTGTGGGGAAAATGGGAGCTGTCTGGAGCAAGCACACAGTCATTCTGCAGTCTGGTGTTCTCTATATAAGCTTCAGGTCACGGTTTTCAGATGGCCATGGCTGTTAAATGCCCAGTATCTCAAAGCTGGTCTTCTGCCTTTGTTTCTTGAGAAATGCTAAGTATCCTTTTACTGTTCTCTGAACTCTTTGCCATAGATGCCCAAGTTAGCGTAGTTTTTTTAGTATTTATATATTTATTATATTTCTTCTTCTGTTTTTTAGGGAATGAGAAATGGCTCATTGGTAAAACAAATAAAATTTAAAAAGGGTCTCATAATTATTTATCTTGAGGGTATACTCTGGCATGGTGTACAGACCCAGACTTTTACCCCCTCTCTCTTCTCCAGGCTGTCAGCGCTCCATAGGCTTGTCCAATGGGAAAGCCAAGGTATGCAGCTACAGTGGATGGTATTACTGCAGCACCTGCCATGTGGATGACACCTTCCTCATCCCTGCACGGCTCGTTCATAACTGGGACACTTCCAAATACAAGGTAATCTCCCTGCAGGTTGGCTTGCTAGCAAGTGAACTGAATTACTCTTTAGATAGAAGGACAGACATTACAGCAGATAGAAAGTTACAGGCCTTAACTGCTAACACTGTAATCTCTGTTCCTTTTACCAGAATGAGCCACCATCAACAAGGCAGATGTTTTCATCAGTTTCCTTAGCTGGGCCTAAAACATTCCTCCACAGGAGCAGCCATGCTTCTCTTTCTTGGTGGCATTTTTTCCATCATTGTTTATGTGGTTGTTCAAGAGACAGGCTCTTTTAGCCCTAATCTTTGCATTTATTGGGCCTTTGAAGAGTACCTGTTTCATGAGCACAAGGGACTATGAATTGGCACAAGGGACTATAGATGAGCACTGCTTGGTGATAGATGCTGAATTGTGGAAATGCCTACAGGAAACTGGCATTCCCAAACACGGTGTTTGCATGGCCCAGTATGTGTCCTGTCAGTTGGCATGAACATTTCAAGTGCACTAGAGGGACATTGCTATAGCACTTGTTTGGACCAGACAGACGAAAGCAACATAAAGAGAAAATCCTATAGTTGTTCACCTGCCACACAAGCAGCTTCTCTGAAACTTCTGTAATCTGCTATTTACTACTGCCTTGGTGGCTGGTTGCTAGATAGGGGCAACTGATTGCATGCCTCAAAGCATTACACCAGCAAACACAGTAGCAGTGTTGTTTTGCTGCCTCAGGGAGCATATGCTGGAACAAAGACTCGTAACAAATCCAGACCATGCTAGAGCTTCAGACCTAGCAGCCACTGTTGGGAGAGGCTGTTTGATGTTTTGTGTCTGCAAATATTATTATTATGGGCTATTTGAAAAGGGAAAAAATAACCAGTAAATGCTCTATTAGAGGAAAAGCAGCTGTCTTGAAGAAGAAAATTTGTCAGAAAGGGAGATTATTAAAAGGTAGCCTGAGCCTGCCATCAGGAAAATTATAGTCTTCCACTATAAAATGCAAGATTCTTCAGAGTTACAAAGCTCTTATGTGTGGAGACAAAACTCCTTCCCTTTCCTAGAAGCTAGGAATAAAATATTTAGGCATTCTTCCTTTGGATGCTTCTACAAAAGACCAGACTTGCTAGCCCACGGTAGTATAGGTAGCCCTGATACAGAGCAAGTGGATGGTAAGGCAAACTCATATCAAGCTGTAATATTGCCAAGAAAATAAACTGTTTTTCTAAACCTGCAGGGTAAAAACTATGCTTTATGCTCTGTCTCCTGTGGTCTTGGTGTGTAGGCAGCTGAGGCACAAAAGGAAATGGGACTTTCAAGTTTAAGCATTCACTGAAAACTTAATCTACTGTAATCTCACTGTAATGGTGAGAAGCTTTCAATTTGCACCTTTTATAGACAGGCAGAACAGCTATGAGGTGGCTTGGGAGCACAAGCAAATTCTGTGCAGATACTCTATCAGTCTCTGTGCCTAAGTGCTCAGAGAGTTGGATTTAAGAGAGGAACGCTGTCCCTAAGGTAGGAAAACACTACAGCATCCCCAGCTATATGAGCAGAGAACTAAGGCAGGGAGGGAAGGTGAAGAGCACATCATGTACCACAGTGTCAGTGTGACAACTGAGCTGAGATCACTGGTTAGATCTCCTCAACTCCATCCCATCCATGTAAAATAGCAAGTTGTTCTCTTTATTTTTGTGAAATCTTTGGGGTTTTCCCCTTTCTGTTCAGTTCTGCCTACATATGCTTTTATTTGTGTCCTTCCGATGCCTCCATGGAATGATGGAGTGCTATTCTGAGACAGAGCACATATTGCCTGTGCTTTTACATCTGCCTCTCCTTTCTCCATTCAGAGATAAGGCCTGGTGTTTATTTTTTCTCTATGTTCTAAAAGGCAACTTAGTGCTGGCTGCTGCTTTTAAGTGTTACAATGAAACTGTGTGATTCCTGATTAGTGTATTAATTAAATGTGCTGATTCGGCAAAGGCAGATACACGTCCCACTTCCTTGAGGTGATCTAAGTACTTATAATTTTATTTGTGCTCACTTTTAAATGAAGATCACTTAATTTGTCAGCATTTCAACTCTCAATTGGCCAGTGTGCCGACACAAAGCTGTGCAGCAACATCCCAAGTGAAGCTGAAAAAACAGAGCTTCTTCTAAGTGCACAGCCCTACCCCTCACAGGTAGTGCAGCAGTGCCTGAAAGTGGAGCTTCTGTGGTGGGTGATTTGCTTCTGGCTGGACTCATGGCATAGGCTAGATTGGTTCTGCAGGAAATAAGCATATAGCATCTTTGATGGGCAGAACTGAAACAGGGTTTCGATCTTAACAAGCTTTGGTGTTTCGCACAGTCTGAAATGTGCCTGTCAGTCCCCCACATGGCATCAAAGTAAATTAAGGGTCTGAAAACATGCACTCCATCCCACTGCCTTTGCAGAGGTTTCTGGGGTCTGTTCTATCTGTCTCCTAGGTACACTAGGACATAAGCTTTTATAATGATACAATAATTGGGCATGTTTCTCTTTTACGTTTCATGGACTCCCAGACATCTGAGCAGCAGCAAAACTGTTACATCAATTAAGTAGATTTTGGAAATGGAGAGGTTCTTGTCTGAGTTTGGCAAGACAGGTCATGAAAAAACAGAAGCAGTAGAACCCTGTAGAGCTGTGATTTTCCGTATCTGGGACTTAGCACCTGAAAGCATATGGGTAGGAGAAGAAAAATCCCCTTCACTGCAATAAAAGCTATTTGAAAGGACTTGGCAGTTAGGCATGTTTCTCCTGTCCTAACCAAAGTAGCAGTTCAGTCCCCAGGTTCACTTTTTTTCCTGTCTCCCTACTGTTCTCATATTTGTGTTTACATGTGTTTGTGTGAGGGGAAAAGAAAAGAGGCAATCTTGTGAACATGCTTTTTCCTTTTACTTGGGCCAACTGTTTTCCCCGTTTGCACACAAAAAACAGTAGGTATTGCAGTTTGGTTCAAGTGGCTTCCAGCAAAATGCCGGACAAACACAGCAGGAAATGAACTCACTGTGCCAGAAGGCTTCAAGGGAGGCTGACTGCTGGTAAATTGAATTCCGAATTGTGAGTTTGCAGCCGCTAGAGAAGAAAGGTCTGGAAATGTCAGCATCCATCCTTGTATGACATTTAAAGCTAAAACCTTGTTACACTTTCCATCTTTTCACTCCTTCTGGCCTACTTAATGGGGGTGTCTAGTCTTCCCAGTTAAATTGGGGGACTGTAAGTATGCTTGTAGATGTACTAGAATATTGGCTGGTAGCAAGCTGAGTTATTGTGACTGCCTGACCCTTCCCATTATAAGACTACATTTCAGCTTCTTGTAGCTTTGCTATGGTTGATTATGTGAGTTAATGTTTTACATGACCTGTGTGCCTGTGTCAGGCATTCAGAGTGAACCGACACATACCTGTCAGACAGTGATGCTGGGCAAAGTACCATTTTAGGGCCTGGGGAACCTGTGGAGTTATGCTCTGCTGCATTTAAAATTGCACATTGTATTATCTGCGTAGTTATTGGTGGGAAGGTTGGCCTTGGCATTATTTCTTACATTTGTATTATGCACTGTGAAAAGCTTACATTTAGGGCTGGCTTTCCCTGTAAGTAGCTAGTGACTCCTGTAGCTAGTAACTTGTGCTGGTTTTGCAAGTGGTGCAATTGATAAGAATGTCTATTGCTTTTCTCTACTTCCTACCTTACAGCACCAAAATGGAAATAACATCCTAAATCTCAAGAGTCTATGATGTGCCCTTTCTCCTTTTGTTAGCCTAATTCATCCCTCCCTCACTCAGTGTAAACACTGATTTAAAGGTCTGGGAAGGCTAATTGAATTGTGGAACAAATAGTATTTCCATAGCACAGTTTCAAGTGATTTGCAGCTCATTTCAGATAATCCCATCTTCTCTTTTCCAGCTGTGATAAAATACAGAAATAAGGAATGAGAGGGAATTTGGCCTACTCACCTCAGAAACAGGAGTATCTTCTCTAGTGGGAACAAAAGTCCCATTAATTTATCAAGATTACAGTAGCTGTTTGCAGTTGGAGATAGAACAGAGCACTATCATGAAAAAGGCCTAAGAAAAAATTGCAGATGAAATACTGGGAGTGAGTAATACCAGTCATTATTTGTCTGTGTTTAAAAAAAAACAAAACTCAATAGATATGCTTCCGATTATTTTCTTTTTACATCATTTTGTCCCTGCCGGCTGAGTATGAAACAAATGGGAGCAGTACTTTACACTGGACTTCTGTACTCTGGAGTAGTACAATGTGATTGGATTTGCAGTGTGTATGTTTCCTTTTCTAATGTGCTTTGGCACTTACCTTTGTCAAAAAGAAAGCAGCAAAGAAAGAGGAAAATCTTAACAGGGAAGAAACTTGGTAATTAGTTTTTAGACTTAAAAACCACCTGGTAAGCTATGTTACCCAGCAGTGAAAACATGTATGGCTGCAGATACTGCTGTATATTGGGTAAGTAAGCAATTATCTCACACGCTCAACTTTGATGGGTTTCATGAAGTTTGACTTGGCTATAAGCAGAGACAGCTGGATCTCTCTCAGCTCTGTCTTCATTTGTAATTGGTAACAAAGTAAGTTTTCAGATGCAAGGAACAGCTGACAGATCACAGAGGGGAGGATCTGCTTAAGAAGAGTTGGGAGGAAAGCCTAGCTGAACGGCTTTATTTTTCAGGTATCAAAGCAAGCCAAAGAGTTCCTGGAATATGTTTATGAGGAGCCATTGATCGATATCCAGCAGGAAAATCCCATGTTGTACAAGCATGCTGAACCTCTGGCAACCGTTGTCCGCCTGAGACAGCAGCTAAAATCTCTCCGAGCCTATTTGTTCAGCTGCAGAGCAGCAGTGGCTGAAGATCTGCGTAGAAGGTAAGAAACACAAGACAATGTACAGCACAACGATGTCCTTTCCTTGTCATATTGCTTTTCTCCATTGTTTTTTTTCCCTCACAATCTCATTCTGAAGGTGTTAACCATTGTAAAAGCTGTTGTGCTTGTATCTGACTTCCCTGAGCAGCTGGGTTGTCTGTTGCCAAAGTTGGTTTTATAGGGTCTGAATATCTGAAGTTGTTCTGGGCAACTATTAGCCCAGGGGTCACACATCGTGATGAGTATCTTTTACTTCTCCTCAGGCTTCCTGGCTGTGGGTGACTATTTCCAGTCAAGTATGATACCTCGTGCTCCCTGCCATGGCACCAGAGTGCCAGCTTGGGGAGGCACTGTTGGGACCTTTGAAACACCTCAGAGTATGGCAAAGCATGGGAGAGCCCAGTCAACTGCCTGTCCAACGCTTCTGCCCTCTTCTGTGATATGATCTGACATGAAGGCAGAGGCCAGATGTAGTCCCCTGGCATGTGACCCAGCATATGATTTATGTGACACCAGAGCACTTGTGCTCTTGCACATCCATAACATGGCTGTGCTGAGTGTTTTGTTTACCTGAAAACACAGCACAGCACAGCAGAATGTGTTTTATAGTGAGTTTTCTGTGGTGGAAACAATAGTTCTATAGGACATGAACTTGATTTTGGAAGTGCTGTGTCTTAGTCCGTTCAGCTGCTGCTTCATTTTTTCTAACAAGCTGAAAATTAACAATCTTCTGAAGACTATCAAGCCACAGTTGTGATCTTGAAAAAAACAAGCTGCTTTTGTCATGGATCTCTGAAAGAGATGGGGAGATGTCTTTGCCCATGCAATATTGTGAGGCAAGTGGCACCAGGTACAGGCAGCTGATCTAATAGTAAATGCATCTATAAGCATTTGTATACTCCAAGTTTCTAAGTAAGACAAGACTGCAAATAGGAAAGCCACTGCTTTGAAATTGTGAGCCATGAAAAGGCAAGGAAGCAGATGTCATCAGTGACTGTATTTTGAGCATGGTGTTTTAGGGATGGGGAACCTGAATTCTCTGGGAGGGAGAGGAAGATGCAGTAGCGCCTTTATCCCAGGTAAGGAGTGAGGCGTTCTGCTATTTGGTGCATAACCTATGACATTGCTTTGATGAACTACCTAGAACAACTAAGGGAAGGATATAGCAAGTTTCTGGAAAGCACTGCTGAGTTCTTGTGTGAGACCGGCTGTGTGCTAATATGTGTTTGTGTCTTACTGTTTAATTCCTGTTACTTGATAGGGCAGCTTACAGCAGTTAAAAAATAAGGATAGGTTTTTTTTTTTATTATAGATGTTGGCATTATCTTGTAGAGCTCTTTTGCTGTTCAACTATAATAACTTTCCTATGCCATCCTCTTCAACTGCAATAGAAGTAAAAGGAGACAGATTTGTGAAGACTGGCATTCAAAAACAAAAAAGAAAAAAGGCAGAAAAGAAATTATTCTTTCTGATTAATGCTGAAGAAAAGAATCCCCTGATTAAAATAGACAGGAGGAGGCACGAGACTGAATGGACTTGGGTAAGAGTGAAAGAAGAGAGATCAAAAGAGGCCTCAGCAGAGAAATCAATGGATTAGAGACAAAGAGATGAGGGAAAGCCAGAAGGAGAAGAGTCAAAGAGGGAAGGGATTTCAGGAAATTAAGAGTTAATGAAGAAACCAGGACAAAGGGGGAGCTCCAAAACCTACCTCCCAAAAGAAGAGATGTGTTGGGGAAATGGAGAGAAGAGAAAACAAACAAAAATTAGCGCAGAAATGTGTGCATAATGTTTTCTCGGGTGGGGAGGAGAGAGAAAAAACCTCCCTGTATCAAAATGAAACACCCAGAATAGCAGAAAGGGGAGTTGGGAAATACTCCAAATGCTACCTTTTCTTATCTAAGTGTTCTTTCACGCTGTCTCCAATTAAAACTCTTTGTGGTGGAGAGGAGGACACAACCCAAGAAGTGTTTGCTTTTGTACTAGGGAAGCATCTCCAGTTTGGTAGGACTTGTTAGAAGTGCTGTAAAAACCACTGCAGGAGTGTATAAAACACATCTTAGATTTCTGCTCCTCCATGGTCTGTTGCGCTGGGTGCTTAGCTAGTTTGGTTTGGTGCTTAGCTAGTTCCTCAGAACTCCCTTTAGAGGTCTGCAGAGATGAAAAGTAAGAGACGCTTTCCCAGAAGGAGGTATTCCTTGCCCAGAACAGTCCCAATGGCTTTGCTTTCTGCATCTAGTATCCCAGTGTGCAGACATTCGCTATCAATGTGATGGCTTTATAGAGCTCAGCTGAAGAGTAAATAAAGAAAATAGGTGATTTAAATTTCCCTTTGGCTCGTCACATGGGCAAGTTGCAAGAAAAGGAGGAGTTTAAACAATATGGTGAGACGGCACTCCTAAATTTAGTACCTAGTTAGAAATGGAAGACTGGGGGAGAGAATCCAGTTATCTGTCCAGCTCTAAAAACATTCTTTTTCTGCTTGGTCTTCACCTTAGCATGTGAATGACTATTAATCACAAGAAAGTGAACACAGCATGTTGAAGACCTGTCAGACCCATATAAACAGACTGAAACAAACTGTTAATATTGCTGTCTAGGGAGAACTAAAAACAGACTGATTAATTATATTGGCACCTTGCTGCCTTTGGGACACTGATAGAGCCTGCCTTATTAGGGAAAAGCAGATCACTCTAAGGTTTCTTTTATTAATACTATTTGCATTATCATCTTCTTTAAATCTATACCTCGCTCTTGAACCCAGATCACAAAATGAAGATGGCAATGAAGTTAAAAACTCTCGGTGTCCTCTGGGAAGACAAAACTGTTTACAGTGCTTACAAGGCACTTTTTTCTGAAGAATTCCAGATGGCTATAAACTAGGTTAGCTCAGGATCCAGTTGGCTTAAATGTGGAAATGTTATTTATAATGCTTGGTGTGCACAGATAGGTACTTTGGGAACTTTGAAACTTGGCATCTAGTAGAGAACTCAGGGCTGAACCATGTTGTGAACTTTGAAGAAGCAAGTGACTATATAGAAAGAAAGGAAGGAAAAAAAGCAGAAGAAATCCTAAAAGTAGCTAGAAGGCTCACAATAAAAGTGGTAGTCTTCAATTATAATGATTTATTCTCACCTATTGCTTCACCAGATTCTAAGCTTTTTTTTTATATTTGAAAGGGAAAAAAATAAGGAACTCGAACTTGGCTGGGAGGAGGAATAAGGCCCTCCACCAGTTGCGTATCAGCAGTATTCCTCTGAGATTAGCCAGCTGAGACTCTCAGCCTGTTGCTGCGCTCCCTGTTTTACAAGGGATGTTGTTATGCCTGGTTTGCTGTGGCTGTCACTTCAGTATTGCAACAGACATAATTTGCCTCAAATGTCTTTACTCAACAAGTTCTTGCTTGTTTTGGTTGCCTTGCTTGTGTGGATGCTGTTCAGGCAGAAACTGCAAGACTGAAACCTTATGCCAACATAGAAATTAGTACAAGTGGAGTTGTACAGATCCCACCGCCATCACCTGCAGATTGTGGGATGATGAATGAATGGCACTGGCAAACAAGATAGAGTCAATAAATTTGATAGCTAAGAAAAAGCAAGAATTAATTAAGTCCATTAAATAATGATGTAGGTTATTCTGTGACGCTATGCTGAATGATGCAAGTTTTATTCTGCTTTTGCCTTCTTCCTTTTATCTCTAGACACAAGACAGACTAATAGCATGTCCATGTGCCACAGCCTCTTTTCCTCTGCTCTTGTCATGGTTGAAGGCTCTTCAGGTCAGAAGGATGTTTTCGGGGAAGTCTTCAGGCACCCCTGCATCTGCAGGGTGGGCTAACCCAGGTCAACCCTCAAGCTTCTCTGGGCACTCTGCTCTCTCAGCTGTACCCCTCAACTTGCAGTTCAGGCGTTGCTAGCCCCAGGTATTTTAGACAGATGGCAGTGGCACAAGGTAAATGTTCTGCAATACATTCCCATATACATTAATGCTCATTGCAGTCTTCTGAATGGTAGTGAGAAACCGTATGGGAAAATTTCCCTCTTGTTAGTACTCGTCTCTGTCTAATACCATTTGTCTGTCAGCTCCAGACCAGCAATACATCAGTTTCACCCTAGCAAAACTCCTGTGCTGGTTACATTACTTAGCATCTTACAGGACAAGCACATTTGAGCTTGCTGTTGCAGCAGGAGGTTAAAGGTACACCTCCAGTGCTGCAGACCTGTGCTCCTGACTGAGCCTGCCGGTCTGTCAGCATGATGCGAAACAAGCCCAAATTCTGTTATGCTGAACAATAGAGTCCTGTCACTTCCTACAGTGAGGCCTTAGACATATCACTTCTGACACAGGGGTAGATTACTTTCAAAATATTTGTGTGGCAATTGGGGAACCTGTCTAAACACGTCACAGGAATCCTGATTGATCTTATGCAATCACTATACCACCAAATACCTCACGTATGTGAAGCTGGAGCTATGTCATCTTTCAGGCTAAGGACAACAGAAGGTCATTAAGTCATGTCCCAACTGTCAAAGGAAACTCTTTTCTCCATTTTCTTTGCAATGGGTAGGCCATTTGGAAACTGGAAAATTGCGGAGCAGGAGAACAAAGACACATCTTGTGAAAGCAGTAGACTGCAAAAAGAAAGTTTGAGCAGGAAAGGAGCAGAAAGATTTGGTTTTTATAGCACTTAGGGCTCTGAGTTAATGGCAAAACCAACAGAAGAAGAAAATTTGTTGCATGGGTGATTGGAAAGAGGGCAAGAGAGAAACTCATTCAAAGACAGTATCTGGGTATCCTGAGAGGATCCAATGTTAAGACCAAACAATACCCCAAAGTGAGAAAAGAGGAGAAAATAAATGCAGAGATGTGTGCGTGAGCCATTTGTTGTTTTATATAGATCCTGCTTGTGTGTACTCATTGCAGTAGCTGATATAAAGCATTCCTGTTAATGGAGCTCTTACATACAAACCACATCTTCGCTTCACTTGTGTCTTCATGAAGCAGTAACTGTGCCTGCGGGGTCCTTGCAGGCTAACATCTTAAAAAGCAGAAAGCAGATGGCTAAAACTGTAGAGGGTAAGGTTAGGTTGGACTTTGAGCTTTTGTTTGAACTAGGGGTAACAAACAGAGCTGGAGCAAGAAGACGTGTGCCAGAGCAGCCAGGGTAGGGGCAGTACGTCCAAAGGAAGGTTAAAAGCACAAGCCAGTGTTCTACCATGGTAGGCAACCAGCTGAGGAGCATGCCAACAGTATACATAAGTTTTCCAGAGGACTGGATCTTGTAGTTCAGTCTAAGAGCACACCTGCACCTCTTTGTCAAATAGATCAGTAATATCTTTCAGAATGGTAATTTCTATTCACTTTTTGAGACTACATTTAAAAAAGAAGTTCCAATTAGATGTGGACGCCATATTGTGCCGGTTTTATCCCTGTGTTTTTATATCAGAAATTCCAGCAGCAAAATACAAGTGTTCAGAAGTGCCTGACAAAAACAAAAAACATTTTCTTATTCTTCAGTGCAAGTTAACTGGGGATCTAAGCTATTTTGATTTCAGAATGAAATGCTATGCCTCTTGTTCTCTGCATCCTTTTAGTAACTGTGGTACTTGATTCCAAACTGGAGTTTGATCTGTAGTAGTTCTTGTCTTTCACGATGTTACTGTAACCTTGCTCAAGTAACCACAGAGGAGAGAGTTAGCATACTGCATTTTAGAGTTGAAAGTTTATATACTGGTTCAGGATTGCTGATGGATGATAAGGGTAACTGTTTTAAGATAGAGATGCTCATGGGGAATTTCATAACAGCATGGAACAATACCTAACATGCTTGATAATAAATCTAACACTAGTCCACAGTGTGGACTGTGGATACATAGGAATGTCTGCTCCCAGAATTAGAAGAGTTTTCATACCTCACGAATGTGAAATGATTCACAAATGCTTTTCTAGAATTAGAAAAAATCATCAGTCTGGTATAAGACCACAAGAATTAAATAACTAGTGTTTTGTTTTATTAATTTATTCTTACTTTTTGACTTTCAAATCACTGGGTTTCCCAGGGCCCCACTTCTCTAGATGATTTTTTTTTTGCTGGGAAGTTAGGGTCCTCCTCTCCCAACACACTTCTGGGAGCTGAGATTTCCAAGGAAATGCAAAATCAAAAGCTGGAAAAAAATCCTACCTTTCCCCATCACCTCCAGTGCTGTTCTCTGTCATAAATTAACAGACTCCATGTCAAATGATTTCAAGGGATAAACCTAGCAATAGGTGTTATTTACCGTGCCATGTACCTTTGGGATAACTCACATATATTTGGGATAACTCTCATATATTTGGGATAACTGGCAATTCACTGATATCCCTCTATAGTTTTTAAATCGTGTAGTAACCCTGAAAAATGCGAGCTCCTCTCAGTGAGGTTGGAGTGCGCACAGCCGCAGCTGTGGGTGGTGCCTACTGCTAGCACTTCAGAGGTCCTCTTGCCGCTTGTCTAGGGGATAAAAATAATATGGGAGCACTGGTAATCATCCTGGGCTTGCTTGTCAGCTACTTTAGTCTGTAGCATGGTGCACTGGCTTAAAAGTAAATTGGTGGTGGTGCAAGTTGCAGTGCCAGGGTATGACCCATGCTGACTGAGGAAGTGGACTTGGTACCCGGGGTGCTGTGCCAGCTGTGGGTGTAGCAGCTTCCTGCAGAAGAGGGGTGGAGAGGCTGCCTGAGTGTGGCTGCATTCTAGACTGGTGCATCTGCCTCTCCCGTGAGTCACAGCTCAGTCATACAGTTCTCAGCCTGGTCAAACAAGGCACTCCTGGCTGGCACGTGAAATCCCGGTGTCAGCTTCCCCTCTCCTCCCCCCTTCCTGTCCTAGGTTTCAACAGGCTTTTTGGTACAAAAGAGACGTGGTTGTGCCCACCTGCCAGCTAACTTGTTTTCTTTTGATTGCACTGTAGAAAGAAGAGTTGGCTCTGCTTATCACGTTTGTACTTCGGTTATAGTGTCAGGCTTGGGCAGATTAATTGGTTGTAGCTTTAGCAGAGCTGTCAGGGCATTTAACCCATTGAAGAAAAATTACCTAAGCTGATGATAAACAGGCTTTAAATGCAGAGCAATTACTTAGTGCTAACAAAGCACCATGACTACATACTTTGTCCAGATGCAAAAAGCAAAGTCTTATCAGTGGTTCTGTTTGCAGGAGGACACTAACAGATAACCTTTATTTGTGCAAATACTTACCTGACAAGATCATCCAAAAGGGAAGAGATGAAATTTCTGGTTCTGTCTTGCCTGAAGGTTATGCTTCAGATGACAAAGTATCAAACAAAAAGAATAGTAATCACAAAATAAGAATGCCCAATTCTCTCTTTTAGTTGATCTGAAAGCCTCCTACAGTGGGTTTCTGTCCTGCTTGTGTTGATTCCTTTGATTTCTAGCACATAACAATAAAGCAGTTTAGAGACCTTTAACCAGTAGGACTTTGGATTTCATTGTTAACAGGAACTGGCAAAGCTAGAGGGCTGGTTAGCATTGAACTTGGTTTGTTCATTGCAGGCTTAACCCTGATTGGTGGTCAGGGTTTACAGCACAGCAACCTTGTGACTCACAACTGTTCTGTTTTGCATTGATGGTGAAACTGGTCCGGGAGTTTCCAAACTGTGAAAGCTTACGAGGTGCTTTTAGTGGGGTGTGCACTTGATACCATTTGCCTCTCAAGGGTTACAGGTCACATTCTGAAGCAGCAGAGGATTGAGTTTTTATTGTGATGAATCTTAACATATTGTGCTTGACCTCTGTCTAGCTCACTCCATTTTTTCTGTGTTAAGATTTGACTGAAAGGACACTGTTTGTTGAATGCTTTCAGTTGACCAACTTCTGAAAAAATCCAGTTAGTTATAGCACATCGATCAAAAGATTTACAAAACTGACATCTTTTATTTTCCTTTTGAATAATTTACCAGAGATTTCCCATTTGGGGTTTGTAAAGGACCTTTATGTCAAAGGAAAAATAGCGTGCAAGCACATGCTTTGGTGGTTTTGGTTCAAGGCCTTATATTAACACAAGAATGCTCAAAGCTACATCTCATGCAGAAAGCAAATACTTACTTTCTAGTGAAATGTTGCTAAGTGCATTTGTCTTGGCCTACTCTATGGTCTCTGACAGATTTTTAGACATGAATGTGATTTTAGGTTCATTTGGATGCCATGTAGTGCTTTGTCTGGATGCTAATGCAACGGCATGGTGTTTGTGTGAGCCCCATCTTGCCTGCTGTACTTTACTGACTTTGGATTCCTTCAACCAGTTTCAGTTGCAATTGACAGAGGGATGGAGGTGGTAGAGACATTATGTTCCTACTTGGTACATGAGGGGAAGTGTCTGGGTCAAAAACCAAGAGGCTCTGGATTAGTCTTGTGTGCCCCCTCCTGAAAAAGATTTTGTATAAGCTATCACCTCGTTAGGCTCAGAGAACCTCTGTGGACAAGCAAGCTGCTGGACATCAGTCATTTTCTTGCTCACTGGACTATTTGGTCTGTGTGGACTTCCTGTCCCAACTGATTTGCTTGCATTTTATGATGAGTTCCTCTGAAAATGCCTCTTGAGTTGATATTCTGGTGTCTCTTATTTTCTTGTTCCCCACCCACTAAAGGCTGACAAAACTGTCACTAAACATTCATTTCTGGGAGGTGTCTTCACAAGTTACATTCAGGTAGCTGTTGAGTTTCCAAATGGGACTAACAGAAGTTCTCTTGGAAGAGATCTTAATTGCAGATGTGCAGCACAACAAGATGTGGTTTTGAAATAGCTGCTCAGCTCGCCACAGGTGTGGTGACCATGCATAATTTGTATTTTAAATGACAGGGTCTGAGCTGCCTACTTCTAGGTGATTTCAGTGATTTCCCACTCCTGAAGCTGTGTACTCTTCACCTTTGGAGATGTGGGTAACATATAGGATTGGACCATATAAAAGCTGGTCCAGTGCCTTCATAACATGTTTTGTGAGTGCTGTTGTACATGCAAGCTCTGACTGCTCAGCTGTTTTTCTGTGGCCCACCACAACCAGGTTGGGATTTTGTGAGTCAATAGGACTGCAAATCTGAAGCTGGACCAGCCTTACTTACTGAGGGGTTCTTAATGCCTCAGTTTGCATAGCAATTTCCATTGCACTCCTTTCAGAATGAGTGCTGGATGTATGCATGTACAGATGTGTCTTGCATAAGACTGGGAGGGCAGTGCCTACTTCTTTTCCTGGAAATAGATCTGGGAGGAATGTTGGATGCTGCTGCTGCAGAGCTGCTGCTGCAGGCTCATGTATCTCAGGGAGGGGGACAGGTACGGGGAGAGAATGACTGTCACCAGGGCCCATGCTGGCTGAGACCCCCCTGACAAAGGAAGTCCCTTGATCATGAGTTTGCTTTTCATCTGCACACTTTTTATTAGGGGTTCGAACTTGCAGGAAATAAAATGCAGTCCTTGAAGGCGGCAGGGGAACGTGATGTTAGTCATCGATATCGGTCGTTGACAGTTTCTGCCTTATGGGCTATTCAGGCTATTTCCTGAAAAAGGAAATCTTTCATTAGCTAATTATTTTCTTTAGCAGTGCTGTAAGGGCATCAGCAAATAATAGTTCCTGGCAAAGCTACCGCACCATTTAGTGTCTGCTTGTGTGATCAGAGGAGAATGATGGGGAAATTTTAATGACAAATTCTGTCAGAGCTGAAAAATACTAATGGCTTCAAAATGCTGTTCAGAGTTGACTCCTTAGCAATCAATTTTAATAAATCTCCTATGTGCAAGTGAGAAATCTAGATGTCATATGTTATCTGATATCTAGATTGTGACTGTTTTCTAGTGGTCTTTGGCACCGTGCCAAATGTATTATGAAGGTGTGATGCAGCAGAGCCACTGAAGCATGTTCACCTGTAATAGGAGCAATTGTATAGCCTGCAGAACTAAAAAGGGAAAATGCAGTATCCCAGTGAGACTGCAGCTGAGAATTAGGTGGGTAGAGCAGACATGCTTGCAGAGCCAGAAAGAGCAAGGGCACGGTCCTGCTCCAGAAGAGTGCCGTAAGATTGGTGGTGCCCAGTTGTCAGTGCCTTGCTTGCAGGACTCTTCCCCTCCCACCCCAATAAAGCTTAGATTTTTATCAAAAGTATGAAAGGAGTATGAGGCTTTGTACCACTCACCTTGACAGCAGTGAAAAGTCCTAGTCCCTCTAAGACAGCTTTGAAAGCAGCAGTTTAAGATAGTTGTTTAAGACAACTAAGAATAGAATGAACTGAGGTGCTTTCATTATTTCTTAGATTCAGTGCTCTGTCAAAGGTTGCAGTTGGTACTGTTATCCCTGTTGATCTGTGTTTTAGCTAATTATGTTGTCACAGCTTCTAAAACGTCTTTTTTGAGTTCCTGTGTACCTTCTCAGTAGGATCATGGCATGGTCATATAGGCCTTTCAAGTATCTGTTTTTTTGGACATGTCCAGTGGTTTTTCTGTTCACTGCCATTCGGTTCTGCCATACAAACTCGTCTTTGTCAGAGCTTTGTTCATGTATTTAATAATATCAAGAATTTTGTTTTCTGTATTGCTTTAAAACCACATGGTTGTAATGCAGGAGCTGAGTTCACCATTTATTCTCTAAGCAGCATGTAGTGTAAAGTAGTTGCACCTCTTGAGATACTCAGTTGCTTTTTTGCAAGAGTGGTGTGATTCTCTGCTCCTGTGTTACATTTGTTATGACTGGAAAATAAAGCTCTTTGACTGGTTGGTTGTGTGTGCACACAAAGGTAGACATTTCAGCTAGATGCACTCTTCCTGACATCTTTATGGCAGATCCATAGGTTTTCATAAACTTTTCTTGCTAATATCCACTTACTTTTACAAGGTCTATTTTTCTCTGTAATGTCGCTTTAATCCAGTTTTTCATCTTACTGCAAGTCACTTTAATTAGGAATTATCTTCTCTGATCAGGTTTCTGTAATTTAGCTTTACTGAACAGGTCTGTCAATTGATAATCAGTGGTCTTGCCTGAAACCTTGGTTTATATAAGGAAAATATGCCTTTCTCAAGTAAGTCATTATAAAGTCTATACCAATATATTTATTTCTGTATGCAAAAAGGAATTTATACCAATCAACTTGATGTTGGAAGAACAGTATCTGCATGGCATTTTTCCCAATATAATTATTTCAGTTACAAGACCGTAAATCACAGCTTTCTGGGAGACCAGCAATCTTGTACTAAAACCCGTAAGAAATACTACAGATATGTAGTTTGGGTTATTTAGTTTTGTTACTGGGTTAATTGTTTAAAGAAACACATCTGTGCTCAGGGTGAGCTTTCTGTGGCTGTAAATGTCGTGGTACCCACTTACCTGACATTTGGAGAATGACACTGGCACAGCATTCATTCTTCTTGTGGAATTGCTGTGCCCATGAGGAATGCTGTAAAAGTAGCTGGTGTTTACAGGATGACATAATTCCAGTTTTTGACAAGCTTTGTCTCTCTAGCATTATTGTTCTGCAGTCTTTTGGTGAGGAGAGGAAATCTTTGAGTTTCATGGTCAAAAAGGTGTGACACATCCATTTTTCTCTTTTCCAGGATTTTTCCCAGAGAGTATCTTCTCCAGCAAATCCATCTTTATTCTCTCGCAGACCTTCAGCAAGTAAGTTTCTTCAACTAGTTCTACCTGCTACACATCAAACCTGTTCTCATCTTCAGTGCTAATTGTACATTCCCCCTTCTAGCTAATCGTAGCATAAATAGCTTTACTTCCAAGCTATATCTGTGATTAATAGTTTAAGATAAAATGAGTTAGTGAGGCATTGGTTAGGGATGAGAGGCAAAAGCTTAGAGGGTCAGTGTTGAAATGGAGCTGGAAAGAGGCTGTGAAAGAAAACTGTAATCTGTAAAGGGAACTTTGCTGTGAGGTTTTTCATCTGATCAGTGAAGGCCCATCTAAGGTTCAGCCTACAGGTAACAAGAACAGTTTCTTTCTTTCTTTGAAAGAATAGTTGTTCAGGGATGGATGAGTTTGTACAGTCCCTAACACAGCATGCTTATTTATAAAGTCTGCTAGGCATTACCATGACAGATGAAAAAAAAAATAATAAAAAAACCCCAAACCACAAAAACCTCAGCAAGGCTGCTGCTACACAGAGGTAAGCCATGCAGTGTTACTGTGACAGATGCGGCCACAAAAGAGGTAACGTGCCAGCAAAATGTGTCTTTGCATTGATATTGATTGAACTAAGCGGACACCTTTGCAGTACATCGGCCTAAAGAGTAGAATTTCATTACCTTCCAGATTAAAGAAGAAGAATTTGGCAAAAAAAAAAAGCTGAAAAAAAGAGGAATAGGGAATCTAGGGTGAATGTGCTGCAGCGCTCAGATGCAAAATGGGAAAAGTGATGAGGCAAGATGTGATAGCTGACCCGAGCACATCTGTGTTCAGACTCTAATGCCGTTGCCGGTGATATGTAAACACATTATTTAAAGCTTCTTCCACTGATACTTCCCTTGTTTAGTGGTGCCTTTTCTGCAGGATAATGGATAGCACAGTCAGTTCTGGATGGTCAGGTGACTCATTTAAGTTAAGGTAGTTGAGATGTCCCTCAGAGCTGGAGACTACAGAACTGCAGGAAACGTGGCTTTTGTTGGCTGGTGAAGTCACAGGGTAGAAATGATTCTATACATAAAATAAAAAGGCAGTCATCTGAGCTCTAAAACTGTTTCCACATCTTTGCAGCATGTTCTGCTATCTCATCTTTAATAATCAAGCCGTGAAAAAGCAAGCTACTTAACTCCAGAGCTGCAGTCCCCCTGGTGGGTCTATCTATTAGCCCCCAGTGCTTTGTAAGCTGCTTAATCAGTTCCTAACATTGGTAGTAGATATTTTAGAAGCAATCAGCAGCTTATCAAGCACCCTCTGGGAAGGAGGGAAGGTAGAAGTCACAATTCATCCATTGATTTAGCAGTTCCCTTTAGCATGTTTCTTTGTGTTTCTGTTTGCAAGACACCTTCTCTTCCCCTGAGGGCCCCAGCCCCAAACTTATCATATTTAGAGGCAATATAATTTGATTACCATTTCTGCTGGGGTGAGTTAAATTGCATTTACCTTTTAATCTAGCTATATCCTTGTCAGCCTGGAGAGGGTTTTCCGCATTTCAGAGGCTCCAAGTTTGAAATTCGATTGCCTGTTTTTGTCAAAGTGGAACTAGAGTGGAAAAAGGAGGAGGGCTCCACTGAGAAAATTAATCCAACAGCCGGAGGAACACTAATACCCTTACAGCCCGTGACTCCTCCCTGGTTTGCCCCTTACAACTGCTTTCTCCCAGTTGCTCATCATTTTCTACTGATCTGCAATTTGGGTGTTTTTTTTAATCCTAAAAGTTTCTCCTCCTTTTGATTCCTCTGCTGCCTATTTTTTCATATCCATGGACTGCTTTCGCACTGTATCCTGCTGTCATGTAGATTGCATGTGTTTGGGGAATTAACTAAAAGGTTTATTAAAGATTAATGGAAAGATAAGGCATGGTGAGTAAATTAGAAAAGCAGAGAGGGGTAATCTGCAGATGTAAGCAACCTTTACCCTGGTTAGTCGCAGCTCAGTTCTGATTTGTTTCCTAGCCAAGTTCTCTGTGGAGATCCTAGAAAACATGGGTCATTTCTTCCCAAGCAGCTGAGATTCAAAAATGTAGTATGAGGGTCTGTTCTTAGGGGCAAAAAAAAAGTTGAAATGTCTTTTTGCCAGTAGCTGAAGCAGCAGATAATACTATTCCAAAATTAAATTTAATCTAAACCTCTTTCCAAGCTTAACAGAGCTTCATGCCTAGACCCTGTGGATACGGCAGGTATATACTTGAGCTTTCTGATGGTGTGGGGATGGCTGTCACTTGAATCCATTTAGATAGGGCTCTGCTGGGGGAGACTTTAACTATGAGGTTAAAAGCAGAGTGGAAAAAATTGAAACAAATTTAATTAAATCTTTAACTTTGGGAACTCACCAAATCCTGGTGAGGCAATGGTTTTCCTAGCGCTTTATTCAGTAATAAATGCCTGTAGTGCATATGTGAGTAGGCTTGACCTTTAACTAAAGAGACAGTGAGTGAAGGTCTTTATTTGCATGTACATGTTTATTTAAAGTGAACAAAAACACATGCATGTACTCCAGCAAGGTCTCACTGCAGACCAGGGCCCCAGGGACTGCATTAAAGTTTACAGCAAGTCTATCTATGGGCATTCCCATGAGGTACATATTCTTAGAATCCCCTTGTCGTCCTTGTTGTGGGAGGTGTTAACAGGCGAGATAATGAATTAGGTGCATTCAGATGTAACAAGCAGAATCTCAAAGTGTGACAGCTTGCCTATTCTGCCCCATTGGCTACACTTGCTTTCCTTTCCAACTCTCCCTGGCGTCATCTGCCCAGAGAGAAATCTGCCCTGCGTCACCTGTAACACCACTGCATCTCTGTTAGCCAGTTTTTGAAGGCTATTCCAATCAATTAAAGCTCTAAAGAGGGAGACTTCCAGTTGTTAGGAAGCAGGTATTGCTGATTTTAGTAGGCACAGTATAGGGCAGCTTCACCTGAAAACTACTAGAGGTATAACTGTTCTCTGCTGACATGACTAATGGACATGTATCACTGGTTATGTGTATGTGTGGACACAGTTTATGCAAGCTGGTGTTCAAAACTATCCATTCATTTTGTGTAACTGTGGGGCTGCTTTTGTTGAAGCTTAACAGTACTCACACTTAAACATTGGTTTGGACAGAAGCTGACTCAGACAAGACTATACATTTCTTAGGAACAATAAGTCTTGCTACTTCTACTAGATTCCACATAAATGGGAGCTGTTAAAGTAAAAGACTTGAAATAGCTGTTGTTCAAAATTCAGGTGCTTAATCCACACAGGTAACTAATATCTTGCCTATTTTTTATGTTAAATAGCAAGACATACAAGTGTACAAAGTTTATTGCAGTGATGGTCTTTACTGCAGAAGCACTCTTAATCATGGCAGTTATTTCATCCTGGCTGTACTGGCCCCAGAAGGTATTGTAAAATAAAAAGAATCCATGTCATGTCAAAAATGACTGGATGTCAAGGATGGAAATCATGACCAAGATAGGAGATTTAAGAAGACAATTATTTGAAGATTTGTTTACATGGCAACACTAAAGGAAGAAAAACGAAGTGACAAAATATGGGGATTTAAAATGATGAGTTCAGTTACACTGAATCACTGTGTAAATACTGTTATTCAAAATATAAGTGGCTTTCATTTGGTTTATCTTCATTTACTTTGGAAGCAAAGTGAGCTGAATTATATTAAGAGTATTTTTATTCTGAATGTGTCTGTCCATACAGGGATTTAATGTGATATAATTTATCCATTTTAACATTGTAGATAAACTAATCTGTTAACATTTAATTAAAACATCCATTTACTTCAGATCAACTTCCCTGACTATGTACCTGTAGGTGAACCTACAAACAATGTGAAGAACAATGGAGATAAAGGATGAACAGGAGAGCCCTATTCTCACAGTAATATAGCATAAGTGATACAGTGAATATGAGCTATGCATAAAAATCCTTAATAGAAATGTGTCTTTGCAGAGCACGCAGTGAGCAGGAGGAACTTAATGTCACAGTAATATTACTGAGGCCACGAGTTTATCATCTTTGAAAGGATTAAGTATCCATAATGAGAATATCCACAGTTACAGTACGTCAGATAAAAAGATTATGAGGGTTCAGAATAGACATATTATTTACTGAGGGGATTAGGAAGATGACTTCCCTATTGACAGACGGATCAATGATTTCATCTTCCTCTGACGTAAATAGTACTGATTACAGCATCCGATAGCGTTTTGGACTACGTGAACAGTTGGTCTAACAGAAGCATTGCAATATGAAAATCTCGATGTTTCTGTTCAAGATTTTGTGCAAACAAGGTTCCCTAAGAAAAATTTGGGGAATAAAAGTGAACTTCAATGAAACGTTAGTTCAACTTAATTTGAGCCTAGTATATTGTTACGTCAGGATTAGGAAGCATTAGAAAAACAAAGAAATTGTTAGGTCTTGTTCGGATTTCCAGACTTTTAACCCATGCTGTACTTCCATCACATCTCCTTTTCCAGTGGCAAATTTGAGTCCTCTCTGTATTTTCCTAGACTGAGATGGAGGAGGAAATGGAAAATGCTTTTGTATGTGTAAAACTGAATGGTTATTTAGACAAGTTGTTTCACAAGTCCCAACAATAGCAAAGACTGCAAGGACATGTGGAATTTTGTTTTCTTTTTTTCAGAAGTAAAACTTGTGTTCTGATCACTCAGTCCTCATACAATTACTGAGAAATGCTCATCTTAGGTTACCAGCAGTTCCTTTTTATTCAAGCATAAAAAGCATGGGATGTGGCATCTAGCCCACATGCCTGCGCTGGTGAAAGCTAGTATGTGTATGTATATTGCTTGACAAAACTGGGTTTATATACTGGGCTGATATACTCTGGGCTTGCTCTAGTTTTAGAAGTGTTACTGGAATAGGTGCATGACAAACACTGCCCACCCTACCTCTTAATGGATGTAGCCATACCAGTAAATGCATTAGTGCAAACTTGTTATATCAATGAGAAAGTCTTTTGCTGTCATTTCTTTCATTCAGTGATTCAATATAAGCTGTGTCAGCTTAGAGTTTTATTTACCAAGGAGGTTTACCCATGTAGCTGTACCAGCAGATCCTTTTAAGTTCAGGCAAGCCCTTTTTTGCTTGCGGGGTAGGAGGTGGCAAATGAGAAGGACAATTAGGTTTTTGGCAGGCTTGGCAGTGCTGAGATGGCTGAAGATTTGTCTGTCACAGTTCTCTGTGAGAGTTTACTGAGCTCAACAAGGGCAGCAAAATGCCAAGCATGTCAGTGCCATAGCTGCCACAGCTCAGAGCTTAGCACCGTAGTGAAAACACTGATTTACATCCCTAGCCTCCCAGCCACGTGTGATGGCGATGCAAGTCCTGCAGTGCATTACTACCAGTCAGCTGACCACAGGTTGGAAGATGTTGCTCCAGAGTAGAGATGGTTTAAAACAGCAGTGGGTTTTCACTGGCATGTCAGGTACAGCCCCAGCTCTTAAATATTTGGTAGGAGGTAGGTAGAAACAGATGGTTCTGTGAGGAGGTGAGAGGTGTACATATTGTTAATTTGTACCAGTGGAACAATTCTCATCCTAAGAGCAGGGACTCTTCCCTACTCTGCTGCAGACTTTCTGTGACATGCAAGACAGACAATTTTTAATGGGTATAAGGTAAAATGGGTCCCACTTTACTATATGTATGTTTAAAACAGGCATCCTGAGCACACCAAAGTTCAAAAGAGGGAAATCAGCACTTTGGAGGGCTAGTTTGTCTGACTTATATTAATTATTATTGTACAACTTAAATACATGAAGATTTTGAGTCACTTAGATAATTCTGTACTTGAACTATGTGAACATGCATCTTGGACCATAACAACCTGATGCTAATAGCCATCTTTATGTCCTTTGTTTGCGATCTGTGCCTGTATGACTGTAGTAACTGTATTAGCAGAATATGAAAATAGTCCTAGGATGGGAAAACCATACATAAATATTGAAAGGTCTGATAGCAAAAGAGCAATTAAACAGCTAGTGTACTTTCCTCAGGCTATGGCTCCTTTATCACTCATTTCTGTTGTCACTCCCTGGAGTTTGCTAGCAATGAGCTGCCTTTCAGCAGAACAGGAAACTTCAGGTTAGCTGATATTCCAGGTGTGTGTATAATTCCCTGAAGTGCTGACAGCTCTGCTTACGATTAGTGGTAATGGCAGTGATCTTACTGGTGTTGCCTTTTTACAGCAACTCAGCTGGGGAAAGGAGCTGCTGTCATTCAGAAAGGCTCATGGTCAGGTGGAGAGCATGGCAGTGCCTGCCAGGCTCATGGGTGAAGAGCTGGCCAGGAGCATTTTGGCAAGTGACAAGTTAATCTGACTTAGGTACGTGAAAGTCTTGAAGGAGCAGAGTGTGGAGATGTAGCAAGATTGTTAATAAGATATTTTTAATAGCAGAACTGGCTTTTGCCCTGATTGAAATTAAAGTTTTCAACAGGGCTTATTAAAATACGTGTGTGCTTTTCCATGTGAATATGTAATCTAGGCCTCTAGGGTTTAGTGCGGCTTTTTAGAATGAAGCTGTTTAAAACAACCGGCAGTGGTGCCAGTGGCTCACAGGAGTTTGAGTTGCAGTCTTCAGAGATGTTTTAATGTTTTCAGCCTTGGAAGAGGTAGTAGCAATATAAGCTGCCACTTTTCTAGTCCATAGTGCTAACCAGGGTTCTTCTGTTCTTTGGGGTTTTTGCTGTGCAGAATGAAGGTCCCAGTACTGGAGATCAGGGTTAGCAGCGTGAAAGATTGGCCTCTGATCTCATTGCCATACTCCACACGGACATATCTCAAAAGAATAACATGTCAGGAAAACCAGTTTCCCAAGAAAACAAAATAGTGTGTCAGCCCTACCTGCTTGAATAAGAGAAGCAAAGCTTTTTTAGATGTTTTTTTAAATATACTCCGCATTCACAGAGGGTTTTTTCAGAGTAACCCTAGCACTTGATGTGTTGCTTTCTTGTTCTAAAGTCCTTCAGAGGACTCCACCTTAAAATGCCCTTATCCAGCCCTGTGCAAAGCAAAAGTTTCTAATGTTGTGATATCAGTCATGAAATAAGATCTTACTCAGTGGGCATGTAGAGTCAGTTAATAGTTCTGCGTGCAATTGCCTGCTTTATCTTAAGGAAAAAAAAATTCCAAAGCACGTATGTACTCTCTGCCTGAATGCATACTTGCGTGCTTGTGTATTTGGAGTCATGTATGTTTTTAAGCTAAGGAAAGTGCTTTCTGTTCTCTACCAGCCGGATTCCTGGTACTCTTTCAACCTTGTTTGATTAAAGTAGCCTTTAACCTTTACTTGAATACCTGCTTCTTAAAACAACCTATAATTCATCCCTGCAACAAGATTAGGAGAACTTGGGGTGTGACAAAATTGACATGTAGCTGCCTGGAAACCTTGGGGGAAGGAGAATGGAGGAAAGGTGATTGAAAGACAGTGAGTGTGAAGGCAGAAGTTGTGGGGCTGGAGTCATGTTGCAGGGCTGGCTGAGGAGTTGGCACAAGTGATTCCCAGGCATGTTGTTTGTACTGAGCCAGTTCCATCTCTTTCTCACTTGTGTCAGCTTGTACCCAGAGGCTTGCTGAGATTTCGAACTTTTCTTTCTCTCCATGAGAGCTGTTGGGGAGGGCTTGGAGGGACCTTGTCATCCTCTCTGCCTCCTGCTATAAATTCACTTGGACTGTCACCAGTTTGTTCCTCTCCCCCAGCCAATGTAAAACTCCATCCTCACCTTGCCCCCTGCCTATATGTGCTTATCACAGATTAGCAGTATTTGTTCTTGACCTTGTCTTGTTTTTCCTCCTCTTCCCAGTGCCTGTTATAGTTGTTGGCTAATTTATGGAATATCAGTTTAAGACCAAATCAAAGTGCAGCATGTTGAGTGGTCTGGTTGGAAAGGTCCTCAAACAGCAAATGGCTTTGCTGTCAGTGTGGACTGCCTGGTGCAAAGAAGTCAAAGGGAGCTTGTGATTTCTGTTTATTCAGATTCTCACTCATTTCTGCTTTTGTTTGATTTATTTAGTCGTTGGTTTTCTGGGATTGTTTTGTTCTTCACAGTGTTTATTGCCAGGTTTCCTTTCGGGTTGTTCTCTGCCCTGAGGGGGGGCTGAGTTAGCACAGCACAATGTATGGCTGTGGGATGCTGCTTTGTCTGTGTCAAGGTCAGTGGTGGCAAAATGCTGTCATGTGTCGAAGCCAGCACCTTGCGCTGGTGTCAGCACTGGATGAGTCTCTGGCCTCACCCACTCCTGTCCACCCTGCTGCCACCCTGCTACCAGCAGCCAGACACCTGCAAAAGCTGCAAAGGGAAGAGGACGGAGAGGATGGGGTGGTATCACTCTTATTGTTAGGAACTGAGATTGGCAGTAGCAACAAAAGAATGGGGCTCTCCTGAAGTTACTGCCGTGTTCTTTTTGAATTGGTTTTACAGAGGTGCATAGTCGGTGATTCTGGTGTGCATGCACGCATATATTAAGAAATCATTCTTCCCTTAAGTCACTTGCAATTTAAATAAACAAGACAGGCAATCTGAAAGAGATGACTGGGAGTCAAAGTGGAGCAAAGCAAGCTGACCGGACCAGTATATTGCACAAAAGATGGGGCAGAGCTGAGATCTGATATCTGCCTCCCTGGGGCTTTTACCTCATGATCATCCTTCCTCCTTCCATTTCCCTTTCCTCTGAACTAAAGATTAATTATGCATTGAAATCATAACAAGAATTCATGGTGTTAAGAATGTGGTGAACGGAAGGGAAAAAATCCTCAAGGAAATTAGCAGTCCATGAGCATTGTCTGTTCCCTAAATATAAATGATGAGGAACTTCCCAGCTGGGCAATATGTTTTCCCTTTCTTTTCTCTGCAGCTTGCATTATCCTTAGCTAAGCATATTGTACCATGCTTGTCTCCAAGTCCATGTTTTCATCACAGAAATCCCAACCCTGATGAAATCTGTCACAGGGTGGAGATTCTATTTACTCTTTGTGCTTTAATGCCCAATCTCCACGCCTAATGCATGCAAAAAACACCTGCTTGTTCTCCAGCTAGCAAATAAGTAAAGGCAACCATTGTAGCTTTCCTGCACCCTAAACTGCTTTTGCTCTTCCTGGTTTGTGACAGAGATCACATGTGACAGAGATAAGAATGCATCAAAAATGGTTTCTGAAATAGGTTGTACCATGTAAGGATCAAGGTAGAGTGTGAAACAAAGATTACTGACTGCAGCAGAAAAGCAGGCATTGGGAACAACTTTCCAGCTATTTTGAGCACTGGAGAGTTTGGGGGGATCTCTGGTGAGAAGCTTTTATGCAAGTCAGTTATCAGTCGGTTGTGCCACAGGGTGAGGAGTAAACAGGAGGTCTCGAGAAGCGGTTTTCCTAGCCCTATTTTCTTGTATCATTGGTAGTTCCTTCAGAAGTGTATTTCTTATCTATCCTGAAGGTGAAGAAAGATTACTGTCTGAAGGTGAAGAAATGTTATTGAGTGTTTAGTCCTCCACAAAGCTTCCACCAGTGGCATTTGGAGAGTAGTGAGCACAGTGATGAATCCAAACTGATCTGTTCAGGAGATTTCATTTACCCTTTCATTCACTCCAGAAAGCGCATTCTCTATGGTACTCTGAAGGCTAGGCAAGCTAAAGCTTACTGCTGAGCTTGTTAGCAGAAGACTTGTTTCAGACTACCTGTTTCTAGAGAGGTAGAAAGAAAACAACCAGGAAGAGGCAGAAACCTTGTCTTTCTAGGACGGTGGAAAGCTGTGCACAACTGTTGACCGCTTCTTCAGATAGCTTATTTCTGCCAGACATGCTTCTGACACTAATCCCAATAATTAAAGTACTTTCTATCCCTTCAATATATATAATTGGTGATGGTGAATGAGCTTCACGGCTATCACCCCTCCTGTTTTCTCAGTGCCTCTTGGCCTTTTCATGTCTCTTCTGCATTGCGTCAGTGCCTCCTGGCAAATTCTGTCTGTGTCTGTCTCTCAGATAGAGCCAAGTGTGCGTCTGGCCTTGAGAAATAATCATAAATTTTGTCCTGTCAGAAGGAGAGGCCAGGACAACCCAGTTGAGATTCGAACCTGTAGTTCAAGGTGGTGTAGGGATTTCGTATCACTTAACCCATCCCCTCCAGGCGTCACTTATGTCTGACATGTAAATCAGGCTGGAGGAATAAGTGGAGCAGATTGCTTGTGCTCCAGAAGGAGGTTACAAGGCAAACCTGTGTCTTTAAAGAGAGTGCCTTCAAATAAATGTTATCTGCAGAGAAATACACCAACCCTTACATAGTAGTTAATGTTACTGCTTCAGTGTTGGCTTATAAACCAGCTTTATCACCTCTCTGACAATAATGATTAACAAACTGATTTACAAGGGTGGGGTCACAGAGCCATTAGGCAGATTTAGTTTGTCTCACAGTCGCAATGATACAGAACTGGAGTTTTACGGCATTTTCACCACTTCACCTGGAATACTGAACCCTGATTGCAGGGCTCTTGAGCAGAGCAGTAGCAACAGATACTCCTTTGTGAGGTTAGAAACGGGGTTTTGTCCTGGGCTTCTAGTACATGAGGAATCAGAGGTCTAGGTCTGAGGACTCAGGAGAGCTGGGGACATTTGTAGCTCCCTACTTAGAGTTTATTTCCTGATCACTTAGCTGCGGTGAAGTGATGGTGGTTCTTGGTTGTCGCTTGTGCCAGAGTGGCAGAATATACAGATGTGGGTAGATTTCTCTTCCTTCTCTCTACTGCGCTTTTAGAAGTTGGTAAAAATGCACAGATGGGGTAGGAGATTTGGTGACCCTCACTCAAATTCACAACACAGCCTCCTGCAGGGATGGAATCTGACTCCTTACCTTTTACTTCTTTAGCTAGCACTGCTGATAGGAGCCCTGCCCTCAAAACAAACACTCACTGCCCTGAGAATGGCTGAAAACTGTACTGTTTTTTCTCTCCTGTCCAGGAAGTTCATTATGTTTGATAGATTTCAGTGTTGATTTATGTGGCCATGATGCAAAGGTTGGGTATTTCTGTGGACCTGGTGTAATAGGTGGGCAGAAAGCTGTGGAGGCGTTACTTGAAGCAATAGTTCGTTACAACTGACTCATTTTTCCTTCTATTTCTGCACATTCCTGCTCTAGTTCCCCTAAAGCCCTAATGTCACCTGTTTGCGAATGACAGAGTCCGAGTTTGAAGGGGACTTCCATACTTACCTTGTCTAATCAGTTAGATTGCTTCTCAGTGACATGTCTTGTTCTGTTTTCAACCAGAAAGTTATAAGCCATGAGTTTAGGTTACCATCTGTCTGGTTACCACCTCTCTGGGTTAGAACTCTCAACAGAGTCAAGAAGTTCTGCTACTTGGGCACTTTTCTAGTTTGTTTTTTTCATGAAAACATGTCTATTGCAACACTGCTCACTGCACTGCTGTCCTGTGGGACTAGTTTGTGCAACCCTCCTTCATGCTGGTGAGTATGTTCTCATACAAGGAGTCTTTGTTGCCTGAAAAGGGAAGACAAAGTGACTTGACTCCTCTCTGCTCTGGGCTGGGGTTCTGGACCCTCCTGTACTGTGCTGCATGGGAGAAAGAGGTTTAGGAGTGAGGCTAAACCCCCAGCGAGTGGGGGCCTTCAGAGGTGGACTTGTATGAGCATTGTGCTTGGTCTGTAGAGCTCAGTTAAGGAGTGGGGTCAGGACAGAGCTGTAGCTCAGCATGTGTCAGAGGTGAGGGGACTCTTTCTTCCCCAGTGCAGGGCAGCGCTGTGGGCTCAGAAATGTGTTGTGTAGGTAGGACACAGGGATACCAGTGAGAGTCACCTCAGCAATATGAGCTACTCCTTGAAGTTGTCTGTGGGCAACGGCCCTGTTATGTGCATAATGCCACTGAGTAGGATTTCTCTGCCTGTGAAGGATGCTGTGTGGTCTGTGGCCTTCCCAGTTATTCTCTGGAGATAGCTGGCTGCCCACTTGCTTCCGAAACATCACCTTGATAGAAGAGAGTACTATGAGTAGTTTGCAGTCTTTGGATAAAAGGATCAGGAAACCTCTGGGGGCCAGCCGCCCTCCTGACGAGTAGTTAAACTTTGACTGATCACACATTGCCCTCATGATCATATTAGTGTGATGCATCCAAAGGGATTTCAACTTGTTCCATAGCCCCTGCTGCCTTTCATCTTCTCTGTCTTCTTGCTGAATCAGGAAAAACATAACTCAGTGCATGTGAATCGTGTCTTCTCTCCGCCCAAGGCTCTCGGTGCTGTTGCCAACATTGGCTTGAATGCTAAAATTCGGCAGTCCCCATATTTCCTCCCCACCTCATACAGAGCATAACTGTTTCTTTGGATTTATACTGCTACCCAAGTGAGTGGTAGCACAAAGATACACAGAGAAGAAAGTTTAATTTACCTTTATTCATAACTTGTATGAAAAGCCTCTGTTCTAGAAATCATCTAAAATGATTGTCCCAACACCCTTTTGGCATGTGTTCAGCTACTGCATACCCCTTTAGTTTCTTCCACTGCTGCAGACAAGTGTCTGCCTTCCCCTCTTGCTTCCCCATACCACCTCAGCTTTCCAATCTGGGTGCAGGAGGCTGGGCAGTGGGGCAGGTTGCTGCTCCTGCTGGCTTTCTTGGCTTCTCCTCTTGCCTCCCAAGCAGCCCTTGCCCCTGCAGCCGTGCTCTGGCCAGAGGGATGCTCTCTGCAGTGTGGGCAGGGAGCCTGTCTGGGATGCTCCTCCAAAACACAATTTGTCCCACTTAGGGTGGGAGATACGTGGCAGTTAGTGTAAAAAGTAGTATTTGTTTTGTTGATTTAAATTACAAGTGCTCTGAGGGCAGGGCCTGTCTTTTATGTGTGTACAGGTGGGTGTGTATTTTATACAAGTCCTAGTGTGAGACATGCAGTTAGGAGCTGCAATGTGCCAAGCCATGGCTTTCTGTGCTGTGGTAGCTTGGAGAAGTGTTTTTCCCGATCCGTAGAGGTGAACAGCGATTCTGATCTCAACACTGGAGCCTTTCAGAGACACAATTTGCTTTCAGTCTCTGAACACAACTGTCATGAAGCAGCATATCCCAGAATATTCCAGGTACAGCAGTGGTAAGCTCACTGTAAAAACATGGCCCCATGTCCAGAATCCTTTAGGGATAGGTTCCTTGACTAGTTTAGGAAGAAAAAGCTGCATTGCATCCTCCATCAGTTGATGACCAGGACCAACCACTATTTCATCCTTAATTTTGGTCAATGAAACAATTGCTTTCACTACAAAGAATTTGGATTAGAAAACAGACCTTGCTCTTCATGTGAGCTGTAGGTAGAAAAGCATCTGAACTTTGAAAAACTTTAGTTTAAGTCTGATGCTCTTTTTTTTTTAGGCAGGAATATATTTTTAAGCCTTTTCAGGTATCAAGGCTATTATGCTTCAGGGAGAAGTCAATGCTGACATTTTTGGTTTCTATTCCTTTGGTATATTCTTAACTTACATTTTGTGCTAAGTTGTCACAATTCAATAAATGTGATGGACTTCTGCAGCTTGTAGTGTGTGATTTCACAGTTTCTCTGTTTTGTAAACTTACTTTGTAAACTGAAATGTCCTTAGGAGAGTTTTGGGTCAAAGCTTAGGAGTGCCTCCAACAGTGTGACCAGGTGTGTGCTGGGTTAGACAGCACGTAGGCTGTGCGGTCTCTGTTACTGGAAGGCTTTAGTAACAGATAGAGCTGTAAAGAATGACATAGATGTTACTGGCTCTGCCAAGATGTCCTCTTGAGGTCTTTCACATATACACCCTCCCTCCATGATTTCCCTGATATCTGGATAATGCATTACATTCATTTAACACACTTCTATTCTTTAATCACTTGTGTTTCCTTTAACTCAAAATCACATTGCAGCATCAACTGGGAGAATATCCTGGGACTCTGACATCGTGGTTCTGGGATGTCTAAACTGACTGACCCTGGTCTTCTGGCTGTGACAAGAGAGTGCTAAGTCACAGGAGTGTTTTTGTCACCTTTGATTACATGTCCTGTACTCCTTCTCCTAAGCCATAAAACACTCACTGTGGAAGTGTTACCATGAAACTCCTCTTGGGGACAGAAGGTAGAAATCTTCCCTTTTGCTTGCCAGGGTAAATGGATATGAGGATTTTATTATTCTTAGCTACAAACACAAATGAGAGAAGGTGCTGCATGGAAAAGTTGCATCCTGTGCACAGCCTTGAGGTCTCTGATGAAACAAAATGACACAAAATTTACAGATGCTAAAAATAGTGATAACATCAGTTTGATGTTGCATTTTGTGTTCCTCCTATAATATAGTAAAATGGCCTATAATTCACATTGCAAAATTGGCATGCATGTCTCTTTGAAGATACCATCTTCACTATATGTCTGCAGTGGCCAGAGTTACAAACCAACCCTCTACAGTGCTACAACAAGCCATACAAATAAATAAATCAATAGGAGCAAATAACACCAGCTCCTCAGGGGCAGCTGCCCAATCTCAATCTGTTTTGCTTAGGTTGTGAGCTCTTCATAGGAAACCTTGGACAGACTTAAATTCACCCCTGGTGCTTAGGAAGGTAATATAGTATGTTAATTTTGTTTATTATATTATTATATATTTATTATCATGATTTTAATTCAGAGTTTTAACAAAAGTCCTTGATGACAGTGATGTTAGTACAGACTCAGAGTTTGTTTGCAGCTCTGTCTTCAGCCTGGCATTTTAAGCTGAGTGCTTGTGGCCTGTCAGAGCTGGTTGCTGGAGCATGAAAATGCTTTGGGAAATATGTTTTTATTAGCTTTGTATGCATACTTCATCTGTTAGTGCTAAATGGCTTTTTGGAGGGTGACTGTCACACTGTCACGGCCTGTGTGGCTTCACTGTTTCTTTCCTCCTGCTTATTGAATACTGTTAGCTTCTGTGTATTTCCCCTTCTCCCAACTTGTTTGGCTTTCAGACCCTCTGTAACACTGGAGTCTGCAAGCAGAACATTTCTTTCTCTAAGATGAAAGACAAAATCCAGCCAAGGGGAGCTAAACTAACTTCTGACTATCTGTTAGAAGGTTGGTGATACCACTGCCTTGAACTATGACTTCATATTTCGTGCAGCAGCTTCTCTGCATTGTTTATATTCTGGTTGAAGGGGATCTTCCTATACCAGGATGCAATAGGAACGTCATTTTTCCTCTAACATGAGCAGATGTCCTATCTGCAGTACTAGCAATAACATTGCCACTTCCTGTTGTTGCAGATGTTAGCAGGCTAGAAGTGAAAGCAAAGAGGGGGCACAATTCAGTCCATGCTATTCGATGCCATCAACATCAATGCTACTTCCTTTTTCATGTGCCCTCTTGGCTACCCTGGAACACAAGTTTATTTCTGTTTTATGTTACACACGGAAGGAGTCCTTCCAAAATCTCTGTTGTTGTTCTCTGCCTTGACCTTTGCTTTCTGTAGATTTGTTTACATTGAACCCAAATTACAAGTGGTTTGTTACCACATTTAGGGAAGGGGTGCTTGAACTGAATCTAGCACATGTTTAAGTGTATATCTCCTCATTCTGAGGCTTTAGGGCAGGGCCCTGTGCAAGTCTTCAATCAGCAATTACTGTGTTCTCTTTCCTTTTTATAGGAGTTCACTATCAATTCCTGTAACATTTCTATCAGTAATCTTGCAGGCAGCTATTCAGACCACAGGAAGCTTAGGAGAGAAGAATATACACTTGGGGCCTTATTCCATCTTCATTATTCCCTCCACCAGCAGAATTCCTTAAAGTCTCTGGAAGTTTGATGTGAATGGAAAGTATTTTGCCTGAATAGCACCCCTTGTTGAGGCATTGTCACCAAGTCACAAATTTCGATGAGTGTTGTGGCTAGCAGTTGAATCTATACTTCATGGCCGGTTTTTCACACCAGCACCGGGAGTGCTAATCACTTCTAATGGCCTAGGCAGGATTGTCTGGCACTGAGGGACTTCTGGATTTGAGAGCTGGACACTGAAGGGGAAGAAAACAGTTCCTATTCAAGACTTTATCTGAGAATTCATTCATTTTGGCAACGACAGGAATATTGTGTTTTAATGGTTTTTAGTGGGAAACACAACATTACTAAAGGAGGAAACCCAGGGTTCTTTTCACAAAAAGATAGTTAAAAACTTGTGGTTTGGAGGAAAAGGAACAAAGACAAAACTGTGATCTGTGCATAAAAAATAACAAGAACGGAAAATCGTAAATGTAAGGCAGTATCCATTGCTGTCAGTTAGATAAGATGGAAGCCTTTAGCTCTTTATCTACTTTTTTGTGCCTTAGTATATGAATACTAAGTTCACAGTTCTGGTGTCCTCAACATAAAAAGGACATGGAACTGTTGGAACAAGTCCAGAGAAGGGCCACGAGGATGATCAGGGGACTGGAGCACCTCCCGTATGAAGATAAGCTGAGAAAGTTGGGGCTGTTCAGCCTGGAGAAGAGAAGGCTGCGTGGAGACCTCATAGCAGCCTTCCAGTATCTGAAGGGGGCCTATAGGGATGCTGGGGAGGGACTCTTCATTAGGGACTGTAGTGATAGGACAAGGGGTAACGGGTTAAAACTTAAACAGGGGAAGTTTAGATTGTATATTAGAAGGAAGTTCTTTACTGTGAGGGTGGTGAGGCACCGGAATGGGTTGCCCAGGGAAGTTGTGAATGCTCCATCCCTGGCAGTGTTCAAGGCCAGGTTGGACAGAGCCTTGGGTGGCATGGTTTAGTGTGAGGTGTCCCTGCCCATGGCAGGGGGGTTGGAACTAGATGATCTTAAGGTCCTTTCCAGCCCTAACTATTTTATGATTCTATGAATATATTGTTGTATTTAAAATGACTACTAATCTTGCATGTTATTGTCAATCAGTATTGTCTTCTCCTCATTTCAGGTTATCGAAGGAAAGCTGGCTCCTTTCTTGGGGAAGGTGATCAAGTTTGCCACCTCTCATGTGTACAGCTGCAGCCTTTGTAGTCAAAAGGGTTTCATTTGTGAGATTTGCAACAATGGAGAAATCCTTTACCCCTTTGAGGACATTTCTACAAGCAGGTACTGTCATGTCAGTCATATGTTTGACTCCTGTATGGTATTCTTGCAGATTCTCAGCCTCATGACCTCTTATTTAAATAACTGGGAACTGGATCCCACTAATGCGTGTTTCTGATCAGATACACTCAATTACTGGTTCAGGGAGGCCACCACGAGTGGTCTTCGCAATAGATACAAAGAGCTATTTCCCAAAACCTTGTGAATCTCAGAACAACTGTTGAAAAAGGGAAATGACCCCACTAGCATGGCCCAGTATGACTTATCCAAAGCTGTTCTGAGTTTGCAAAGTGTCCTAAAAACCCAAATGGATTCGCTAAAGTGATCACAGACATCCTTCTGGTATCTGATGACACTGGGCCCCTGATGTATTGGGGTTATCCATTATAAAACAATAACCATCTATTCTGCAGTGTTTTCCCCATGATGTTCTGGCTAATTCTCTGCTTTCTGTGTGCAGACTCCTCTGTGCCTCTGTATGTAAGATTTTATTTTTTGTAAATGGCATTGCTATTCTCAGGTGGATACAAAATAACTATAAGCATATGCCATTCCCAAGGTAAACAAAAGAACCTTTATTTCTCATTATACGGAGTACTGGATGCCAGATCAGGGACAGGAGTTGCATGGGAAACCTAGAAGCGAAATGCAGGAAAACGGAGCAGTCTTGGCAATGCAGCAGTGTACTACTGCTGCATTGATAAATACAATTCGCAATTGCAATACAAAATACGAGGCATTTCAAAAATGTCTTGTATTTCAAATAAAGGTGATATTTTTTCTTAAGCTCACCAGAAGGACAGTCCACCTGACAGCACAGCATTCCTCCACAGATAAGTACTTTTCTGGCTGCTTCAAATACGGTCATTTTAATTTGTTCTCCAAAGTGTTCCACTGAAGGGAAAAAATATTGAAGAGCCACCTTTGGAAACAATCAGGACCAGCCTGTTGAAAGGGCTTCATTAAGAATCTGATTCCCCTGTGTGCACAAAGATGTCAAATTACAAGTAACCAAGCACTTTTCTTTGGGGATTTTCAGCCTGACCTGAATTTCAAAGACTGTTTGCACATTCTTTTTTTTTTAAACTCAGACTCTCATTCTAAAAACTGCATTGACAAAGCAGTGGACATAAGCTAAACAAGGTGTGCAGCTGAGCTCTATAACCGGTGTTCGAGAAGGAATGTATCTGGGGTGCATGGTAGTTAAAAAGGCTGGGTTAGAAAGAGACTAAGATGACATAAAACGTAAGATGTCTATTGAGACGGTATAAGGGGCAATTGAAGATATTCCTCAAAGATTGATGAGAAGTTTTAAGAGCATTTGGGAAGACAGGAAGACAGGTTTACTTGAAATGCCTGTGCATTTGATTTGTCTGGAGGATTTTTGGTCACAAAAACATTGTTGGGTGTATATTGTTCCCCTACCCTTCAGCTGAGATCAGACAATACCTTGCAATTACAGAGTATAAACCCTTCTGGAATCAAATAATATTTGTCAGCAGCTCAGCAAAAGCGGAAAGAAGCTGCTCTAGCTCCTGGTTTTGTGTGAATTAGAAGCCAGAAAGGACTTTTGTTCTTGTTTCACAAATAGGGAGTCGTGGTTGATGTCATGCCAAAGACAGCAGTCTTTGTTAATGACTTTAATTAGAACACAATCAGCACAAAACGTTCTCCAATGTTTTTCTTTCTTATTTTGTCAGGGGTCATTCTCCTTACTCCTTATGTGCTCCTTATCATTAAACCTTGATTTTATCCCCAGCATTTTCCATTTCCTTTCCTAGTTAGTTTTCTGGTCTCATTAGTACTGGTGTGTGCACATGCACCTCTGTGAAACTAACCAGATTATTTCAGTTCCATGTTTTTTCTCTTTTCCACCTTCAGGCTGGAGGCAAGTAATGCCAGCAGAGGAGTTTGTCTGTTTTACCGTCCAGCTCCATCAGCCATAAAGCAGTGAGGGAGAAGGCCAGATAGAGGGGTTTTGTGTTTGTTTCCACGTCTTAGACATAAGAGAGTTTTGAGGTAGGTGTGCAGACCACTACGGTGACAAGTGTAAGGTGAGGAGGCTAGTCAGAAATAGGTGGATGTACAGTGTAACATCTGGCAGATGGAATGGCAACTCAGAAAAGGTTTGTGGGAAGACTTGAAATTATACCTGAAGTTTCTGATGATGTGTTCAGCTTTCCTTGTTAGCTAAGTGTTATACACAGCTCCGAGTAAACAATTAGCTCCGATTTGTCATTTGGTTGTACTATTTTGAGTCCAAATGTTCAGTGAGAGTTGACTGTGATTTCCTTTCTCCATGCTGGTTTTCTGGATTTGCTGTCTACAGCACAGTATTCACATTTTGTACTCAATAGAAGACAGCCAAGTAACCTGGCTGTAGCTGCTGAGTTAAGGAGGGAAGAGCAGCTGAGGTCTGAAGACCATGTTTTTCCTTCTTGGTTTTCAGTGCTGCTCATTCACTTTTAAGTATGGTGCTAATTCTACCAGCAAACTGGGCTGTTTGGTTAGAAATACTCAAAAGTGGGTGCATGACAGCTTTTGCAAACTTTACCTCTCTGTTGAATGTTTGAAAAGCAAAGTCTGTGTGTGTGTGTGTGTCTGTGTTGAGCTGGCATTTGTTTCTCTGGCTACCTCCCTGACCTTTCTTGCTCTTTGAAGAGAAGAATGACAGCTGTCAGAGAGGCCTTTTAATTCCAAGGTGGTTCTCAGCTCGTTGTTATCTTTCCATCTTCATGGTCTCTTAGGTCAGCTTTGAGGTGGAGAGATTGCTTCTCTCCAAACTATTCTCAGAAGTTTCTGGAGCAGTCTTCAGTAGGAATTTTTGAAGGATGAGTCTTCTTTAGATAGATGCAGCTGAGAGAAAAGGAGGGCCCCTCTTGAGAGCTGGAGTTTCTCTTTGGTCAGGTTATTTGCTTGAGAGTAATTTTTGTCAGTCCTTGAGCAAACAGTGAATACCTGGGTTATGCACTCCTCAGGGTTTGAATGCACATATATTACATACCCTTCTCTCACTAATCAGCATGACACATTCCTTTGTTGGCAAACGGTTCCAAAACAAACACAATCAGTTCACTTAATTAGCGGGTCTGTGGGCTGTGCTTGGCAGGCTCTTTACATCCTGCTCAACAATACAGTGCAACAGTTTGCTGCCTTGAATGTAAGGATGGGCTCACAAAGTCATAAGCTTTCTAATGATATTTCCTTTCTGTGGCTTTTCTTGGGAAGTGGCCATTCTGTACGGCTTAATGAAAGCTGTGATTCAGTAGTTAAACAATTTCTTTAAAATTGTCCCATCCTTTTGGATACCTTTTCCAGCCACTTTGATTCCCCTGTCCCGATTTCCTCTTTTCTGCTTTACCTGTATTTATGTAACTGTTCATAAGTGTTCTTCCTAAATTTCACGATTTTGGCATTGTATTTGAGGGCCTTTAAGTCATGAGAACTATATTTAAAGCCTCCTGAGTTAATTGCACTTTTCATGAAGCAAATTGCCAACTAATGTAAACTCTTACAGCTCTGCCTTTGCTGGAGCTCTGGCAACCTAAACGATGTGAGCATCTACCTCCTGTTTTATTTCATGGACAAAATTTGCCCCAGGCTTAAATTTAGTAAATGAACATAGAAGACCATCCTATCACTAATTTTATTTTTTACAAGTGTTGTGAAATGAGTTTAAATACCCCTGGTTATAAATAGCCTTGTTAGTGGTATTCTTGCCCATTTGTTAGCAACCAGGCACTGCCCCTCAAATTGTTCTGATATTACTCATTCTTCATTACTGTGGTGAAAAGTTATTGTTTCTTTCTCCTAAAATAAAATAAAATGAATCAGAAGTGTAAAGAAAATGCCTGTGGAGTGGTACAATTGTCTGTAATATGTGGCTGGATTTGTTTTATAACCGAGAACAATTTTTAACAAGCTTTAAATCTTAAGGAATACTGAGGAAAAATACCATTGGAATGAGAACAGAATTACTCATTAAAAAGGGGTTTCTGTCCAATTAGATAATCAAGTAATTATAGCTATGGTTAAGACTATTGTATGTTACCCTGTTAATAAAGTTTTGGGCTTGCCCGACTGCCAGCATCCCAGTGACTATTTTCACAGGCAATTTGTCATGTTTTGCTGGTAAAGCTATTTGCTTGGTTAAGAAGGATTCAGTCAATTCCTTGCCTTTGTGTGGTGACTGTAGATGTATGTGAACCATGGAGAGTTGCTGTTTTGTGTTTTGTATTCATTTATCAAGGCTAAACTGTTTTCACTTTGCAAAGTTAATTTGTTCTGCAGATCAGTTAAGACATGTAGACCTTTTAAGACACAAACCAGAAGACCCAAGTTTAAAATAGACGTGCCACAGAACAGGCTTGACTATATCAACCAGCTTGGATGCCTCTATAATCTTTGGCCACCATCCTGATAAGATGTATGAATGTACTTAACTTTATACATACTGAGAAGTCTTACTAAAGGCTCTGAAGTTGTGCTTAGCTTTATGTGCATGCCAAAGTCTTTGCAAGATTACACCTCACCCTGTTATGGATGCTGTGTCACTGGACAAAACCAGCTTTGAGCATTTGGGAGAATAGATTTTACGTGGTAAGGCTGAAATATACAGTATAGAGCATTTCCAGGAAATACCTTGGCACAGGTCAAAGGCATCAGTCAAAGTACCTAATTTTCCCTCTTGCTTTGATTAGTTTGTTTCATGCTAGTCAGCCTTTTCCCAAGCCCACCTGAGCTGTGCTAGTAGTTTAGTACCTACTTACTGAAAGAGCTTAGTTTATGTTGATAGTCGGTTCAAAGCACCTTGAAATGAGCTGCTCAGCACTTTCTTTAAAGAAACCTGGGCAGCTAAGTAGATGTTAAGTTCTCTTGATAATTTAATTTTACCTCAATCTGTCAAAGCTGGTCAGAATCTTCTGGCACAGATCTGTTTTTTGTCTGTGCAGGGTAGAGCAGTAATGTTATCTAGAATACATAAAAAGAAAGAGATAAAATATATTCTTTCGTATTGTAGAAGCGTATTAGCTTTAGAGGTTGGTTTTACCTGTTGCATGTCAGAGTGGTAGTAACTAGAACATTCGCTGTAGAGGCAGATGTATATTTTGGGTAGGAAGGTCTCTGCAGTGCGGCCTTGTGCTCTTACCTGGCTGTGGCAGCCGTCTCACTTCCAGTTTCTATTTTGCAGCTTTCCTGCTGTGCCTTGTTCCTCACACTAGATTATTTCCAACTTGCCATTTAATTCTTCCTCCTCCTTCCTCATGCAAATTCCCCTTTGAAGATAGGCTCAGTCTCCCAAATATGGTTCCTAGTAGGCCAGACAACAGCTTTTCAATTGCCTTTTAGCCCACAAAAGCCAAAACTGCCTACTCTAAGTGCTCAGACGTTCTAAGATTGCCTTAAGAATCTTGTTGTTTATGTACTTCATTTTTAAGAATGTTCAGTTCCTTTTTTCCATCTTGGGTACAGGTAGGCTTGTTTTAATATTACAGCAGAGCCATGAAGTCCAGGTGCCTTTGCCTTTTTCTTTTATTAAAAGCATAAATCCTGATTTAATCACAGGTTTTCCAGACTTGAGACTTACAGAAGGATGCCGAATAGTAGAATCATCCAATCAAATTATAATGGCCTCTCCATTGGTTTTCAGGTAGCGGATCTACCATGTGTAGAGCTTTTCCCTTTTCCAAAGTAACTCAGCTCCGCTGACTAAAGTGTAATCACAGAGTTTCAGATTAAATGTTTTAATACTGATTTTAGTGTCCCTCTACTGATTTCTTGGGAACTGCTTTGTACAGGCCACATTACTTGGTTTGCGGCCTCTGAACTTGGCTTGGAAAGTGCAGTACTGAGGTTGACAGTTTTTAGTTCTCCTGACAGATGCAAGCATGAAAATATACATACATAAATGTAGCATAAATCCCTGCAGCCACAGCCAGAAGGGAGCTGAGGACACTCTTCCCTCCTTAATCAGGAGTGATGGAGCTCTGCAAAGAGAGGTCTGGGGGCTGCAGGGGTCTCTTTGCTCCTGCTTGACCCTGCAGCAATGCCCTGGTGCGGTAACTGCCTGTTTAGACAGCTGTCATGGGAGAATAGCTGGTGGTTAAATCAAGCTCTTCTCGGCCTGCCCTGGTCTGTAACAAATTGTTCTGTGAGCACCCAAAATGAAGGCCTGCCCTGTGATTTCTGTATGTGTAGCAATGGAGGGGTTGACGATGAAGCTGCTTCCGCACTGGCAGAACACCGCTAGTTTTATCTCCCTTAGTGAGCTGCCCGCTTTCCCCCTCATTTGTGAGGCTTTAATATCTCTGACCACTTTGCACATTTGTAGGATGCAGCTTACCTTGGCAGTGGGTGCTGGCATGACAGAACGAGGGGCAAGAGATGGCTCAGATGGGGAGGCACCGTTTGGGTTGGTCCTTGAGGCTGTTCCAGAGGTGTGAACCGTGGGCACCCTACTTGACAAGTCCCATCGGTGCAGCCTGTGTCACTGTTACACCCCTTGCTCGCTGCCACCTGTAACCAGGTCACCCCACTGCATCACTTCCCCCGCATACAGGTGGGGCCAAGTGGGGCCAGTGGTTGGCAATTGCAGTTATGTCTGCTGTCTCTGTACCTTCTGGGACCAGCCCGAGACCCAGCCATGCCATTATAAATGAAGAGTGTCTTCAAGCTCTGCTGGCATATCAAGGGCAAGCCCTGTCTGATGAGCAAGTATATGGAAAGGAAAACTGCAATTATGCTTTGAATCACTGCTGGCTCCCTGAACACTGAATTGATCATTTAGAGTGAATTTCAGGCATGTAACAATTTGGAGGGCTGGGTAAGTGGGCTTTGTTCTGGTTTTGTTTGCCCTTTTTTATTCTCCTTTTCAGAGGTAAAGTTTTCAAAAGCAAGTCTGAAGTATTAACAGTTTTTAAGTATGGTATTAAAAATAACCCAACCATGTCTAGTAAAAACCATATGTCATACAAGGTATTAGCTTAACAAGCTCCTTATAGGGACAAATCAATGTCATACTAGTGCCAACTTTCTTCCATTCATTTACTACATGGGCGTCCCTCCTTAGGCAGGCTCCTTGTGCTGGTTCCTAGGCAACTGTAATAATATTGCTGCACGTGTGTGTCAGGCATTGATTGCCTTTGGGGCTTTTTTTGTGTTGCAGGTGAACACAGGCTAGTCCATTTTCCTTCTCTTTGTGTTCTACTAAAGTCTCTGAGAGTTGTGAAAGGTGTGTCACAACTGGGAAAGAAATACTTGTAGACAGGCACATGTGCATAGCGTGGGATGGTGATCATGCCGGAATCCCTAGGCAAGGCTTACTTCAGCTGCTGTGGTGTTTTAATAACCAGGTTACAGGTGGCTTAGTATTTTGGATGCTTGGTGAATGTATAGCATCATCTAAAAACCATAATGAAAGCGTAATGAACAATCCCGTTTTATCTTGGTTTTACTCTGCATGGAGGGGAAGAAAAAACCTGAAAAGGTCTAGTCAGTGAAGGTTTAGCCCTAAATCAGTTACTGAAATTCCTTTCAAGGGATTTCTCACTTGAGCAAATGTGTGCAAGGTCTGACACAGAGGAAGTGTGGTTTTTAAATGTTCTAGAAAGAAGCTGTTCTAATAAACCTTGCCATTCACAGCAGCTTCATCCCAACATGGTCACACTGGCCAGTCTGTCAACATATAGGGTTCCTAGGAGGCAAAACCCCTGTCTTTCAGATGAGGTCCTGGGCCTCCGGTTGATCATCCTTGGTCGATTTTGTCTGCTTAATGTGGAAGGTCTTTGAGGCCTCTTTATGTTGCCCCCTGCCTATTTGTGCACCTGATCATACCCAGAGGCACCTAAATGATGGTGCAGTGCAGAGGAGAAATACAAGTGTAATCAGTTGGCTGTGCAGAATCTAGAATTACTTGAGCCATAAGCCTGTGAAATACATGTGGGAAGCATGAAAATAACTTGGCAGAATTTACAGTTTACCAAATATTGACATGTAAATGTTTCAAATGCCCAGGCTTCATGGGTGATACTAACATTGGCATTTCCTCGGCGTACAGGAATGATTTTATGCTTTTAATGTAGAAAGGCTTTTCTTTTGTAGCTGATAATGATAAGAGCATTATCGTGCCTGTCTGGCTGTGGAGAGCTTTGCCCTTTCTTTCTTACAGTTTTCAGTGCAATAGAAATTATTTAGAGGATTGAATAATTCTCTACATTTTTGTCACTCTGATGTTCAAACAAGTGAGACATCCTTAAAACATAAAACACCCCCTGTAGTCTCAGTAGAAATTGAGTTGGTCACGAAGGAGAGAAAATACTGAAATAGAGAGGAAGGTATTTCAGTTGCCTTCTTAGAAGACAGAAAATTGTATGAAAACAACATGCAATGTTCAATTCTTCAAATAATATTTCAGAAATAGCAAGATGCTGTTAATGTGCAGTATTTCAGTATCATTCATTAAAGAAGGAAACATGAAAGGCCTGAACAGCTATGGCCTCATCAGCTTGTTATCAGTGGTGAGTGGAAGTCTCACAAAAGATGCTTTGGCCTCTAACCAGAGAAGTCAGGATTCAGAAGTAGTACCTGAGCTGTGAATTACCTGTGACAAGAAGAAAGGTTAAGGGAAAGATAATGTAAGTGTAGTGAAATATTACATGAGCCTTCTATAGACTATAAAATGTACTTTTTCTCCAGAGAAAGAAACACTTTTTGGAATAGCGAGGCTTGAAAATGACAGTAAAGAAAAGCTGTGAAACTCACACATGGATTTAAAGTTAATAGTCAGGATTAAATAAGAAGCAACCTGTTTGTAATATTCCAGGAAGGAATATAATTTTGGTGGGATTTTTTGGCATCCCTGGAAAATTTCTCACAGTGAGATTAGGAATGGTCAACCAGTTGACTTTTGCAGGGTCAGTTAAAATTGACTTGTATCTGATCTGATGAAAAGCAAAGCTATAGGTGGCTTGGGGTAATATAGTTCCATCACTTTAAAGGGAGTAACTTAATCATTTGCACAAAGGCAGAGTGAGATCAGCATTCCTCTCTCCCTGCCCTAGTGACTGAGTTTCTTTAGCAATAAGAGGATATAAGCACACAGTGAAGGCTGACCCAGGTATCCTCTCTACCTGTCCCTATGGAGAGCAAGAGGCAGCTTTGTTCTCCAGCTCGAGCACTGTTCTTCCAGGCTGTTGTTATCTGCACCCCACGGCTGGGGCTGCGAGTACCTCAGCTTTCACTGGAAAAAGCAGAAAATAGGTCTTCAGAGCAGCAGTCAGGGTTGAGGGCATCAGAATGGACCAACAGTGGTCATGCTGGCTGCCAGTGCAGTGGGCTGTGAGACCCAGGTCTGGCTATTTGGACTGCCTCTGGTAAGTGCCTGACAGCATGGGGTCCCGGTCAGAGCTTCAGCTATGGCTCCGACTCTGATAAATGACAGTGCAGACACTTCTTCTCCCTTTTGGTTCTGAGCAATGTGAGAGAAGTTTGCTAATTTTTTCCATGCGCTTATTTCTGAAAAATGAATTAATCATCATTTAAACACCATCAATCTGTTTTTAATGCTGATGGCCTTTGATATTCTCTAATGGGAAGAGTAGGTGTGCTGGCTCCTCTGTCATCCTGCTCCATCCATTTCAGCAGCAATTTCTGATAAGTTTTATCACCTCTGTGCATACTGTGGAGAAATATTGAGCGAGGGTAGGGAGTGGCAATGTGAGCGCACAAAATTACACTTCTCATCAATCATTACCCTCTAGCAACTTTCAGGGCATTGTAAATTGCTGACTAACAAGGGAAAATTAGCTTGATAAAATCACCATTAGTGTCAGATCAGAATGGTGTAAAGTTTTTAAGACACTGCTGTCCTTTCTATCTTTCCCTCATCCATTAATGTCTGTTCATGGAGATTCCAATCCAGCAAAGCATGTAAGTACATGTTTAATTGTAGGCAGATCGGTAATCCCAAGGGGATCACTGGGATATGAGTCCTAAGCATGTGTTTATGTGCTTCTCTGGATCAGCGCCATAACACACACTCTCTGCGCACAGATATGATAAATACCTCTGTGTGAGCCAGTTTCCCGATTCAAACTTAGATTTATACTCACTAACTGGATTTAGAAATACAACAGTCAAGTTTTACTGTGAGAGAGCATAGAAGTTTGTGGATATAGAGCATTATACTTAGCCTCTTTAACCTTCCTTTTCTTACTTGTTTTTTGGGTTTTATCAGCTTATGCTAGCTAGAAATGTGCCTCTGTAGCCTCTGCATAGCCTTCTCAAAGCTCTGCAGATACTGAAATTTAGACCACATTTGGACCCATGCATAAAACTTAAAGTACAGCCACATCAGGAATCAGGTTTTAAAAGTTACAGGTGAGATGCAGATGCAGGCAGTACAGCCAACAGGTTGCATTAGCTTATGGATTTGTATCAGTATTGTCAGACTGCATGCCAAATGCTACAGTTTGCCTTATGGCTTCTCAGTGTTGGGGGTTTTCTTCATAGCCTTGAAGACAAGAACCTTATTTCTAACAGCAACCAAAAAAAAAAGGTCCAAAGAAAATAACAAAAATGTCCAAAGAAAAATACCTAACAAAAAAATCTCAAAGCAAAAAGGCAAAAAAACCAGTAAAGATATAACAACAGGCACTTGGTTTCTTCTGTAGTCATTTGACTACAATAGCTGCGAAAAAGGGAAAGTACAAGGCATTGCAAGACTTCCTTACAGAATCACTGGGGTGGCCAGAGCCCCTCATTTCTATTTGAAAATCACTCTAAAGTTTGATGTTTTGTTGCTTTATTTGATTATCCAACTGAAATCTAAGACTTTTTAGCTCTGACACTGTCATCCTTTTATTAATTTCATTTGCTTACAAAGCTGTAGAGACTTAACTCTTAACTCATCTCTACAGACAGTTATTTTCATTGAAAGGCTGAGAATGTTCAACTGTTCAGTTGTAGCCCACGCCATGATCACCAGATGTTTCATTGCTCCACTGCTATCTGGAACTGGGGCTTGATCTGTTGTGACATTACATCCATTGCATCAGAGTGCCTCAAGAGTAATCCAGTCATCTTGTTTGAGCAGTTGGTTTGTTTGGAGTTCTGATACTGTATTTTAGAATGGAATAACACAGCTTTGAAAGACAGAAGCAATAATTGTGGTGTTCTAGTCTAGTCTTCCACAGGACACAGAGCAGAAGACATTACCCGCCTCTGTTTGAGGGGTTTTTTACTTCATGGGGTGACTTCTGCTGTTGAAGTGGACTCTACTTAAGAACAGCTGACCACTGGAACATCGATGAGGAAAATGTCTTATCTTGACTATTACAAATGCTGAAATATATCTTGATGGAAATGAATATTGTTACTCTTCATTTACAAACCAAAGAAGCAAACTTGGCTTTCATTAAACAAAAATATCTATTCTGTGATAGACCTGAATGCTAGTTAATAAGAAGATAAGTATTGGTGCTGGGACAGATTCTCAGCAGTGGCAGCAAGTCAGCTTATTCTAGTGGTCCTGAGTAGCTTTATACCAGCAGAGGTGGGGGCAAGACAGTGTTTTTTACAGCTCCACTCTTTTGAAACGTAGTGCTCTTTGAGCTACCAGAACTGTTTGAGGGAATATCTGCTGCCCGCAATCCATGTGATGTCCGTTGCATGCTCTTGTCCTATTTTATCATTCAATGTTGACACTAATTTGTGTTTGCAGGTGTGAAAGCTGTGGTGCTGTCTTCCATTCTGAGTGCAAAGTGAAGGCTGTGCCATGCCCCAGGTGTGTGCGTAAGGAATTGCAGAAGAAGCAGAAATCCTTCTGGAGGCGACTGAATATGGATGAAAACTTTGAAGAGTCTTACAACATGTTTGAGTTATCATATCAGAACACATGAGTTCCTCGAGGCAGTGGCCAGCCTGAAGAGAATCCCTTTCCCAGCTGCCAGCTGAAGAAACTTCTCGGCTTAGCCAGGCAGACATCTTTTTGCAAAGTATTATCTGACCTTCCTCATCTGTGAATAGCAGCTGCCAAAGTGGCCGTAAAGCCTTGTTGGCTTTGAAATACCAATGGCTAAACTGCATTTTGCATTGAAGTCCAGCCGCTAGCTCTCATATGAAATGTGGTTTACTTGAAATGCTTTAGGTCTAGCTAATTAAGCACCCAACTTTTTCTTTTCCACCTCTGGAGAAGACTTTTCTTGAAGGCAGAAAATACTTGCTGCCACAACCACATGAATTTTATGTTGTTAATTTAGAATTGATGAACCATCTACTTATTTATATGTATTATTTATTTATTATTAGCCTCAGCAGAGGTTCTGGTGAGGTGTTTCACAGAACCCAGTGGGGCAGGAATGATTTTAAACCCACCTGCTCTTTCTAATGTGGACACATGGTTCCATTTTCTCATGTTTCCAGAGAGCTGTTCTTAAAGGATTGGTGCATTTACATGTCACTTCTTGAGGAAAGAATAGTATCTCCCATCAAACCTTATTTGGGGTGCTTGCAATCATAAGATACAGAATAATTCCTTCAGCTATATTTATATATTTAGAACCAACCCAGTGATCTATTCCATACGCAGATAAGCAGGGGACTTGCTACTTCAGGCTGGGTATATCAGTAAAGCTCTGTCACTGAAGCCCATTGAGTTTAGGCTGTTTATTCTCCATCTATGTGAGACCATGTCTTCGTCTCCAGTAACATGATGTAGGTTCTGACCTCCTGCTAGTCTCACATTTCAAGGCATTTTAAGTGTCCACATTGGCTTTGGTTTAATTTCATGAAGTTTACTTTAAGCATTTCTCTAACCTGAACTTGTTAGACTCATAGTCAGGAAAGTGGTCCTGCCCACAGTAATCAGAAAATACCTCCAAAATTGTGAAACACTAGTTTGTGGTGTTCATGTGCAACTTGTGTCCTGCATTCTCTGCAAGCTCTAAGGGATTTTATACTTCTGTAGTGACTTCCATGGTGGAGAACGAAATTCCTTGAGGTATGGTTCTGCTCCATACACCTGTAACACAGGGAAGTAGTGAAAGCAGTGAATTACATGTACTGTAAAAGGGAAATACATGATGGATTTAGCTGGGGAGATGTGTCATTACTGACAGTATGTTTGATTCATTGCAGCTTCACCTCCAGTGAGCACTTAGAGATCATCCTCCCTCCAATCCACGTTCTTAAATCTTTCTCCAGACTGTGCAATAATATGTGTATTACGTACATATGAAAGCATTGACATACACACATCTATATACAGAAAGCAAATATGGTTTCAGGAGAAATAAGCCAGTCATATATGTATTGGGAATGCTTTGAAAATGGGAATACTTTGCTTCCTGTATTATCTGCAGGCTGTTGTATTCAAAGCAGAAAGTAGTCTTGATTGTTGAAGCACCTCACTAATTGCTTAAGTATTTTAAATAAAGGAACAGGGTACATCATGCTTACATTAAAAGATAGAATGCTACAGTGAGTTGCCTTGTACTGGAGTATATGTGGTTACATTTTCCAGCCTCCAGTCAAAGAAAGCAGGAGAAGCTGAGCTTTCTCAAATTGAGTGCAACTACTATGTATATAGAAGCATGTTTATATCTGTATACATTAGACAACCAGTGCCTTTCTTTTTCTGAAGTCCTTCTCTCAGTAGGATTCTTTGGAAGGAAGTAAGGGTTTTTCCATGTTCTTGGCAAAGTAGTATAGGGATTCAATTATTTAACAAACCTGGTGAATCATGCACCTTTGTCACTAAAATTAATACTTCCCCTACAACAGTGATGTCTGTCTCGGCTCACTGTTCCTCATGCGAAATGAGTTGCTTTTGGATATCATCCTTAAACATAGAATGTTCCTTGCAAGTCCATTCCCATGTGAAGAATTCCCTGCATTTTCACAAATGCAAACACTGAGGAAGTATTGTGGAATTAGTCATGCAAACAGGAACTGCAGTGCTACTGGCTGAATAAACAGTACGCTCCCATGTTTTTCAGCATGTGTCACCACAGCTAGTCCTTTGGCAAAGCCAACAGCTCTGAAACTCAGAATCTGGCAGGTACTATTTTGAATTAGCTCTAGACAGAATGGTGGGTCATTAAAGGAAAAAAGATGGTGCTTTGCATATCATCCTGCTCTGGTGTCTAAGACACCTTACAGCGCTGGTTCATGTCCAGCTCAATTTAGAGGTGGATGCTTGTGTGCATTGTCAGAAACCCTACAGAGTCAAGGAATCAAGGTTCAGACATTGGAGACTACTAATTACATTGTCAGATGTCCTGATCTCCAAAGCACCAGTTGTGTGGGAGGTTAAATGTTCTAGTTGAATGCTGGCATAACAGCACAGACAGCACTGGAGTTACTCTGGGTTTGTACAGGTGTTGTGGAACGGTTTCTTTGCTAATGGAGGTTTACAGTAAAAATGAGTTTGATGTCAGCAAAAGCACTGGAATTAGTCTTGAGCCTGGAACCACTGCTGTTGCTAACAGCAAAGAGCAAAAGTGTATTTTTACAATATGCTGGTGGCACCCAAGGCTTTATGTAAAAGGATGCTGTACAAGTCAGATTCATTTCTTTAAAATTCAGTGTTGTTGAAAACAAGCCAGTTCCTAAAATGGACATGCGTTTATTTCTGCTTTGGAAAAGTAATACAGCTTCTCATGCTATCTATAGGAGCAGACTGTAATATGGAAGATGCTTTCCTCTCAGGGATGCCTAGCTTCTACCCAATAGAAGTTACTCCGTATGAATGCATAAGATGAAGTCTTCTGTCACAGTTATGTAAGCATAACAAAAGGCTTGATCCTGCCCTCAGAAGGTGCTGATGCTGTAGCAACATGCCCTATTCATTTTTCTGGACTGCAAGGCAAAAGGATTAACTGAAACTACTGTTCACATTGCTAACTCCCAAAAGCCCCAAATCTGAAAGAATAGTTTTCCTGCAAGAGCCATCTGCTAGCAGGAGACTCAGCCTGGGGTTCTGTAGATGGTTTGGGTTTCAGACAGCACTATGCCCTCATGTGATTGTCTCTGCTATACAACAGTGCTGCAGGCTGGTACCCACTGCTAGCTACTCATTTTCTCCCTTCTGCAGACCATAGCCTGCATGTGGCTCTGTTCTGCAGACTTCTGGGTGGGCATCAGCTGGAAAAGTACCTGGGGTCTTTCCAGATTGCACAACTTTCTCCCCACACACACAGGGATGAAATTACGTATTGGTATTTCTAGTCTCCTCCTGCCCATGCGTGGAATAAATTGGAACAATAGCATTTATTGTGAACCAGGATAAAATGTGCTGTTTGTCTCCTTCGCAGAGAAGGTGCTTTCCTAGCTGTCAGAGGAGAAATTGATCTGTACATCCAGTTACTGCTTTTGCCTCTACAGAGCTTGTAATCAGTGTAGAAATAGGGTACTTCGCTGCATTGGACTATAGCCGGACCCTCTAGAGCTGCTTAGAAACTTCTCATCTCAGTTTGATTAGTCTGAGATTATTTGAATCTAGGACACTATAGAGATCCTTATTTAAGTCTCTTTTCCTCCAGTGTTCTTTTGATGAGACGAAGGACCTACCTAGTGGATGCAAACCGCAGCTTCTTTGTATATTAGCAACCTATAAAAAGAAAAATTTTGATCTCTTATGTAGAACTCTTTCTATTGCTTTTTCTTTGGTCTGTCTTAGGTGATGAAAAATGATGGTTTTGGGATGTGACGCATACCAATATGAACTCATTGCCGGGAGGATAGGAGTTGGCAGTTGTGAGGGTTTCATAGATAACTGAGAGAAGTGTGTTTTTGGTGAGGAGCTTGAGTTTTTCACAGTACTCCACAGGCTCTGATGGCCTTTTAGGAGTGAATCCTCAGGGTACCTCTGGTGCTCCTCTTGTCAAGGCTTCTCCTAATATCAGGATTATGTATATTATAATGGATTGATAACATCCTGAAAGATTTAGAAAAGCAGAGGATGTCTGTTTACAGTGAGATGCAGAAGCTGCACAGTTGTATTTTGCTTTTTCTCTGTAGCAACAAAAGCCACTGAGTTTCCTGAGCTTCCCAAGGTCACGGCCTGGATTGCAGATGACTGTTGATTTCTGTAAAAGAAGTGTAATTGAATAATCATCACCATCGTCTTTGCTGATCAGTTGCAAGCCAGTCCCCCCTCTCCCTCTGCCCCTGTCTGCTCAGCAGTGCTGAGCCTACAGCTAGACTTTGAGCTCATTGTGCTGCTTTTGAACCAGTCGAGTCTGATCATTCTCTCCTTCCTAATTTGCCTTCCAGTTTTCCCTTCCCAGTAGGAGTGCCTTACGGTACGGTACATTAGTGTCTATCTCCTTGTTTTGGATTTCCTGATTGAATCTGCTGTTCGATTAACTTGTACACTTAAACTGAAGCTCTCCCATGGCTGGGCATGCTGTTTTGCAGGGGCAGCTGAGTTCTTCCCTCAGGAAGTAAGCTCTACAGGCTGCATATACCAGCTCTGAAGACATCACACTGCATGGAAACCCCTCATTTTGATCAATTTGGTGCCTTAAATTTTCAGAAGTGAAAAATTTTGTCAGGAATGCTCTGCTATGAGGCAGCATGTTTGGAGCTGGAGCTCAAAACCCTTCCTTATGGCAGTTTCCATCTCACTAGGAGTGGTGACCATAAAATTTGTTTACTGTCTATGCTTTGAGAAGGAAATATGTGAAAGGGTAGCATGGAGACGGCGCTGGTTTTTATTACCTGTATTTTGGAGACTAGCTGGGTTTGTCTTCAGCGGTTGTGCTTACGCAAGGCCTTCAGGAGCTGTGCATATATAATGGCAAGCACTGGGCATTAAAATGCAGTCAGGTCACATGCAATTGTGCTCCTCCTGGAACCACTGGGCAGCCCATGCCATGTGGCGAGGGACTCCCATGCGGTGCTCCCTACCTGCATGCACAGCTAGGTCCAGTGCCATGGGAGTGACGGCATTTCCTGAGGTCTTAATTGTAGTGCAGCCTGGTTCCCTGAAGGCTAACCGGCTAACCAGTGCGGGCTTGGTCAGCCTTACCTGTTCAGATTTTAGCATGATTTGCTAAAGTGTATGGCTAACTTCTGGCATGTGTCAGTCCTGGGCACATGTCCATACTGACTGTGATCTTTTAAGTGTGTGTTTGACACCAGTAGCAGGAATCACATTTGACAGTGGCAGTGCTGTCACTGCATTTTAGCAGTGTAGTGAGGACACAGCCTGGATGATGGTGTGCAAAGTCCTTCTTTACTTGAAAACCCGGGTGTGCACACACTGCCTGGGGTCACATCTTAAAATGACAAATTCCTTAGGGTGGCCATTAGTCCAAATCACAAAGGTGTCACTTGTGGGCAGCATCAGAGGAATCCAGGCCTGGAAAGCTCTCAGCTCTCTAGGACCAAAGTGTGTTAGGCCTCGTCTATGTGCACAAGTGTCAGTGGCTTGATGATTTATTTACATGTGTCTAATTCACATGTTGAATCAATATAAATCCTTGAATACACAGCATTGTTTTGGTGGGAAAAGGGTTTGTTTTGGTTTTGCTTATGCACTTGTCTACAAAGTCGATCTTGCTTTAACTGGAGTGTGCTTTCAGACTGATTTTTAATGGCATTGATACCTGTGATACCAGGTTAGTTTATATCAGTCCCTCCTGTACTTGAGCTAAGCAAAAGTAAGAATTCATGACCAAAATGTGTGTTTGAAGGGTTTTAAGTGATAAAAGCAGCTTCTAAACCATCTTTAGTTCAATTGAGGCAGTTAGAAGCTGGGGGAGCCAGGCGTGAGCACCTTGAGCACAGTGGCTGATGCTATCCTTGGCAGCCTGAGCACCAGCTCACCTGCAGCACTTGCAATGGATTTCAGCATCACTGACAGTGCACCCTGAGCTTTTGGAAAACCATTACATGTGTGTGCTATTTGTTAACTTATTGGCAACATCATTCTGTGTGTTTCATTGTTCTTGTGTTTGCATTGGGTTTTTTTTTACTTTTGACAAGGATTTTTATTTCATTATCTGCAACTACTAGGCAGTCATCTTAATTTATTTTTGATGTGTAATAATGTTCTAATTTAAATTCAGTGGGTCGAATTGCTTGACACTTGAGCAGGGTTTATTTGGGTTCACTTGTGACGGCATCAGAGCACCAGTCCCTCGTGTATAAAGGCAACTCTCAATAAACACTAAGAAAAGTTGTTTGTCCTTTTTAATTTGCCTTCTGGTGGGTACTGCGTCCTGGGTAGGACAAGCTTTGGAATGCTAGTTTCCTTAAAAGTGATAATCTGCTGGCAGAAAGACTTCCAAATCTAAGCAAATGATGTATTTACTGTTCCTGGTCTGAACCAGGAGCTCTCTGGCAGTACTGTCAATGACTGCATCAAGCTTTGCAGGTTTGGATTCCCAGTTAAATCTCTCCAGTGTTTTTTGAAAGCCACAAGTGCTTGGGCCACAAATGCTGAGCGCCAGCAGCTTCCAGGGAAACTTGGTGGGAGCTGTTGCCAGACACCTTTGGATATGGAGCTCCTAGGAGGCAGGCAGGAGGCATAGGGAAGCAGCTCCCCACTGTGTGGCTCTCTGTGTACCTCTGCCAGAAGGGTCCAAGCTCAGGGGCTTGAGTCCTAAGCAAGGGAGGCGTTTCCCAGCTGGACTGAAGGGACCACTGAAGGGCCGGAGGGGCATGACTTTGCCCACATCATAAGGGCTGTCCAGCCAACAGATGTAGAAGCAGGCATGATTCCTGCTCCTCTGGGCTGCTTCTTGCAGTGCAGCAGCTAAAGAACTTACGCAGCTCCTTGGAGCTCTGGCTTTGGTGACCAAGGTTTGCAGCACTGAGCCATGGTGGAGCTCATGGGCATAAACCTGCTGCTTGAGGGCCCAAGAGAAATCCACACCCAGCCCCATGCTCCTGTGGCCTTCAAAGAGAAGGAATATCCCCTCCCTCACTGTCTTCCTGCTCCTCCTCAGAAAGACCAGAAGCCCACCAGGAATGTCAGTCCTCTCCCCTGCAGGAACCTTTGGACTTCATCTCTGTGATGAAATAGGCTACAAGCAAGGAGTTAATATTTGACCAGGACCACAAAAGCTGCACAAGAAAACCATGGGGCGAGACCTTCTCTTCCTCCTTATTTGCTTTACAAGGTGAGCAAATTCCATTATGATGTCTCTTTCACCATTCACTGCCACCTCCCTTCCTCACTTCACCCTGTAAGAGATGGTAGGAAAAGCATCAACACAGAGCAGGGGTCTAGGGAGCCCTGGGAGGAGTGCTTTGGTTGTTTTTTTCATGTCCTCCTGTGTCTGTATTTATGCAGTTTCTTCTGTCCTCCTTGCCTGTGCCCAGCCTCCCTGTTGTGCTCTGTTCGAGTGTATGAACCATCACTGAAATAGATGCTGACAGGACATACTCCAATAGCTGTCATGGGCAACTGAGGGCTGGAGTTTCAAGCAACCTTTCCTTTGGTTCCAGTCAGGAGCTACAGTGGTGGGATTTTTCTCCCTGTTGTGCAGGCTCGTTACATGAAAGCTGTGCCCTCCTGTGAAGTGTAACTCTGCCAAATAATCTTACCTTGGCAGCTCTGTTCTTAACTGCTGCGTGCACACCCACACAGCCATGCTTTTGGGGTTGGTCTGTTAGCCATCTGTGTTAATTTATCAGCTAGCCTTCAATGCAGCAGGCCACAGAAAATACCAGTCAGACTGTGAATTGCAGCTTCCCATCCAGGTCCCCCGGGAAGCAGTAGCAAAGGGACTGGCACCCACAGAGCATCCACCCGCCTTGTTCTCTTCATGGTTAATACTCCTCATGCTGGTGGGACAAGTCAGTGGTTTATAACCATATAAGCTTATGTGCTTGGGACTATTAGATCACGGGCAAATCTTTTAACCAAGGCAGCAAGTCTTTTGGGTTTTGTACTTTCATATTCTTATTGCATGTTAAATGCTTTACAATAGGTTGAACCAAGAGGGTTGATCATCTCCTATGGCCAAGTCCCATGAGTGATATTATGGTTTGTATCACCTGAGCATGCCAAGTCAAGCTCTAGCTCTTCTCTTAAAGTTGAGGGCAGTTCATTTGTTAAAGTTACCCCTCTAGCTCTTAGACCAGAATTAACAGCATTTGGTTTAATATAGGAAGTTGAGTGGCTTTCTAAAAGGTGGCAGAAGTGCAATGCAGCTCTTCTTCAGGGATTGACAGTGTTCACAAGTCTGTGAAGTCCTGAGGACACTGTCAAAATGGTACAAGCTCCTTGTCCAGAACTGTGCTCCAGGCTCAAGGAAACAAGACCTCTTTTCCTTTCAAATTTTCCAGATTGTGTATGATACAGTCCAGATTACAGTATGGTAACAGATTAACCCAAATGGGATCCTTCTTTAGGGACGGAGAGAGACCTTCAGATCTGGGGCTTACCATACCTTTTTCAGTGAAAAGCATACTGAGGGCAAATGAAAGCATTCTGTATGTGTGTGCATAGCACTGGACTGTCTTTTTTAGAGTTCTTGTTTAGCTAAATGATCTCCAAAATAGAGGTCCCATCTAGAGGCCTGAGTATTACTACTATGAGAAGGTGGTGAAAAGCATCTCAGATAATCAGGTGTCACAAGTAAAACCAGACAAAATCTCCAAGGCAAGCAGGAGTAAATTCCAACCATTTTAAGCATAGACAAATATAAAACTTGGCATTGCGGCTGTAAACATGCTAAAAAGTCAGTCTGCTCTTTATAGGAAGTGACTTGATTTTCTATAACTGAGTTAGAGGCATTAGCCTCAGATATTAAAAATTAAGTTGTAAGGCTCATCTGGGTAAGCAAGAGAAGGCAGATAAGAGCTTGTGTTAAGGGCTGAACTTTCATTGACTTAGAAGTTCCCAGGTGTTTATTATGTAGGTATGATACGATGTGCTTAGAGGTGAATAAGAAGGAATTGTTAGTAAAGTTAAGTATTGTTTAAAAATAAAATGGTACAAGTTGAAATGTCAGTCATTGGAACAGGTTGCACAGGGAAGTGATTGAGTCACTATCCCTGGAGGCATTTAAAAGAGATGTTGGCATGCTTAGGGACACAATTTAGTGGTAGACTTGGCAGTATTAGGTTAGCAGTTAGATTCAATGATCTTTTCTAACCTAAATGATTCTGTGATTCTAAGTTACTGAATCTGTAACTGTAATCAGTGTGCATGGAGCACTTCAGTCCAAAGTGCTTTCATAGCCCTAAAGATTATAAATTAATCTCATTTGTGACTGACACTGCAGGCCGGTACCTAAAGTGCAATAACTAAATCATGGAACATGATGAGTATCTCTCCACTGACTTGTGCCTTCCCCTGTAAGTATTCCCACTGATTTCTGAGAGCAAGGTGTACTGATTCTGACAGGAGCAAGGTTAGGGTGGAAGAACTGAGACTCCAGCACATTCTCTCATCAGACATCAGCACGCAATTGTTAGTGACACTGGTGGATGTTGTTTGTTGTGTACATACTGCAAAATGTCCTGTTCCAGCTTGGACTCTGCACTTCTGAAGGGCACTTGCCTCTGATTTAACAGACAGCATGACTGATCCTTTAAGCAGGTACAGGCTCTGTTGACTTCAATTAAAACTGTAGTTTGTGGATAACCAGAGCTGGGCTCTCGGTGTTCAGAGACATGAGCTGTAGCAGTGTATAAAATTGGCAGATTCCTTGTAAAATGCATATACATCTAGCACAGAGTTAACCCTGGCTGATAACAGGTAAAAGAGGGCAACAGTCGAATAAAATAAGCGTCTCTACTGTAGGCATTTACACAGTATTGACATTGTTAGCCATGCATAGGGATTTACATCAAGTGTTACTGCGCTGTCATAAAACAATAAAGTACTTCTGTGAAGGGCTTAGGGCAAAGGGGAGGCAGAGAAGTCTCACTATATAAGGCCCTCCTCCAGCACCCATGGTAATCCATGGGAATGTTTCCATAGCTGTTGGCAGGAGCTGTGTGGAGGCCAGCTAGGGGAGGGTGAGCACAAGCGGCACGTTTACTATGTTTAGAGCAGGTAACTAGTGGCTTTGACTCAGAGAGGATATTGGCACCACCAAGTTTTAGGAGCCTAATGCAGCTGACAAGTCCACCTTGCAACCACTGGAGAGAGATGAGGGTTCCTACCAGGACCAGAGATGTATCTGACCTGAATTGTCCTCTGGTGTTTCATAGGAATGCTGACAAGGACCCATAAAAGCTAAGATGACATTAAGAAAAATACTGTGGTCAGGGCAGCCAGGAGGTGAAAAGGGCAAGAGTCCAGGGTCCCAGCATTCCTACACAGCGTGCCCTGGACTCAGCACTCTTTCAGCTCTAGGCTGTTGCAGCTCCACCTCTCACACTGGGCTCACAGTAGGCTTCCCCTCTTGGCTGCAGGACCAGACTTTGCAGCTGAGCTCAGTGTTTATATGTAGTGGACCAAACTGAAATGCCAGTCCCGATCAGTCAGAGCACCAGGGAGTTTAGATCCAGGCACAGTGCCTGCATGGCCATGGGTCTGCGGCTCCAGTTTGTCCTCCCTGCTCTTCATGAGGTTATAGCAAGATTTCTTCTCCAAACCACGTATTGCTCTTCCACTAGAGGTGGTTCCTGTGTAGTTGTTCCCTGGTTAAATGCCACTGCATGGGAAGGTGTACTCTTTTTTCTTTTCAGATGCAGGAAGTAGTTCTTTTCAATCAATGCATGTAGCACCAGTGTTCTCCAGCACAGCAGTCCTACAGCTGTCCTGTAGCTGTCCTACAAGCGGTGGGAGAGTTACCTGCTTCCTGACCCTACTCTGGACAGTGCTTCTCGAAAATCAGCCCACTTCAAAACAGAGAATCATTTCCTTTGGAAGGGGCATTTCAGATCCCTTCATAAACCTGAGTGTGGCCACCAGCCTAGCTTGCCTTGTTTTGTTTGTCATGAACCAAAGTTCCAGAGGGAGCTGATACAGGCTTGTTTGGAAAACATTGGGTAGATGTTGAGCGCTTCAGCATCTAACCCCACATCTCTTAACTGAATTGATTTTTAGCCTAGGCAACTGGGTAAACTTTCTATATTTCTTTCTCAGAAACATTGTCTATGCCATTTCCTGTCCCAGGTTTGATCTTGAAAGCTTATGAGTAGCGCTGAAGCCTGTCCCTTACTCATGAGATACATCAGCCCCCCAAACACCAGGGCTAACTTTGTGTTGGGACAGCTCTGAGAGACCACGGGCTCACTCAAGCTGAATCTCAGTATGAGGCTGGGTTGGTCCCTCCCTCTGAGTCCTGGGAGGTGTCACAGTGGCAGTAAAAAGCCTCAGTCTGTGGCACATGTCCCTTTCATTCCTCCCATCCTCAGCTCAGCCGGTGCTGGAGATGTGGCCCAGATGTGTTTCCTTACTCTCAACAGCTCTGCAAGCTCCTGCTCTACAGGACAGCCTACCCCAGCAGAGCACTGTAGGACACCCTGTCCTTGCATCCCACTGTCCTTATGCAAAGAAAGGGTATTTCAGTTCAATAAGAGGTGAGCTGTCTCTCACACGTGTACCCAGAGCGAAGTGCTGCAGCACCAGCGTCCCCTTGGCTTTGTGTGTGATCTTTTCTCATGAATATCTCAGTGGTGTCCTCATCACATGGGTTCCTGAGCCTCTGGGATGGCGAGACAGCCTGCGGGATGACGCATTTACTTTACACATCTCTTGCTCTGCATAGCCACCCATTAAAATCACTCGCTTTACCCTTCTATGCGGGAATCTGGGGGGAACTTGGAGCAAACTGCTTGGGACTGGCAGGGACATACACGCAGGAGATGCGGATGAGAGCGTGTTTCTGGCTCCTCACGCTCCTTTTTACTGACTCTCCTCACTGATTGGAAAAGACCCATGTCCGTCCGTCCCCCCGTCCCCCCCCCCGTCCCCCTCTTCCTCCCGGGCCGCACAATTGTCACCGCCAATTAGTGCATTGTTAGGGCACACAATGGCGCTGTGGCCACTGGAATGGGACGCTTTTGTTCGTCTCCAGTCGGCTGTAGGGGCAGTCAAGATTCATTTAGGGCCTTACACAACATGGACAGAAAATACTATCAGAAAAGCAAAAGGAGGAAAGAAAAAGGGAGGGGGAGAGAGGTAGCGGGGAAGGGAGGGGGGGCGAAGCCTGCTATTCAGGGGTTAGCCCAGCCGCATGAAAGGCCCAAGAAGCAGTGCCACATTGAAGACGCGCCTTGGAACACAAAAAGGAACCAGGGCTTAATAGTAATTAGTGGGCAAACTGCAAAGAGCGCCGTGGCTCTCCAGTGAATTGTTCCTGCACTTGCTGCCGCCGCTGCCCCTTCCCCCTTCCCTCCGGATCCGGCCGGAGGGGAGCAGCGCAGGGATGGGAACTGGCAGCCCTCCTATGCTCAGCACGCTTTGGGGAGGCCTCATCTAGCTCTTCTTTGTGGCAGGTAAATTGGATTTTGTTCCCTAAAGCTCGTAGCCAATTACAGGAGGCGCTCTGCAGCCAGGGTGCAGGGGTATGGTTTTGGGATCAGCACTGTGCCTCTGTCAAGGACCTTTACAGCAGTCCAGTCACTTTTTGGAGCCTGGCACAACGCACTGGGCTGTGTTTGATCATGGCCTGTCCCTCTTCTCCCAGCAGAGCCTTGGAGGTCCCTGCTGCTGTTCTCTTCTGCTTCAGGTGTTCCCCTCTTTGCTCATAAAATAATCACCTGTACGGGTTTGTAGGATCTATATAGGGAAAACCCGATAGCAGCCCTGTCAACTTAATAGGTGTGAGGAATCTGCTCAGGCTGAAGACCAGTCCTTCCTTCTCCATAGAAGTCTTGCACAGTGCAAACAGCACTTATACTCACCCTTTTCCCCTTGTTTTTGTGCCAGCTCTCAGTCATGCTAAGGCCTTCACTGGTATTTCTTAAAGCACATTTTGGCCCAGCACAGCTTGGGTTTGCCTTGGGTAGCTGCATTAGTGTGCAGCTGAGTATGTTTAATCTCTGCTTCTGTAGGGATCAGCTAGTTGCTTTCATCAGTCTCAGCTCATCTCTTGAACTGCTCATACTAGGTTTAGTCAGGAGCTTACATGCCCAGCAGTTAGCTGTGTCTCAGGACTATGCCAGATTGAAAGATCCATAAGGCAGTAATTCAAATGAATCACTTCACAGTACACTCTGTAAAGCACAGACCCTTATTGGCGCTGGGAGCGCACGGGGTTCAAACCTCCGTACACGTCTCCCAAGCACAGTAAATTTCAGGGGGGTTTATGCTTTACATTGTCATCTTGATATAATTTTATCTAAAGCATCCACACATACAATTCAGTAAGTTATATAGCTGTAGTCCTCTTATCCTACTGCACACTTGGTTCTATGTGTCTACTGGCAATGACAGTCTATTGGTTACCTTTTAGCTTTAGTAGTATTGATCAACTGCTAATACCTGAGAGCTACATGCTTAGTTCTTTGTTCAAATTGTTATCATATCTTACCATTAGGGATGTCCCTGCTTAGAAGCAATTTACAGAAGCAGATGCAAGCTGTCTACAGGCCCGAATTCTAATGCATCGTTTATCATGCCTCACCAGAAGGGCAGGTTCCCACTCCCAGAGGGGCCCACTATTGAGTGAGCATTCATGTTTAGGTGCTAAGTCATACTCATGCTGAAAAGTAAAGTTAGTTCAGGCCTAATGGCTTGGTCTCATTATGTTGTCAGGGAATCTAAATAAAATCTATGGAAGGATGCTGCAAGGCCTGGTGATGAGTTTGTTGGCTCTTCTCAGCTGATGGATGTGCATTCCAGAACCTAGGGGTTCTGGAACAGGTGCTGATTCCAAGCAGACCAGACACAATCCCACAACTTAAACTGGACTCTGGCAGATTCAGATCAGTATAAATTAGACCAGACACCAACTGATCAAATTTAGTAGTCTGCACTGGAAAGACTTCCGAGCTGCAGCGCATGAAAACGATACACACACAGAGGTACAGTTTTGGACCACCGTTTCTCTTCTGGTAGAGACTGAAAATACCTCATCATTGCTTCTGTTAGCTACGGGTACAACACTCACATCTCTCTAAGATACCTGAGAAATGTAAGAGATGCAGCTGCTTCTCCAGTACCAGCCTTTTCCCATGACCTGGAAGTCGCAGCCACTCTGTATGTCTATACAAAATGGGTTTGATTGTATTAAAACAGTGAAAATAAGATTCACAACCAAGACTTTTGGTCTGTCCAAAATCCCATCACGGGTTTCACACAAGACTGAGGACAGCACAGCGGGCATCAAGGACTTGGCTGGCATTGCTGGGACGGCTCCCACAAAGCAAACAGGATCAGGGAGCTCACAGTGTACGTGTCTCACAGATAAGAGCTGGTTGAAGGCACTGTCTTGCAACACAGAACGTGCCTGTCTCTCACCAGCCATGATATGTCCGCTCTCTGCTAATTAGCAGCATCCCTGGCAGAGTCTCAGCTGAAAGGATTACACTGTCTTCTCACCTTGCCCTCTCCCTTCCTCCCCCAAAGAGGGATGTTTAGTCCTGTTGGGATGCAGCCTGGCTGGCACAGGTAAGGAATCAGCCTTCTTCCCCTCTAGACTGCACCTCTACCAGAAAGGGGTTTTGTCTCCAGGACAGTCAGCCTGGCCCTGACTGAACGGACGTGCAGCCTCACATCCCTGCAGCGTAGCGCTGGAGGTTGTCAGCCTAATGTGCTCTAGTGGAACGGAAACAGAGGGCAGCGTCTGCAGCAGGAGCCAGAATGGTCTTTTTCCAGCTCAGGACTGGAGGGTTGATTTCCCAGCTCTGTGTGGCCATAAGGGCAAATCACAGAACTTTTCTATCTGCAAAAGCAGTCAGAATTACCTGTTATTTCTTCTGTATTTTATGTTCCTTGGCTGCTCAACCTGAGAGCTGCTTGTACCGCAGATGCGTTCAGCACCCAGTGCAGTGAGGGGCAAATAACGAGGTGGTGTGGCAGAAGCTCATATGGTAGTTTTTCCAAGCACACTCAGTGGGTCCTGTCTGTGTTGTGACAGTGTAGTGAGGGCTGGGGTCTGGCAGTGCCAGCCTCTGGGAGGCATGGAGAAGGGCTACTCCACTGTTGTCATGCCATGAGGAAGGAGCTGGCCTGTGTGAACCCCATCTCTGCAGAGGTTGTGTTACCTTTTTTGTCAGCTTGTTGCTTACATACAATCAGTTTGATTGTATCAGTCTGGTGAAAAGAGCCTGTAAGGACTACACAGCCTCACATCAAAGATTTTGGCACCCCTGTGCTAGCATTTCCAGAAAGATGGAAACTATTTTAGAGCACTTTCTTGCATCACCAAGACATATCCCAAGCAGGATATCACTGCGCACTTGATGGTGCTGCACATGGCAGTGAAGTACAGGATTTAGAGAATGGGCTCCTTCTTTTGCCCAACAAATCTCTTGATGTACTCCAATTCTGTGACACTAGTCCCTGCTAAAGCTGTTGCAGTTTAAGATTGAGCTCTGTGGATCACTTGCATGTGTTAATTCTTCCATCTAATACCTGAATGTGAAGGTTTCTAGCAACATCCTATGACCTGTGTATTACATTATCCCATGACTTGCAGGAGGAAGTAATCAAAACATGTATAATTCCAGAAAGTGCTAATTACCTTTTCATCTGTTTCTGCCTCTTTTTACTTGTGTTCAATAAATGTTGATTATGCAGGGATTTAAATCTGTATTTCAACATAATTTGGTTCATTTGATGTGAATGACATGCCTCACTAAGCCTTAGCTCCAGATATTCCTCCAGCCCTATGTCAAGCACTTCAAGGATGTCAAAAGCAGACATGGAGAATCTGAAGTGCCTGGTCTTAGCATGAATGCCTGAAAGGTCAGGGAGAGGACATTGTTTCAGCAGGTGTCTGGCCTTGATACTTACTGGTTCGTGAAAACCTGAAAACACAGCACGTGTGTATTGCATATGGACTTCCTTCTTCTGGGGTACTACAGATGAGTGTGCATGCAGGATGAAGCTTTCAGATACTGTGTGATTTTTAATTGCCTCTGATCTTGAGTGGGAAATGTGGCATATTGTAAAGGAGTCCATTTCCCAGGGGATAGGTCTGTAACAATTTCTGGAAATAAAGATTCCTTAAGGTTGCTTCAAGAAGGTCCAGAATCACTGCACTTGGGGAATCTGGATTATAGCATCGTAAGAGGTTAAGACAGACTGAACTTGAACTACTCTGCTCTTGTGAGACTTTACTTGGAGTATTCTGTACAGTTCTGATGTCCTCAACATAAAAAGGACATGGAACTGTTGGAGCAAGTCCAGAGGAGGGCCACGAGGATGATCAGGGGACTGGAGCACCTTCCGTATGAAGACAGGCTGAGAAAGCTGGGGCTGTTCAACTTGGAGAAGAGAAGGCTGCGTGGAGACCTCATAGCAGCCTTCCAGTATCTGAAAGGGGCCTATAGGGATGCTGGGGAGGGACTCTTCATTAGGAACTGTAGTGACAGGACAAGGAGTAACGGGTTAAAACTTAAACAGGGGAAGTTTAGATTGGATATAAGGAGGAAATTCTTTCCTGTTAGGGTGGTGAGGCACTGGAATGGGTTGCCCAGGGAGGTTGTGAATGCTCCATCCCTGGCGGTGTTCAAGGCCAGGTTGGACAGAGCCTTGGGTGGCATGTTTTAGTGAGCGACTTTGGTCTGTGTTCAGAATAGAATCATAGAATCATAGAACAGTTAGGGTTGGAAAGGACCTTAAGATCATCAAGTTCCTACTGCCCTGCCACGGGCAGGGTCACCTTCCACTACAGCAGGTTGCTCCAAGCCTCATTCAACCTGGCCTTGAACACTGCCAGGGATGGGGCAGATAAAGTACTGCTGCTGTGACAGATGTTGATTTAACTTTGGTGCAAAACAAGCAAATAGAAACAAGTTTCCAAAGGTTGTGACCTGAGGCAGGGCAGGGAAAGCATTGTGCCAGAGCTGAACTGCTTCGAGCAGTTTCACCCCAGAGGTGTCTCATGGCAAAGGGGGCAGAAAAAGGACCTACCTATTTAGAGACGTCATTGATCAAAGCAGCATTGGTCTGAAGATAAAGCAAGCCGTAATTAGTCTTTTTTGTTGTTATTATTACTGTTGTTGTTATTTCATAGAGCCATTTGACTGCTCCCACGTGTGAGTTGGGGTTTTGTTTTACTCGCATTCAGTGTCGAAGCTGGTGTGAGCCAGCACCAATCTTTGCCAGGCAGTGAAGCCAAGCTCCTTCATGCCTGCTGAGGAGGCTGGCCAGAGGTTGGGCTTCTCAAATCTGCACCCGCATTCAGAAGCCAACACTTGCGGTTTTGCATGCCAGTCCCCAGGAGACTGCAGGGAAGTGGTGATGGTCCCACCTCACATGCACATAGAGGGTTAAAGGGGCCATGGTGGAAGCCATGGCTGTTCAGGTCACTTTTGCTGGACATTCAGATCAGTCAGGGCAAAACTTGGGTAGTTCGTGGGGAATGCTCTGCTCTCGGAGCTGGGAAATGGCCTGAGCTGCTCAGACCACAAGAGGGGCAAGCACTGGCCCCTTGGTCAAGAAAAAATCTCAGATTTCATGCTTCAAGGTTGCTCATTTGGCAGCTTTCCTGAGAGCGCAATTCCCTTACAGCTATAAGCATACAAATGTATGTGCCCTACAATTACCCTGCTTGGAAATCCCAGTGGAGCTGGAAAATACTTGGAGTAACTTTTTTGCAATGTATAGAGCAGCAAGCATTTCAGGAACAATCTGACTGTGTATTTAAGCAGTCATTACTGCCTTCTGGGTAAATAACACATGTTTTTAAAATGGTCTCTATACACAATAGCCGCTAACACAATAAATCCTAATTGCTCTGAAGGACCCATTAGGCTCTATGGGTCAATACATGGCAGAGTTTTGTTGAAAGTCACTCACCCTGTTGTTACATAAGCCACAATTTGAAAGTCCATAAATAAGTATTTGCCCAATGAAGAGTGAGGGCTTTGCCAGGGCCATGCTAATTTATCATGTCAGCTTCACTATGGGGCTGTTTTCTTTTCAAGGGCCTGTGTAAAAAAAGAAAAAAGAAAGACAAGGAAAAAGAAGCACAACGCGATGTGTTTCAAAACCTGCAGATCTGAAAAGGGCCAGGCTGCAGTGTGCCCCCCAAGAAAATCAAATGTAAAGTTCACTGTCTCCTCCCAGTCTCAGCGTTGGACCCTTCCTCATCCTCAATCACCCCTCCTGTGCCTTTAGACCAGGGCCATGCTCCTGCCTCTGCCTTGTGCGTGCTGTGGTGCTGGCACCTTGGGGCAGGAACACCACTTTGGTGTACCAGCCTCACAGAAAGGGGTCCTGGTGCCCAGGGAGACCAACAGAAACAGATTATGTAGATTTTATGTGCACTTGTATGTACAGCTGTTGTTGAGTAATAATTGACAAGTCCAGCAAGATGAGTTTCAAATGCAGTCACGCTTTCTGATTTTACTTCAGTCTTATTTATCTGAACTTCACATTTACAAGCTGCAGCACTTGGGTCAGGCATTGCTAAAGTCTGTGTTGCTGTTGGAAATTAGGTTTTTTTGCATTAATTCACTCAGAAGCTGTCTAGTTCCATGTAGCTTTTTGAATATGACTATAGTTTGGCATGGTTTGGTTTTCCTATAGTAAGGTGTGTAATTATAGAGGTATAAATAAAACCAAACAGTATTGGTATAGGTTAGGAATTTCTAGGGAATTTCCACAAGCCATCCAAGGTGAAAAGCATTCAAGTGATTTAAATCTGGATTCCTGTTCCCAGCCCACATTTTAAGTCATTTGGGCACATGAGAAAATGCTTTCCCTTGCTGCTGTTGCTCTTAGGTAGGATCCAGGTGCCAGGATCCCTCTGCAGATGCCATCAATGATTCTTATTCTGCTGTGATCACAAAGGTCTAAGAGTTGCCCCATCTCCCTACCTTCCAGGTCCCTCCTGCCTGCAGGGCAGCAAGGACTTTGGTCTCTTATTCAGAAATCCTGCTCCAGGTCCAGTTATGGGATGTCAGTCTCAGTGCCGAGGTTTGTGATGCTGGCCTTACGACTCGCAGGTGGGAATGCAGACACTTGCCACAGGTGGAAATAGAGGCACAGCTGTCTTGGTGCAGCATGCAACCGTGTCCTGTGTGTAAGGGTAGTATCAGTCTCCTTTTGTACCAGTACATGGTGGGTCTGCTGTGCTGGAGCTGGCTGGGGGCTGCACCATAATGCCAGATGTGCTGGTTGTCCATCCCTGCACCCTGGCAGGCGGTAAGGCTTGGTGCAGGTCTTGTGCTGCTGCAAACACCCCTGTGGTCCCCAGCACACCTCACTCGAGCAGTTCATTATGAGGGCTCACAGCTAATTCGAGCAGCACCTGAGCTTGCACAGCCTCCAGTCACCTGCACTGAGCCCCCACTGCTCCCTTCTCTGGGGCCAGGGACTGGTCAGCAGTACAAACAGAACTGGGATCTGCTGTTCCAAGCAGGAAGGGTCGAGGTCCAGGGGCAGCATGCTGGTACTACAGCAGGAGGGGCAGGAGGTTCCTGCCCTGCTTTGGTATAGGCAAGATCAGTGTGCCCCGTCTTTATCCCTGCCCAGAGCCTGGGCTGAAAAGCTCTTTGCCAAAAGTCCAGGAGTTCTCTAACAAGAGCAAGGGCAATAGCTAGTCTTTACAAAGGGAGCTCGCCTGGTCCTTTTCTAAAGTCTGTCAGAAGTCACAGTGTCCTCACAAAGGCTGTTTGTGCAGGTGAACAGAGCAGGCTGACAACACAGCAGTGAAAGAACCAAATACAGAAATACTTTCCTCTTCTTCACTTTCTGCTTCTACCAGGAACCACTGCCCTGCAGCTGGAAATGCCTCAACAGGTGGAACTTATGTCTGTGAGGGCACGTATATTATCAGCCTATATCCTGTGGGTTGGAGCCATGAGCAGGGACTAGCTGGACTTCTGAGCAGACCTGTCTAGTGTGATGGAGTTTCATGAACTCCTCCACACATGGATTAAAGGTAAAGCCATTTCCTAATAATTTGTAGAGTTTTTAATAACAACAGCATGGTTTTAGGGGCATGAAACAGTTTCTGTTTTGTTGTTGGGTACGACAGGTTTTGTGCAGGCACAGCTTGTGTCACCAGTAGTGCTGGATGCACTTAAAGCACTGTACTCTCATACTGCACTGTAGAGGTTAATAACAAGCCTATCAACTGTACTTGCACTTACACCATATTCAGTCCTGTTCTGGCTGTTCTGCTGTGTATTCATGAAAACAAAAAGGAAGCAGAAGCACAGAGCAAGTCAACAGATGTCTACCTGTTTTTTAATTGGGTTTTATGTGTCTCCAGTGTAGCCAATATAGCATTATTTACAGCCAGGCTCTAAGAATTAGGTACATCTGGAGGAGTGGTGAAACCTGAACCAGGCTACAAGAGTTGATAGATTAGCTGAAATGGAGAACACCCCCATTTCCCCTTCTTATCTTCCCCCTTGCCACCTCTATACCTGTTCCTCATTGTGTGTCAAATCAAACCAAGATACTGCCCAAGGGAACGCTTGAAAAATGAAAACTACCAGCAGAAAAAGAGAATTTCTGCTCTCGTGGAGCTTCATCAGCATTTTCTAATTGTACAGCAATGATGATAATAAAAAGGCTGCCCTCTGCTTTCAGCTATAACTTAGATAATCAACTGAAAGCCATAATGAAACTGTGATTGCTTTCTGCTGGGCTGCTAGTCCACAGAAACTCCTTGTTGGGGAGAATTAAAAGGTATAGATCCTGCTACAGGGATATGCCACTGTGCTCCAGAGGAACATGTGACTGGTAATTCTTTTCTCTGCAGTTTTATTACAGGCAAAACTTGCAGCATAAAGCAAAGAGGTGTAGGGACTTGAGCCTTTTTTTTTTTTTTGCCTTTTAAACAAAAAGTTGTTCAGCATCAAGGTCAGCAGTGCCACATGATATGCGCACCTAGGCTGGGTGGACTTGTAGACACAAAGGATTTTGGAGGAGGGAATGAGATCTCTGGCCTTAAAATCCCTGGGGACTTTGGTGTGTGGTAGCAGCAGTCAGTGCTCGTAGGCGCAAGGGCCACTGGCCACAGGGCAGTAGTCAAGCCAGGTTTTACCTCTGTGTGGAAGGCAGGGGCTAAGTCCTGCCCTGAGTCTTTGCTTTCTGGGCGCTGGGGATATTTGGGGTGTTGGTGTTTTGCAGCACCAGGGCTGAATGTGAGCTGTCCCCGTACATGATGTGCTGTGGGTATGCCTTGACTAGCAAATCCAGTGCTGTATGTGAGCACTCTGGTCTAACTCGCCCTTCCATCCCCATCTGCTGAGGAGGAGTGGCAAGCTCCTGTGCAAGGGCTTGGAGGCAGCCTTTCTGCTTGGCCAGAATAAGGGTGCTGCCATAGCGGGTGCAGCCTGTGAGTCCCACATCTGGGTTCTGAAGCAAGTGTTCCCTTGCATGCCCAGGATGTGCCGCGGAAGTCTCCGAAATCCGGGCTGTAACTTCGGTGTTCGCTCGTGCAGGAGCTCAGGCTCCTCACATGAGGCAGCCGAGCGCGATCCACGCGGTCGCTCTGGCAGAAGCCCGCGTGTCCCGGGGCTCTGGGGAGGGCTCTCTGCCCCGGTCGGGGACTCTCGAAAGCGCCGGGCTCGCCCGCTTGGTTGCTGAAACGCCTCCCGCGGCCCGCGCCGGCCGGAGCGCAGGAATGCGGCAGCGCCGCCGCCCGCTCCGTGCCAGCTGCGCGGCGCGGCAGAGCCGGTTCCCCTCCTTCCCGCGGAGCCTCCGCGTTGCCGGAGGCGGGAGCCGGGGCGCGGGCAGCGGCAGGGGGAGCTAGAGGGAGGTGCTGCCGCCACCCTTGTACTGGGGCACGGTTACCGGAGCAAGGCAAAGGCGGGACAGGACCCGTGCGCGGCTCCGCCGGCCCAGGGCTCCCCTTTTGCCCCGTCCCGTTACGGCGGGGTGAGGCCCCTTTCTCTCGGAGAGGGGCTGAAGGCTCCGACAAGCAGGGGTGAAGCGGCACGACCGCAGGCACCGCCTCCTCCTCCTCCAGCCGCTGCCCCCGTCCCGCTCTACCCTTCACGCCCACAGGGGCGAGCGGGGCCCTGCACGGACAGGGCGCGGGTCGGAGCTGCCGGCGCTCAGGCAGCGCCGCCGCCGGGTGGGAGCGCGGCGGGACGCGGAGTCCCGTGCGGGGCGGGCCCACGAGCGCTCCCGAGGCGGGGCCGCGGAGGGGGGCGTGCCGCGGGCGGGGCGCGGGCGCGGCGCGGCGCGGGGCCGCCCGGCTGCCCCAGAGCGCAGGTGGCGGCGGCGGCGGTGGAGGTCCCGGTGCCGGTCCTGGTCCCGGTCCCGCTGCCGGCGGGGCCCCGGTTCCGGCGCGGCGGCTGCAGGTGGCCGGGGCATGCGGCTGCGGTAGGACGCGCGGCGGCCATGGGCGGCCGGGGGCTGCCGCTGCTGCTGGGGCTGCCGCTGCTGCTGGGGCTGCCGGCGGCGGGGCGCGCCGCCTCCAAGGCGCTGGTGTGCCAGGAGATCACGGTGCCGATGTGCAAGGGCATCGGCTACAACCTCACCTACATGCCCAACCAGTTCAACCACGACACGCAGGACGAGGCCGGGCTGGAGGTGCACCAGTTCTGGCCGCTGGTGGAGATCCAGTGCTCCCCGGACCTGCGCTTCTTCCTCTGCAGCATGTACACCCCCATCTGCCTGCCCGACTACACCAAGCCGCTGCCCCCCTGCCGCTCCGTCTGCGAGCGGGCCAAGGCAGGCTGCTCGCCCATCATGCAGCAGTACGGCTTCGCCTGGCCCGAGAGGATGAGCTGCGACAGCCTGCCGGTGCTGGGGGACACCGAGGTGCTCTGCATGGGCTACAATCGCACGGAAGCCACCACCCTGCCACCTTTCTTCGGGAAGCCCACGCGCCCGGCCAAGGACGCAACCAAAAACCTGGTTCCTCTTGATGGGCAGCGCCCCTCGGGGCTGGACTGTGGCCGGACGTGCAAGTGCAAAGCGCCTCTGATCCCCATCAACAAGGAGTCCCATCCGCTGTACAACCGCATCAGGACGGGGCAGGTACCCAACTGTGCCATCCCCTGCTACCAGCCCTACTTTACCCAGGACGAGAAGACTTTCACCACTTTCTGGATCGGTCTCTGGTCCATCCTCTGCTTCCTCTCCACCTCCACCACTGTGGCCACCTTCCTCATTGACATGGAGCGCTTCAAGTACCCCGAACGCCCCATCATTTTCCTCTCTGCTTGCTACCTCTTCGTCTCTGTGGGCTACATCGTGCGGCTGGTGGCAGGGCATGCCAACGTGGCTTGCAACCCGGAGCACCACCACATCCACTATGAGACCACAGGCCCTGCCCTCTGCACCGTGGTTTTCCTTCTCCTCTACTTCTTTGGCATGGCCAGCTCCATCTGGTGGGTCATCCTGTCCCTCACCTGGTTCCTGGCAGCTGGCATGAAGTGGGGCAATGAGGCCATCGCCAGCTACGCACAGTACTTCCACCTGGCTGCCTGGCTCATCCCCAGCGCCAAATCCATTGCTGTGCTGGCGCTCAGCTCCGTGGATGGTGACCCGGTGGCTGGGGTTTGCTATGTGGGCAACCAGAGCCTGGAGAACCTGCGGGGCTTTGTGCTGGCACCGCTGGTGGTTTATCTCTTCACTGGCAGCCTCTTCCTGCTGGCTGGCTTCGTCTCACTCTTTCGCATCCGCAGTGTGATCAAGCAGGGCGGCACCAAGACTGACAAGCTGGAGAAGCTGATGATCCGCATCGGCATCTTCACCATGCTCTACACCGTGCCTGCCACCATCGTCATCGCCTGCTACATCTACGAGCAGCACAACCGGGAGGCGTGGGAGCAGGCGCAGAACTGCTCCTGCCCGGGGGATCCCCACCGCCCCAAGCCTGACTACGCCGTCTTCATGCTCAAGTACTTCATGTGCCTTGTGGTGGGCATCACCTCCGGTGTCTGGATTTGGTCTGGCAAGACGCTAGAGTCCTGGAGGCGCTTCACAGCCCACTGCTGCCGGGCCAGGAAGCCAGCGGGAGCCTCTGTGTATGGTGAGGCCAGCCCAGCGCTGGCCGGCAGGACGGTGCTGCCCAGCATGGCCTCCTACCACAAACAGGTCCCGCTGTCCCACGTGTGACCGAGGGAGCCTCGATGACCCCAGCCACAGGGAGAAGAGGGTTACAAAGACCCTGGGCCACAGAAGAGGGGCTGGCAGCTGGGCTACCCTGGCATACTCAGCCCCTGTATGGTAGTGCTTCCTGGGACCAAGTGTGTATGCCCGCAGGGCACGGAACAGCCCCAGGCAGGGCAGGGCGAGGTGTTCCCAGCAGTGTAGGGGCAGAGGGGCACGGAAGCCTGGAGCCCGGCACCATGGTGTATGCCTCATTTGGGGTCCCATGTCCTGCCTGGGGTCCGAGGGTTCTGCTGCCTATGGGTCAGTCAGATGGCAGGCAGCCCTTGAGCACTGATTTGTTTCCCACCGGGAGCCTCTGGGCAGGTTTTGCTGGTGCTGGGTGAAGGGGAGAGATGCAGCAGGCAGGGCAGGTGGTGTCCCCAACCCCGGGTGATGCTGGTGCTGGCACTGGCACCGAGCAGCTCACTAGAGCCTGGGGGGGGGGGGGTGGGGGTGGTGAGGGGGGCCCGGGGAGAGCTGGTAGTGGGGGCTGCCTTCCTGCTGGGCTGCAGCAGGACGGTGCCCCTGCAGCCCCCGGAGCCCCGGTACAGCTCCGTGTTGTGAAGGAACAGGACGGAGGGAGCTCTGTGACCAGGGACTTCACAGGCAGTGGTGGGGCAGGAGGGAGGAGCTGCCACCCAGCCCTCGAGGCGGGCAGGGATGGGGTCCCAACTGCCTGCAGCGCAGGTGGGAACCAGGCAACCCCAAGGTCCCTTCTCCCGCATGCCGGCTCTCCCCGGGCAGGGGCTCGGGGCCGGGCAGGGGCTGGTGCTGGTGGGGCTCAGCTCGTGGCACCGAATCCCAGGTTCAACCAGTGCTCTGCAATGGGCAGCCGGCTCCACCACCCTGGAGCAGCTCCCGGGAGCCCCGAGGGGCTGTGCGGGTGACGAGGCGGTTGTCCCAGCACCGGGGTCACAGGGAACCCCGGGCACCGCTGGCCTCAGCACCAGGAGCAGCCTCCTCCTGAGCCGCCGTGTGCCTGGGAAGCGGCCGATGCTGCTCCGAGCCTCTGCTCTGCAGCGGGGTGGGTTTCTCGCTCCTCACTCGTGCTGTGCAGGTTACGTGGGGTGCGCCAGCCCCAGCACCCTGCCCCTGGCCTGCCCAGCCCAGCGGGTGCTGTGTGCATGGGGGTTCCCAGCCGGGCGGCAGGGCTGGGGAGCCGCTGGGTTTGCCACTTGTTGCAGCTTCAACACTTGGTGCTGCTTTTTCCGCTGTCGGACCAGTGCCGGCTTCGGGAGCAAGCGGTGGGTTTAGGAAAACTCGGCAGAGCGCTTGCACTCCCTTCCCTGCAGCAACCCCAGGTCCGGCAGCAGCAGAGCACTGACAGACAGGGAGCCTGGTGTTAAGCGCTGGTGGCAGCAGGGCTTTGATAAGCAGAGTGATGGCAGGGTAGGGGGGAGCGCTGCCGTCAACTTCACCGAGCACAGCAAGGGCGAGGGGCTCTCGCTGCAGCGCGGGATGGGGCAGGGCTGGTGGGAGGTGGCGGAGTCTGGCTGCAGGCTGCGTGCTCAAACACCCGTTTGGTTTGTGTGGGGGTTTTGGGGGGAATACAGCGTGGGTTTGGTTTTTTTTTTTTCTGTGTTTTGTTCTGTTTTTTAGGGTGGTTGGTTTATTCCCCCCCCCCCCCCCCCCCCCCCCCCCCCAGTGGTGATATATGTAACCACCTAGCTGTTACTCAAGTCCTTTCTGCCCTCCTTCAAGCGTGGCACGCTGACCTAGCTGCCCGAGCACTGGGGAACAACCGCTGGCTCTGCTCCCGCGGGACTGCAAGGACCCGGGGTTGTTCTCAGCACCCTTGGGCCACTTCAGTCAAGATGGTTTCCGCCTTGTTTTAAAGCCAAAGCCTGGGAAGTGAGGGGATGTTCCAGTGGCACAAGGTTCCAAGTGTGCGTGTCTGGGGCGTTGTGGCCAGAGCAGCCAGCGGTGCAGGGGCTGCTCAGCCGTTCCGATCAGCGCTCTTGCAGCAGGTCTCACTCCCTGCAACGTGTTGCAGTACTTCCCCGTAGACAGGATTGCAGCACGTTGTATTAGGAACTGTAAATAGCTGTATTATAGCCTGGGTTGTACATACAGAAGCTGTAGTGACCTTTGATACAGGTTTGGGGCAGGTGTGTTCTCAGCAGCAAGGCAGGTCAGGCGCAGATGTGCTGTGGGTAGTCTTGTGTTGTAATCCAGGGCATTAAATGACTCCAACCTGCTCCAATCCACGCCTGGCTGGACTCCTCTCTTTCTATAGTGCCTTTTGTCGATACAGCTAAACACACATCATGCAATACAACGAACAAAACCGTGTCAAAGGTGGTGTTTTGTTGTTTTTTGTTTTATTTCCAAAGTGCAACTGACTGTAAAGCTCTTTTTTTAAGGTTAAAAAGAAATCCAGGCTTAGCTACAGACCATTGCCTATTGAAAAATGCACGAGCGTTTTCAGCTTCGATCTAATGGCAGGTTAATGCAATCAATGTTTGTGCGAGCCTGGCTTCTCAGCAACAAGTGGCTGGAGGGGGAAAGGAGCGGTTGCCGTGTGCCCTGTATGCTGTGGCCAATTCACACATTGGGTTTTGCCTCTTCTGTTCCCGATGCTGTTCCCTGTTGTTTAAATACCTGTACTATATTTTGTGAAAAGCTGAAGAAGTTTTATTCAAAGAGAAGTATGGAGATTAGTTATTTATGAGGACCAAAAGCAAGTGTGTGTGTGGTTTTCTTTGCTTCTGCTGGGATATGAATTGCCATAAAAACTCCATTGGGGGGACACAACAGGGCAGCATGTGCTGGAGGGCTGTGCAGGGCTGGGGTCACTAGGGACTGGGGGGGCTGGTGAGGCAGATGCACTGCTGTGGGGCAGCAATAGTGCATTTGGTGTCCATGGACGCTGTGTGTTGCAGCCTGGGTGAGGAGCCTGTCTCTGAGCAGGGTTTAATCCTCAGGGGCTGCTGTGCTTCCAGCTGGTGCCCGTGGCCTCGCTGACAACCAGTTTCCTTGGACAGGCCAAGGTCACAGCTTGCCGGTAGAAGAGGGTTAACCATCAACTTCTATTGGCGCCCTGCAGTTTGCACAGGATCAGCTCCTGCCCCAAGGAGGTGCCCTTTGATACTCCTCAGGCCAAGCAGGTGACAGCTCGCAGCGGAGCAGGATGCTGCTGCTGATGTGAGTGCCCGTGTTGCCATCTGCTGTGTGCTCTGTGTTGGGAGGAGCGCTTCAGGAAGGACAGCAAGAGGTTAAGGCTGGCTCTAATGGTGACTAATGGTGCAGGACTCTGCTATCTAGTTAGGTGTGTAGGCACACACCAGGTTCCACCAGATAGGATCGCTTACCTGGAAGCAGCATTCCAGCACCCAGCAATAAACCTGACAGCCGCACAGACTGACTCACCTGATTCCTCAGTGATCTGCCGGGTGATCTGCGCCCACTGCTCAAGTAGAGGCAAACCACACAGGCAGGGGCTGATCCTATCCCATGCAGGGCACCTGTTCCGGGGTGTGTGGGGACATGCACGTCTCATGCTGTTGCTGAGGGGCTGTGGGTGCTCCTGCTGCCTTGTGATAAACTCCAGCTCCTCACCAGGGGCCATGTTGTCTACCCTTGCCTCCCAGGGAGCTGCCGTGTCCTCAGCAAACACCAGTTTGGCAGCACTGTATCCATTTGAGCTACCTTTCCATAAGAAGGGAAGGGCCATTACTGCAGGGAGCTGATTACAAAGCACCTGTAGGACTCTGCTCCTATGAGCACACGTGGCTGTGCACAGCTTGGTGCTGTCCTGCTGTGTCACTCCTGTGCTCTCCATGGCCCATTTGGCCAACTTAGGCCATTCTCAAGGCAGTCACTGGCTTCCCTGGGGTTGACCAGTGCAAATGCAGCATGGTTTCAGGCAGGGAAGCATGGAGAATGTCACTGATAGCATGGGAACCGTGTGGCTTCTCAAATAGGTTTTAATAGCATAGGGCAAAGCCAAAGTGGTTGTTCCACCTAAAACATGCCTTGTCCACAAAGGCAGCCTGAGACTTTGCTAATCCTATGACAAATAATCCCATGTTCGGGCAGGTGAATGCTCTCTCACCAGGCAGTCAGTTGTGGGGTGGTGGTGTTAGTAAGCGCGCTATAGGCACTTTGGCAGCACCATGTCATTCATTGTATATTGTCAAACACCTCACTGGGTGCAAGTGGAGTTTTCCCAGATAACACTATGGAAACTCATTCCTACGTAACGCTGTTGTGCTGTGGGAAACACCAGCACAGGAGGGAGGCAGCAGCCTGCCCGATGCCAAGCACTGACCCCACCAGCGCGCCCTGCCCCACGCACACCTGCCAACCCCTGCGCAAGCCCTTGGCTCAATTGCTCTTCTGTCCCTTTCTGCTCGCTCAGGTTATGCTCAATGCCTGCACTCGTAGCCAGAAGCCCTGGTCTTGACGTTCATTCTGCCCCTGAAGTACCTGTCCTCTTACCTGCCAAACCCACACTGGAGAGGTTCTCATGAAATCCCCTTGGAAACAGCATACACAGTTCCTGTACACAGAAGGAAAGGACTGCTGAGGGCATCACGCAGCCCACAGACCCATCCCTGGGTTCCTGCCCCTGAGGACACATGATGCTTGTGTTAAGTCTTGTTGGCGCTCACACGATTCCTGCTGGTCCGTAACATAGCTGTTGTCTCTGCAAACAGCATTCACTGCTGGATGGGGGGTGCTGCCCTGAACCAAGTGCAGGCAGAGGTCACCTCAACAGATTAAAGATGTTGGATTAAGAGCAACAAGGCACACTGATCCTGTAGCTGGCTCCTCTTCCCTGGGAGCAGAGGTAGGTGCCCATCTCTGCAATTCCAGTATTCTGACTATGACGGCAGGTTTCCTTTTGCCTTTTTGAGAACAGTGCTGCCACCATATAAAGAACAGTGAAAGTTACAGGGCATCTCCCTCCCCCAGTTCACCTTCCAGAAGAACCCCTTAAATGTAATTCCTCCTGAAACACAATCACTGCTCATCCCTGCAAAAGGGAGCTATGTGGTTTACTCTTCATTGTTTACCTAAGAAACCCATGAGCTGTGTTTTCCAGGATCTAACGCTTTTGGGAGGGGGAACCAGAATGTTAAATGGAATTGCTCTTTTCCCTCTCAAGAAGCTGAGGTGTAGTGGAGCCCTGCTTAGTGTCTGCTGAACAGATCACACTGCTATCGACAACATGCTCTGGGCTATGCTGCAGTACAACTAAAGCCAGGCAAAACTGAGCTCAGCAGCCTTCTGCAGGATATAGTGCAGAAGCAGCTGTCAGCTCGAACTGTCATGCACCTGCCATCGGATCAGGGGGAATAGCCTCCATCCCACTTGGCAAAAAAGGTCAGTGAGAACCCCAAGCGCTGCTGCGCACCCCACTGCTGCATGCCTGCGTTTGCAGAAGCCATGTGCCAGCCCACAGCAAAGTGTATCATCAGGCTGATCCCACAAAGTTGAAGGCACCTGGTGGTGCAATGGGAAGGAAAGCTCATTAGCAATTAGGTCACTTGTAGCATCCCATTTAGTGTTCCTCAAGGGAGGAGTTAACATCAAACCACCTCCAGCAAGAATGGCCCTACTTAAAGGCCATTTGTATGCAAAGGAACTGTCAGTGAGTGGTTATTTGAGCAGCCCTAGTCAGGTCTAATTCCCAAGGACACCAAATGAGCTCTGGCACTGGCTCCCCACACATTTATGAGTCACTGTCACACAATGAAGGCCAGGGACTGGTCCAGGGAATGGAGGGTCCTTAACTCATACCACTGGGGCTCCTTCTTTCATACGGGAGAGAAGCTGCCCAGCACCAGCTGCTTGTGAGGGGGACTGAAACCAGACGCTGTACAGAAGACACACTTCACCTTTGACTTTAATTAAAATAGAGTTTATTAGCTTTTCTTTTAATACAAACATGAGAAAGGAAAAACCACCTGAAGATGTAGCGTTATTTTCAAAATTGAACTGTGATCAATACCTGAAGTGCCAAGTTCCATGGATCTGGGAGCCAGGGGCTGGCCCGTTTGCACACCACAAAAGGCTGTATGCATCATCTGAACAGCTGGGTGCAGCCAAACTGCTGACCGCACTCCTGCAGCCCCACTCTCAAAGGCAAATGGACTTGCTGCTGTTCAGTGTAAGTTTCTGGGCCTTGGCTGGAAGAGGAAGTGCACAAAACCCGTGCCAGTCGGAGGGAGATCTGCTCCTAGGACTAACTGCCTAGAATCTATCTGAATCCAAGAAGGGAAGATACTACAAAGACCTGTGACAGGAAGAGTCTAATAATACTTATCCTGTTTAGAGTTCAGTTTCAGAGCCTGAAAGTAAGCTCCATTCCAAAGTCTCAGAAAGAGCAAAACCCAAGCCTCTAGAGCAGCTGCACAAGATAAAATTCACTTTGGAAACAAAAATAAAAAACAGGGTTTATAGAAAGCTTTTCATAATTCTCAATTGAACTCAATATTTTCCAATCAATCATCTACCTGGTCAGGTAGTCCAGGATTCGCAAACTCATCACTGCCTCATTATGAATGTAAATCCCTCCCAGGAAACAAAAACCCAAGGAGAGCCAGATGGATGCACAGTATCAGCTTTAGGAACTCCACTGTATATAGCACAAGAGATATGCAGTAGAACTCAGAGAAGCAGTGCTGCACACACGCCATTCACCACTGGATTGCTACACTGTTGGGATGGTGACGATGTTTCCAGACCAACTTTCTCATTCAATGCCTCAGAAAAATGTACAGATTGCGCCTCTTCCAGAGCAATACAAGGATTAGAAAATGAGAGAAGCACCATAATTCACAAGAAATGCAGCATGGACCCTATATACTTGAACAATATATAAACCCATATCTCTGCTCCCAGTCAAAACATTCAAAGTCTTTTGACAATGCCTACTGAAGTTGTGGGTGCAGAGCTGGAATTCCTTCCTTCTGGGCGGCTTCTTGGTTATGAACAGATCACCAACAATAGCAGCTTTTAGGAGCCAAACCAGGGAAAAACCATCAACGTGTGTCTATGCTACTGTTTTCAGCTCCAGAGTGGCTTTATACTCTCAGAGTCCCATGTTAACACTGCATCGACCCAAAATACAAATGCAGTGAGACTCTGGATGCCAGGGAGAGGAGGGCAGAACATTGTAACTACAGTCATGTGGTTAATGTTTAAATTCTAAAATTTAAAACTACTTATTATTAAAAACCTCAAGAGTTCACAGCTATAGGCCTACATAGTAAGCAAACATCTGTGGGGGGATAGAAGGAGAGAAGTTTGTTTTTGCACCTCTGGATACATAAGGAGGAGGAGAGAGTCGATTTGACAAAGGTCTTGTCTTTTTCACCAAGTATGCTCCTCAAGCTCTGGGCTCCCTTGGCTAGTTTACCCTCCTCTCCTCCTCTTGCTGGAAGACAACATCACCACTGGCTTGTGTGCATGGAGTGGTGGTATTCCTTCGATTCGCATGGATGCTGGTTCACGGTGCTGCACCTTTCTCTCTCCTCAGGAGAGGATGGCATTAGAACGGCGGATACCAACTAAGTTATCAGCACTGAAAGATCGTCTCATAGCAGCTTTTGACAAGTCTTTGTATTTGTCTTCACACAGCCGGGAGATAGCCTGGATACCATGCACAGATACAAAAGGAAAAGTATACATTAGAAAAGTTTGGTCATTTCAAGGGAGCTTTTTACAAGTGCAGTGCCAACACGGCAGGCACTCTATAGCAGTCACACTACTTTGTTACCTAGAATGAGAGTCAATAAGAACTACTTTGGAGGGAAAATATTACAGGGGTCTGTCCCCATGCTAACAGAACCCTATCCATCAGGAAGCAAGACGAGCTTCCTCGAAGCGAGTGGTTTCCACATCCAAGTATCTTCATTCTTTTACCAGTCTCACTGTCTAATGGAAAACTTGGATCCATTTCACACTCATGAGTCTGTGGAAGTTATGTTCAAAACTGCACCTAGGAGCTAGGTCTGGTGCACGCAGCACCACAGACATTTTAACAGTACAATAATGCACACACAGCCATTTCTGTAAGAGAAAAGGGTGAAACTGGAAAGGTTTCTGCACTCCCTCGGGCACTGTGTCCTTGGCCATTCAGTGCACATGAGCCTAGCAAATGACGCTCTACTCAGGTGTCCCTTTTCCCTTTACCTTCTCTACACCTTGTCCCCAATTTGCTCTTCCTGGGGTCACTCACATAATCATGCTCCTTAAGAGGTCTGAGAAGGGAGGGCAGCTCACTGCTCAATGTCACAGCAATAGCCATGGCACTTCGATGCAGCTATTAAATACCAGCACATGCGGACAACTTACTTAGTATTTAACTGCTTTTCCACCATTTACTGGCTTGCTTCTGCTCTGCTTACCTAGCTAGTCAAGCAGCCTTTATGCTGGTGCAGCTGTTCTAGCAACAAGCCTCATTATTTAAATCCTAATAACACATGGTTGACCAGAAAACACCGTGGGCTCTCCCCTGCAAGGCCTATTTCTGATAGGAGCCTTCAGGCATTATCTATGCAAATAAATAAATAAGGATACCTGTAATAACAGGCTGAACCGAATTTCAGTCCTGAACATTTACCTCCATTAATAATTTACCACCTATCACCAGATGAACTTTCAGAGTCCTGCCATCAGCTACAAGCCTACACCTTCCCTTTAAGACAGCACCCATTCAGCGCAGCCCTGTGTTCTGGAAGTTCAAAAGGTGAAAAGCACTCTGAGCATGAATAAACTTATAAGTGTGGTTTAAAATAATTATTTACATTTATTTCTGCCGACCTTCTGGAGGCATGCATTTGGCTCGAGAGGGGCATTCCTTAAGACACTGGCTGCATGAGCTCCCGGTGCAAGACCAGACAGACTCTCCATCCTGTTTTAATGCTAGGACATCAATCATAAAGCAACCTGTGTTGACATATTTAGCCCCAGTCGCCCATATGGTGTAAATCACTCTTCAATCCCTGGAATACTAATTTACTGCTTCATACGGGCTCCTATCGACTGCTCGTGTGCTTCTACTCAAAAGGCAGAATTAAAAATTTTAGCAAATGGTTCAAATATTTAGCACATTTAGAATTAAACCCCCAAATCTCCTATACACATGCATTAGTAAATACATTATGGCAAATCACACACTGTACTGAAAATTACTCTGGTTTTAAATACCAAGCCCCCAAATGCTAGCAAAGAAGAAACAAAACAGGCTCACAATCTGTAAATCATCCACTTATGCCTGGGCACCGAGCAGTTCAGTAAACAATTTCCTGTGGAATATGAACTACCCTACAACCACATTTACAATTAGTGACAGTGTTAGCTTAAAGTGCAAGTAACACGGGTGAGACAAAGCAGAAGAGTTGCACTGCTTAACTTTAAATAGAGGAATTTGTAGGCATATCATACCTATCATTCCAAAGGACCACGAGGAATCACACTTATTCCCAAAGTTCAGCCACTTCTGCTGAAATAAAACCTGGCACTTGGCAGAATCATTGGGGGTGGACAATGGAACAATGTAAGCCAAGAATACTGTAGCACACCCCTCTTTGAAAGGGGCTATGGTATCAGTGTACACAGGGCCTGCGGTAATGCCTTTGTTGAAAGGTCAACAAAACAACACGCAGAGTCATCAATTAAACCTGGACAGATGAAAGGTTGCACTGATCCAACACGAAATTTTGCCTGGGAACACAGGTAATTTAGCTATTTCCAAAATGTCTGACACATCTCCAGCAACGAGGAAAACGACTCTGCAAGAGTACGAGCCTTCGTACCAAAGAAGGCTGCGGGGACTCACACAAGGCAGCCTTTCCCATTGAGCAGAAAGGGCCAGTAATGTGTATTTACACTCCTCTGGGCATTCTGAAGGACTCCTAAGAAGGGGCTATTCCAAGAGTTTATCTTAAAACAACATTTCTTTGCAAAGGTGAGGTTCTGGAAGTTGTGGAAAGAAACGTATTATTTCTGCAGCTGTCCCTAGACAAATGGTTTATTAAACCATGAGAGCAGTTAAGAGTGCTCCCTCTAAATCTAAAAGCAGCTGTGCAGTGGGATGCAGTGGGAAACCTTCAGCTGGTAGTATTTAGAAAGGTCTGAGTGTGACTGTCTCTAGGTGCTTGGAATACAGACTGTGGCCAGGGAAGGACAGACAATCCATTACATGTGACACTAATCCTTTCAATCTGAAGTAGCCTAGCTGAGCTACAGTTCCCAAAATAACATCCATTTTACTTTGTGATCTGCTAGACTTCCGTAACCTCCGTCTCTTCCTTTCCTTGGAATACTAGCTTAGCCCAGGCATGGTTTTAGAAATGGTAACTGTAGTCATAAAGGGGTTAAATTAGCCTGTAATACACTAATTTAAAAGCTTTTTAGTTTTTCTAACTGCCACTTAACATGATTAGCAACAGATGCTCTTACTACACATACAGAGTCCCCTGCTCAGGCAATCTCAGACCATTACCTCCAGTTTCTGTGCTCTCTCTTTACTGAGAGGCTCCAGCAGAAAGCTCAGGTTATTGTCATCGGCTAGAGAGCGAAGATCAAAGTAATATTTGGCGTAAACACTGGCAGGAACATTGATATTAAACTGCAGTAGCTCCAAGAAGTGTCTTTCCATCTCGTTCCTAGGAGGTGTAAGGGACAGAAGACAAAGGGAAGAAAGATTGTTGATTTTAGCCGGCTGAAAACACTGAAGAGACCTCAAGCTTGGTTTTAAAACCAGCAACTCTGAAACAGTCATCGAGAGCTCTGCCTTATTAGTTTTGAGAGAGCAGTGCTCAAAACAAGGTGCAGCTTTTGAGTCCTGGCACCTCCGGCTCAGAGAGAAAGGTAGTGCCCTGTCGTGCACTCGCTCGGCTGACCGGGGAGGTTCATTCTTTGGAGTTCCATTAGTGCAGCTGTACAATTCATGTGCCATTCTCACTCTCGCACGGCCCCACACTATAGTGATCAGATGAAAGGAATGATGTATGCTGTTTATTAGCTCTGAAGAACTTGCAGACATTTTCACCAGGCTGATAACAGGAAGGGGGTTTATTGAAGTAGAGGCGGACTAACAAAAGGAGTAGGCAGATCACCACGGCAACAAATGGATCTATGAAGAGCTGCTGCTATTATCTCACAGAAAAAAGCCTCTTGAAGCAACATGGATTCATCTCCAATAAATAAATAAATAAGCAGCATTAGGTGGGAGAAGGAATTTTCTCCTCAATAGCATTAGGCAGGATAACAAAGTACTATGTCAAAGGGCACTGTCCAGTTTTTACTCACTCGTCTGTTTTCAGTGGGCAAAACATTTGGAGGAAAGTGGGGAGAGCGCCATGACATGCAAAAGCCTCCTTCAGCTACTGTACTGTGGTTAGCTACGTCAGAGGTGTTCCACAGAGGAAAAACCCAATGGTTTACACGCTAACCAAAAAGAAACAGGCGGTACCCAAACCAAGCAGTTCAGTTCAACGCTAACTCAACAGAATTTAGCTGTACAGGCCAACTGGGAATACACCAGAAGGTAAGCCGCACAAATTCAGTGCCAAGGTTGTTCTTGCTTTTAGGGAGCTTTTAGAATAGATGTTTTACCTATTAGAGGAGGGCAGATAAATCAAGGAAATTATAACATTATTATTAAATACAGGTTGTGTCCTGTACTGGCTGGCGGGTCTCAATATGAATAGCAGCTTTGTGCTTGTTTCTAGCACAGTGGATTCGAGTAGCATTGAACCTAGTGCCAAAATTAATTTCCTGTTCATATGGTCATAAGCCTATAGAAATGTAAATCAGATAATGTTTTGATGATCAGCTGATTTACCCTATGAATAAATGCTCTTCACTGCCCCTTTTGTACTCACTAGGCTAATACATTTTAATTCTTTAAAAATACAATTCTTCATTGGATTAACAAGTCTATTAACAGTGGTTTAAAACCTGGCAGAGGATAATACCCATGTGTTTTCTGTGCCTTATTTACAAATACATGTAGCCAAAAGAATGAACAGCGAGTGTCTCCTTACAGGCAATCATAGCAAGATTAGCAGCTGCACGGTTAATTTTTCAGTGATTATGAATTCACCCTCATCAAAGCAAGCAAGTTTTCACAAAGGATGACTTCCAAAACGCTATTTATTTAATTTCCTTTGATTTTTTTCCCCATTAGAAATAAGTAAAACAAACAAAAACAGAGACACAACCCCCCCCCCCCCAAAAAAACAACCAAAACAAAACCCCCCACCCCGTTTCAGTAAAAAACCACAACAAACTACCAAGAAAGGGCTTGTGATAGAAAAAAAGAAGATGAACACTTTACCTATGTTGAGTAGGAAGAGGCGAAGGCAAATGAACTCATCTGCTGGTTGTGAGGTATGGATCACGTATCCTTTAACAGAATTTAACCCACTAACAGTTTTTTGAGAACAAGGTGCACCAATGCTGCCTGCAGAAGAGGTGCCTGGCTCGGACACATTCACACACAGATTTGCAAACTGCATAAACTAAACCAGATCTAAACCCTTTCAGCAACTCCAGAAGGGTGTTTTACTTCCACGCTTGGCTTGCAGTGGCTCAACAAGAGTACCCATCAGGTTAGTGAGATCGTTATAGATACACAGAGCCAAGAGGAAGATTCACAGACAGTTCACAAACAAAACTTGCCACCAGTCCTTTACTGCACAGGAATGGCCCACCCAGGGAGTGATACCAGCTTGAGTCCTGCCAAGCAACCTTTAAGCTGGGAGCCGCTAGTGTTTTGGGTGGATTTTTTTGCAGCATCACCAACCATCTCCAGTGTTAGAAGGAACTCCTTTGCCAATTGTTTTCTTTCAGTAACACTTGCATTCAGAATACCTAATGCTCACCATCAAGTGACTAGTTTAAAACATACTGGAAGTACTAAAGCTGACAATTAACTATAGTACCGGCTATTAACTGAAAGCAGACTTACAAACTTAATCTTGCTGAGTATTTTAAGCAGTTTTCCAATGTTCCAGTTATGGTGATGTTATCCAACCCAGGAGCAGTGGAGTCTGCCAAGCTGCAGCAGTGTGGGGCCTGAGATGGACACCACGTGTCCACTGTCAGTAAGGGGTTGTAGAGTTTCTGCCCATACGTAAATTCAAAGGTCTAAATAATTTCAAATGAGATGGGATTACAAAAATCCCATCTTCAAACTGGAGTAAAAAATATGCCTAAATTCCACCTATTTTCTTTACCTCCATCACTGCTTTGAAAACAGAAGTACTGACAATTGCAGGAGACCAGGCGTAGGCAATAGAGAATAAACATCCTGCTTGTTACAGATATTTTCAGTGCTATCAATTTGATTTGTCCCAAATAGGGCTAGAAGAGGAGACATCAAAAAGGGCAAGATGTATACTCCAGCACTCCTAGCATCACTGACCCCACTTCAGCCATTTCAGAGTAATTTGCAGCAACACTTCAAGTATGTTCCTCAGACAGATGAGCACTCTGAGCCAGGTTGAGTGAAGATGCACATTGTATAAAACCACTAATTATGCTTTCCTGGAAGCAGGGTTGGCATAGCCCTGCATTTGGAGACAAAGAACTCCCAGGCAAGGGGTAGGTATAAAACAAGATACTGTATTTGCAGCCTGTGACATGAAATAACTTGAATAACAAAAAGTGTTTTAGTGCAGGTAACTAACTCCCCCATTATTAGAAATGCTGTCCCACCCCCAAAGGGAAGAAAACTGGATACTCCTCCTCCTAGAGAGTCCCAGATAAATAATTACTTACTGTATTTTAAACGTTAGCTTTAGGCTGAATCCAAGGAAGAGAGCCTGGGGCAAGAAGAGACTCTCACACAGGCAGCCTTCCGGCACTGTGTGCAAACCTCTGCCACCTCAGACTGCTCCTGTACTAGAACTGGCTGTTACTACATAGGCCTGGACACATGCTCAGTTACAGCACAGCAGCATGATTAAACTCAACCCTACATAAAACATATGAAGATTATTAAGGCCAGAAAGCCTGATACTAAGCTAGCCTTCTAGCAGTTCTACCACTGAGGTAACAACACAAATAGGGGCAGAAGCTGGCAAATAGAATTAAAACAGTAATACTGACATCTCAAAGCTGTCAGACACAGAACTTTGCAAGAAGGAATTTAACACAAAATCTAATGGCCAAATCCACACCACATAAGCATGCCTCCAGCCTGTAGTATGAGCCTGGAGCCACAAGGATGAACATCCTCTGAAACCACAGAAATCGTAGGGCTTAAGGCACCACGACAAGACAGCAGATTCAAAATTCCTAAAAAGCTGAAATCTACACCTGAGACAGGGATATATACAAGGATCAGCCTTACATAAACAAGCAGTAGTAAGACTGAGGATTTTGTTCTCAGCACTGTACACATGTCCAAGAGCTCATCCAAAGAGGATGAGCTGTAGCAGCAGCTGGATGTAACACATGCAATGACAGATCCCAACACAAATGACACCTGCCTGCCAGCAGCAGCAGCTAGGAATTCATACCTTGAGATATTTAGGCCTTAGCTGGATACAAGTCATGGCTTACCCTGCAGTTTTTCAAATTCTACACCAGACAAGGCAGGGAACAAACTGAGTTCACTTTGTGTTTTTCTTCCACAAAAGAATGCTGATCAGACTATGAACTGGGCACTTCAGAGTTACACCAATGCAGAAAAACCAAACTGGAAACAAGCAGCCAGCCCCATGGCTCATCACTTGGGGAAAGAAGGTACAGAAAACTAACTGCAAAGTTACTCACCCAAGTCATTAGAAATATTAATACAGATTTGTCTCAAAGTAGGGTTATGCAAAGTTTCCTAGGTTAAGAAAGGGAATGAGGCCAGACACCAGATATACATCATGTACCTCTATCATAGCACCAAACATTTTACTGCATGATCCCAAAAATTGCCATTAAAAAAAACAACCCAACCCACCAAAACAAACAACCTCAAACCCCAAAATCCCCACCACTGCAGATTAGCCAAACCTTGCAACTTACATGTCCTCAACAGTGATGTCCTTCAGTATTTGGCAATAATCCACATTCCACACAGCTTGATCATCCCAGACTTTAGAAGCCAGAAGAATAGCTCCTAGGACTATCCTCTTCCAGTTACTAGGGCATATGTCAATCTCTGCATAGGTTAAAAGCCTTTCCAAATACACCTGTAGAAAGGGAGAAAAAAAACCAAACAAACAACAAACAAAGTTTTATGTGTGCAATTAGGACTGAGTTCTGAGCAGCAAGCATGACAGTCCAATATTACTATTTCATCCCATTACCATAAAGTATGTCAAAGTAAGTATTAGTCATCGGTGTTGGGACCGGCCTTGTTCAACATCTTCGTCGCTGACATGGACAGTGGGATTGAGTGCGCCCTCAGCAAGTTTGCCGACGACACCAAGCTGTGTGGTTGGGTTGATACGCTGGAGGGAAGGAATGCCATCCAGAGGGACCTTGACACACTTGTGAGGTGGGCTGATGCCAACCTCATGAGGTTTAACCATGCCAAGTGCAAGGTCCTACACCTGGGTCAGAGCAATCCCAGGCACAGCTACAGGTTGGGCAGAGAAGAGATTCAGAGCAGCCCTGAGGAGAAGGACTTGGGGGTGTTGGTCAATGAGAAAATGAACATGAGCCGGCTTCAGTGTGTGCTCGCGGCCCAGAAAGCCAACCCTATCCTGGCTGCATCAAAAGGAGTGTGACCAGGAGGTCGAAGGAGGTGATCCTGCCCCTCTACTCTGCTCTTGTGAGACCTCACCTGGAGTATTGTGTGCAGTTCTGATGTCCTCAACATAAAAAGGACATGGAACTGTTGGAACAAGTCCAGAGAAGGGCCACGAGGATGATCAGGGGACTGGAGCACCTCCCGTATGAAGACAGGCTGAGGAAGTTGGGGCTGTTCAGCCTGGAGAAGAGAAGGCTGCGTGGAGACCTCATAGCAGCCTTCCAGTATCTGAAGGGGACCTATAGGGATGCTGGAGAGGGACTCTTCATTAGGGACTGTAGTGATAGGACAAGGGGTAACGGGTTAAAACTTAAACAGGGGAAGTTTAGATTGGATATAAGGAGGAAATTCTTTCCTGTCAGGGTGGTGAGGCACTGGAATGGGTTGCCCAGGGAGGTTGTGAATGCTCCATCCCTGGAGGTGTTCAAGGCCAGGTTGGACGTGGCCTTGGGTGATATGGTTTAGCGTGAGGTGTCCCTGCCCATGGCAGGGGGGTTGGAACTTGATGATCTTAAGGTCCTTTCCAACCCTAACGATTCTATGATTACTACCTGTACTTTAGAATCCAAACTTTCAGGATTTACAGATTCCATATTTTATTATCACATAAGAACTGGACCACCAAGATAATACAATAAAGGTACTGGAGAATAAGTTCTGAGCAAGCAATGAGCACTGTTGTTTCAGGGAGACACTGACAGGGTTCTTTGCATCACCGAGTCATACAGTCATTGACAAGTTTTCATTAGGGCCTATCTAGGATAGTAAATCACTCAAGATCACACTTGCCTTTCATCACCTTTAAGGTTCAGAACTTGTAGCTTAATAGGAAGTGCTAAAACCTGCACTGTGATCTGTAGTCATGGGACAAAGATGCATTAATTGCTATCTTCCCACAATGAAGGGTGTTATAGTGCTATTCTACTTCATTCGGAAAAGAACAGACTTTAATCCTTCACCTACAACAGCGTCACCCTCTGCTTTCATCTACATCACCAACTGCTTAGATAAATAGTGAAAGATACCCAAGGCTAAAGATATATCTTGGTCTTTTACTTATTCCTCCCATGTACTCTCAGATCAGCCCACAGACATTGAATCAGTCCCATCCTTAAAAGTCTATTTTTAGAAAAAAACTATTTCACACCTTTGTAATGAACACCACAGTAATCTGCACTTTCAAATTTGGATAGCTGAATTTAGCGTTCTATTCCCTCAATTAAGTCCAGATAAACTAGTGGGTGCAGGCCTAACGGCAGGATCAATCTTTATTACTAGGGTTTTCCCACTTTTCTTTCCATCCTCTGCTTGTAGCCTTCTAGTGGACTAAAGGTGTTCCTATAGTAACAGAGCCATCTAGCGGTGAAATCCACTTTAACTCTCTTTGTAAATAGCTGGCTAGATTGCACAGTGTCAGCTACCATCTTGTACTGTTAAAATTGCACCCACGTCTTTGAAAAAGCAAAAATGTCTAAGTACTTTTAGCGTTTCTAACTATTCGGCCCTTTCAATTTCTTACTGCCTTATTAAAGAGAGTCCTTCAAGCTGAGTTTGCTTAATTTCTGTATTGTCTTCTGGTGACAGTTCTGCTCTCCTTTCAGACTGTTCTTCAGCAAGAAGCCACAACGGAGACTGAAGGCTAGTATGCAACATAGCGCAGTTTAAGAAATGCCTAATGCAGCAATTATACAGGTTGTGTTTTTTTCTTTCCCTTCATACACAATATTTGTATATGCATGCATATATTGGTGTGTATATACATAGTCAGCATTGCAATCTTTTATATCCATCTTGCTTTCTAAAAATCAAACAACAAACTGTAGTGAGATGATTTTCTTACAAATGTTCTTAAGTCCCAAGTACCTCCATGGGGAAAAAAATCTGTAGACTCTTTGGTTGAATAAAAAAAAAAGTTGATGGAAAGGTTAAAATAGTTGAAGACCTTAATAATGAGAACATTTGCCTCCTGGAGTTCCTACACTACTGGTCCTCAACCCCTTCTTCGGCACTCCTACTTGCACTGTTCTGGTTAATAACAAACTCAAACTCCTGTCTTCCCTTCCACACAACTGAAATAAAAGTTGTCTTTGTGTCTGATCTCATTACAACCCACTGTTTATGGTGGTCCCGCTGTTCTGCCTTTCTCGAGGTTGTTCAACAAGTTACACGTTATGAAACAGTGTGACTGGACAAGTAATTAAGCCTTACATATTCATATATAGAAAAGTAAGTTCCTTTTTAATTAACCACTTCTGTGACTACTTAGAAATCTTCTCTAATGAACTCACTTGTACAGTGCCTTCATTATTAACAAGGTTTCATGAGATACTGTAACAGTTTAAATGTCAGTTTGGCCCAGTTCGCTCATTGATGGGAAGAGCAAAAAAGTCTTCCAAAAGCTCCATTTCAGTAATCAGGCATCCCTTACCAGTGTCACTATTGCACATTCAGCCGTCAGCTGTGCAGCACTGAAAAGCGTCCGAACAAACCGGTAGATGTGCTTGTGATCAGGATCATGCTTGTAGTAGTCATCTGGAACTTCTTCCCGCTGAAAAAAAGTTCTCTCAATTACTGAGAATCTAGCTTACTTAACATTGACTTTAAACAAGAGCCACACATGCTTGGTTCTTATCACGGAGTAGAAGCAGGAACAACATGAGCAGGATCCCTCTTGCATAATTCCTGCACTATGACCAGTACAAAAGCTGGAAGTATGTTTTTCCTGGCTGGAACTGAGGAGGAAAGGACTGGTATTTGCAACTAAGCTCTCTGATGCTGGTAACTTGGGGTTTGTTATTTCTGGTATTAGGGTTAATAGAGATTTGGACTCCTTGTGACTGAATCTTTAAGGGTGTTTAAAGATGTCTTCCATGTAATTAATCTTTCTGAAGGAGCTGTAGGTTCTCAGCCAAAACCCCATTGCTACAGAAACGAACAAACCATTTTTATCTTTCCCCTCATAAGTACGACATACAGCCCTTACTATATTTCTGTCTGTATATTGCAGTAAGATCGAAGAGACCTTTAAGTGTTTCCTAAAGGACACAAGGATTTTCCTCTATTCATACTCATTAAATGGGAGGTAGACTGTATCACAGGATCAAAAGATGTCAGGTTGGTAAATAAAGAAATGAAATTGTCTGACAGGGTTCATCTTAGATTAGATAAACAATTTTCCATGTGAAACAACAGATTCAGGTAGTCAAAACTGTTTTGGATCGGACTTCTCTCTTGAAGCACCACAGTCCATACAGGAACTCTTCCACACAGCTCTTCAGAAGTTGATCATTATTTTCAATGAGTAAAGAGTTGTATTTATTCAGTGTACAATTCCTAGCACAATGGGTCACACTTAGGGATGACACTCTAACAAACTTGGAATAACTGCTAAATCAGGGAGATACACCAAGCTGCATTCACTCAGGTAAGTCCCTCAGCAAACCCAATTTTTAAAGCCTAGAGCTTTGCTAAATTAATTCCAAATGAGAAACAACGTAAATGGTTCTGCAGGACAGTCATTAAGCTGGTAGTGCTCAAACTGGACACTTTACTCTTAAGCTTGCCTTGTGTTATGAGGTTTTGCATCTTAAAGACTGCCTTAAAAGGTGTACCAGTACCAGTCACATTAGACTGTACCAGCTTTAACATTTTGCTTTCAGCCTTTTTAAAGACCAAACTCACTGTCTCCTACTTGGCAAGATGCTTCATGGACTATGTTCTCCCGTTTGCAGTCATTTAAAAGGTTAGGCACATTAACCACGTCTTCCTAAATAAATAGGAAAGACTTTTAATTGAAGTAGTGTTGAAGAGGGGAAGAAAGTACTCAGACAAGAAAGTCTGGATACAAAATATGCAAGACTCATCAGGTGCTTGCTTTCTGTTTATATTCCAAAACATAGAAAACCAAATTTACTTTGCAACATTCAGAAAAACCTGCTCATGATCTAGGTGGTATCAACAGTCCAGAGAACACTGTTTGCACTGTGTATTACATACACAGATACAATTTAAGATCTATTTGATTGCAACCTAGTGCCAAGACATTTTCGACTTAAACAATACAAATCCAAGATGTTAAAAACTACGTGTGTTGATACACATTCAGAGGATCAAAAAGTTACTTACTGTGAGAGGATGAGACTTTTCATCAAAAATATCCAATGATCTGTCAGAATCTCTACAAAGTAAAAATCTCTGGTTTAGCAACAGGAATTATTTGGTAATGCTATGCCCCACTACAAAGTATTATTCATTAAAGTGGATAAAGAGATACACTTCATAGTTCAACTTTTCCTGTAATATGATATGAAGTTAACTTGTAGTTTTGCAAAGCATTTAATGATGAGATCTTAGAGCTGAATATGTAAGAAGCTAAATAATGAATAGCTATCCATGTTCTCAGATTATGCTTGGTACAGTTCTCACTTAAAATACAAAAACGGCCTCAATAATGGCATTTACTTCAAAAAGGCAGCTGTAATTTTGAAGCATACACTGTAACTAGCTATAATGGCAAGGGTTATTTGTGCATGGGACTGAGTGTTCATTCACACATCAATACTGATCTATCCCTCTGTATTCAGGAAAAACTAAACAAAGTCCAAACGCTGATTTGTGGTGAATTAAGTGTATTTTCTGTGCTCCCCCTGTTTTGTCTTTTTAGGCTTCATTCTCAATGCAGTGTTGTGCCACTGGATGGGTGTATTACTGACCCTTCTATATCAGCTGAAGAGGGGGTACAAAGAGGAAGCAGATACTACATGAAGTGCAAGATTTTTCAACTAGCTGTTACTGAAGTGACCGAGACCATATCACCCCTGGCTCAAAAAGAAAGTTGTATTTCAGAGAAAAAAAAGCTCACTTACCTGTTCTTTATATGGTAGAATATTGCTAATGTTACACTAAAAAAGAAGAAAGAGAAAAAAAAAGACTTAAAGCATATTCCGTGCACGTTATTTCACTGAATGTTCAGAATCCATTACGTACTGGCTTACTCTCACATTCATTTACCTGCCTGAAGGGAAGCTGGCCAAATTAAATTTGCTAGCCAAACTGCTCTTACATTCATTGTACAGATACTTGTGCCACAAAATAAATGTTATGCCACATTTTAAACATACACCTTCATTGCCTGATGAAACGTAAAAGGCAACGTTTATTGGAAATGTGGACTATTCACAACTAAAATACAATAGAAGTTCTGTTTGGTGTTACATGCATGACTGTAGAGATTCTGCTAATGTTTTAACTCTGCATCCTGGCTGTCTATTTTAGGCACTGTCTAAAAAATAGGGCAAATAATAAAGATGATACTATGCCAACATAATCCAAGAAGGAAAGAACAACAGATCTCGGTCTCTGCTGAGTCACGTAAGGCAACAGATTCCATATTGATGCTTATCTAATGTGGCCAAATTTCACATTCTTTACTGGCAGTGACAACAGGAACACGGCCATCACAGGAATCCATCATAGGCAAGCTCTGATCTGTTACCAGCTGTAGACCACTTTGAAACGGCACAAGCACCATCTTTTAAGCACTTTCTTCTCTAGAACAGGAGTGACACGCTAGATACCTTTGTTTGAAATCAAATTTTAAAGCTACAAATCAACTCAGACATTTCCAAACTTTACTAAACTGTTACAACAGCAAAGCTTTCTGGGCCTGAAGCTACTTTTCTTTCTTTCCCTTCAAGCACAGTAAATTTCTCTTCTCAGTTCTTGGCTGTTATTGTCTATGCACAAAGAACTGACTCTGTGGTACCCAGAACAACAGGGCAAACAGCCATTTCCACTGGGGAACCAAGAAGACTAATCAATTATCAAACTCACTTACGTAAAATAACTGATACACAAAGAACAAGTAGAATGCCTACAACTAAAACCAGCAACATACCGTTATCCACAACTAGAGGGCAGGCTAATACCACTGGCAAGTAGCAAATACAGGCCTGCAAACTTTTCTGGCAACTCCATACAAAATCCATTTAAAGTTTTCCCAGATTGAGAGTTTCTGGATTTGGCTTTCAGTGCAAAGCCCTTGGGCTCCCCACCCCAACATACACTTTTAAACCCCAAAATGCTGACACTTCTGCACTGCCTCAGATTCTCAAGTGCACAGTAACTACTTTTAAATACAACAGTAGGTTAGCTCTGTAACTAAAATAAGCAGTCATCATTAACCAGACCTCTATACCCCTTCCGTGACCAACCTGAATAACCAGTGCTGTGCTCCTCTGATTCAAGTGTGCAACTGGCTTTAGAACAGATAAGACCACCATAAAATCCCAAATAAACCTTGCAATGTTACTCAGCCCTTTCTTGATGACAAAGTGGCTCTTACCACTTTATTGTGCTTCTAAGGTTAGGTTGACTGACGGTGCTGTCATCTATAAATATTGTTGAGCATGAGCTGTACTTTTTTGTAAGCTGCCCAGGAGAAACCTTAGGAAAAAAGAAAGAGAACAGAAATACATTCAAGGACAGGGATTCTGTAAGCTTTGGTTTACCACACTGAACACTGGCTTTACAGCTCAAATAGTTACGGCATAGGAGGTCTTTGTAGATGACTGCTCCTGCTATGTAAGCTACTCTATAGCCATCAAGCTCCTGAGGATACCCTTTGTGCAAGATGGGTTTATAAATATCCCTTGTAATAAATATACAACATGATGGCTTTAGATAAGTAGTTTTCAGAAAAAATAGCTGCAGCTAAAGAAGTAAGTCCATCAATTTTCTCAGTTCTCCTCCATGCCATTCTTGCAGTTCAAGTCTGTTTTCCCTCCCATGATGTACTTTTAGATTTCCCTGTGACTCCTTTATCATCAATCTCCCTGTTTTATATCCTATACCTTTATATTTTCTGGTTATCCAGTATTGTTCCATGTAAAGGTAATTTTGCATTTGGGATTTTGTCTTGTTGTATTTCAGTTAAAAACCCCAAACAACCAAACTTCTTTACTTGTGTCTTGTTTAGTGCCTGCAATCTGGAAACAAAGTAATACTACGACCCTTACTTTCACCGTTCAGAACTAGCAGTACGTGCCATCATCTACTCTAATCCTGTAAATTTTGTACTGTAAGAAAGCTTCCTATAGAACACTAAGTCAGGCTTCCCTGCGCACTTTTAGCAAATGCCTTGCACTAGAGCTAGGACATCATAATTGAGGGAGGATTTTAATCAAGCAGTTCATGATTTGTTAGTTTTTGCCAGCATCTTTTTAAATCCCTCGCCCAAAACCTTGAAAGTCTTCCAAATGAAAATGTTGGCACCCTTTATCCAGCAATGGCTGCCTGGGAATATTTCCCATTCCAGCTGAAGTTTGCCAGCAAAAACAATACAATCACATTTCACTGGGTGCTGGCAGACTAAAGCTGGAACTGAAATAGAAAGAAAAGGAATAAAAAATAGGATCCACCTATATAATCATACTAAATATAACAGACTCGAAATATTATCTTACCAGTAACTCATCAGTAGGTACTTTTGCGAGGCAGCATTTTTTAAGCTTTGTGTTATTAACTTCTGTTTTTATCTTTACTAGTCAATAATTTCTTATGAACTTATTAATGACATTGCACCTTCTTTGTGGGTTGGTTTTCTTTTTTGGGGGGTTTTCTTTTGCAAATGAAGTGTCAAAACCAGCTAATATTTGCAGAGAAAGCTTAGAGCATGTTTCAGATTTTAAAACCGACAGATTATCTTTTGTTTATCATGCTGATGGTGATGTTTGTTCATCATCCTCGCTTCATGCTGGATACATTCCTCACAGTAACTCCTACAGTGATGCTCAAGCAGCAAGTCATTTGAGACTTGTCACCTTAGGTGAGAAATTAATCCAGTTTAATTTGCTTTAAGTAGGCAGTTTGACTTGTATTTCTCTTTTACTGTTATGAAATGCTCAAGACTGATACAACAAAAAAAATGCAGTTTTATTCTTTTGATGTCATCCATTCTGTGCTCTGTGATACTGTGCCTGTTTGTTTACTTCTTACAGACAAAGATAATTCAGTTTTATCTTGCTATGGAGAATTTGGAACATGTGTAGGACCATGTATGAAGAAATACCACATCTGTTTCTTGAATCTGTCCCAGTATGCTAACACCATCTATATAGCACATTAAGAATCTGTTTTACTTACATGATTGATGTGGTTACTCTTCCTCTTCTCTCGCACTAGAAAGAGGGAGAAAGAATGTGAACTGAAAGGTTTTTTAAATACAGTTCCAATTTACATTCAATAAAGCCATTCTATTAACCTAGTCTTCTTAAGTACACGAGTACTAGAAGTTTCAAATTTGACTCCAGGTGTCTGGAAAAGCAGTTTGAGGAAAAAACCCTAAGTTTTATCAAGCTAGTTAATTACATGCTACCTCCAACTATCTACGTGTACATTTAAGAACTACTTCTACCCATCCCACTAAGGGAAAAATATCAGGTTTGAAGAGATGCTCTGCATCATGAAAAACTGGATGATTTCAGGTAGTTCAAATAGACACTTCAACATCCAACAGCAAACACCTATCAATCAGAAGTAAAAACATCACACACTGAATCTGCCAGAGACACAAGGAGGAAGTGAGGTGCCCAGCGTTATATACATGTGTTCTCACTCCTCCTATTACACAGCAAAGGGTAAAAAACCTATTTCATTCTACAGAAGATGCTGGCACAAGCTATGCCTATTCATCATATAAACACAACCATGTTATCTGGTAATTGTAAACTGTGTCAGCTTTTCAAAAAGACTGTAAGGTGTAACTTCCAGCTGTAACAGGGAGGTTTGCCCAGGGAGGTTGTGAATGCTCCATCTCTGGTAGTGTTCAAGGCCAGGTTGGACGAAGCCTTGGATGACATGGTTTAGTGTGAGGTGTCCCTGCCCATGGCAGGGGGGTTGGAACTTGATGATCTTAAGGTCCTTTCCAACCTTAACTATTCTATGATTCTAACAGTAGAAGTAAAACAGTGCTGTTAAAGGAAAGTGGAAGTTGCACACATGCAGAAAGCTATACAAATGTGACCAGCCTGGACAGGTGACTGCTCTGAAGTTTTGATCTCAGATCATTACCACCTGTTAGCAGGACATGTTCTCTTACATACTTAGGAAAATTAACTATTGGAACAGAGTATCCAACATTATTCTTTTTTGCATAAATGAAAACTCATAATCCTGGTAACACCTCAGTGAGAGGGAACTTACCTATATTAATTCTACTACTTCTATGGAAGGTTAACTAGAGAATATTCAGTGAAATTTGAAAATAAATTCTTCTGCCTGACTTGTTCATAAATATAACCTCTAAAAATCAATTCATCCAACTAATACAAGCTTCAGAGAACAGTTTAATAGGTAACATCTCACCTAGCAGACCATTTTTCTACATGAACACAAGTGCATACATTCCAATGCACTATATTTGAAGAATCTGAATCATGTTTGAAAGCAATACTACCCCCAAGAAGGATATTCATGTAGTCTGAATGTTACTTGCAGTGAGGCTATCGGGCTGCACTGTAAAGCTGCACTACAAACTCAACAACCATGTCAACTTGCTAACTGCAACTTAAACAGCACTTATCTAGGAGGTGCTTGAAATGTGCACATCAGATTCTCTGTTTGAAGATGGACCTTAGAGGCCTCAAGGAAAGAGGCCTAAAATTTCTTTGATATCACCTCTTTCTGGAGAATCGTGCTAGTGCTTATTTCCAGTTCTCACAGATTATCTGAGCATTGTGAACGTTATACCACTGACAATTTTACTACTTGCCATAAGACTGAAGAGCAGGACTGCAACTGACAGACCTGTCAAAATGATTCTATTTTTCTGGGGCAAAGCTATGCCAAGGTGGAAGATGCTCTGCGGCTTTCCACAACACGCCCAATCTCAAATGCAGCACTGTCTTAGAAAAACAGCTTAGAAAAAACTTCTCCAAGAACCAACTGTAAGAGGACCAGAAGCATTTTAAATAATAATCTTAAACTCCTTTTCAACTGCAACTTCAAAATTTACTATTGTCACAACTCTTTTTTACTTGTGCAATACGGAAATGCCTCCACTTTTCGACAGCACTTGGGAACATGCAAGCTACAGCAACCGTTCAACACTTACTTTTATCAAGTAAACAAGGGAGCTACAAAGTAACTGAAAATCCCAACACATCCATGTCATTAAAACCAAGATTCAAGAATAATTATGTTAACTGGAACTGTTCAAATGGTTTAAAACAACATAGTCAAAAGCAACTGATACAGACTGATGGCTTAGGATTATTATTCCTTACAGAAAACCGTCCTTGATTTTTTTATATATGTGTGTATATATATATATTTAATTTAAAGCTTGAAGATTGAATTACACTGGTGAAGAAAGCCTTGCTCCTTCAGACTGCTAGGATCCAGAATTTGAGTGTTCAGAAGAACAAGTGATTGTGAGTGTTGAGTAAAGCAGCCTACAAACATATTGCTGTGTAAACACACAAATTATTAATCCCTATGCCTTGAAAGAACTGAAGTAATGTAAGTGTTGGAGCTGTATAATTAAAATAAACAGTTATTTTTCCAGGTTTTCTCCTGCCTTTTTTTAAATTGGAAAAAGCTTACCATCTGTTTGAGACTTGCTCAGGAAAATTGTGCTTGCTCTGGGATGATCAGATGGATTAGATTCCAAGGCTAAATCTGAAACAGAAAGGACAAAAGAACAGAGAGACCTTTAACAGAAGATGATTACGGCAACGTTTCCCACCCAGCCTTAAAACACTCAAGCACAGTGATGGAGACAAGATCAGAAATACTCAGAATGGACTGTCTCTCTAAAGAGAAACCTTACTTTTGTCACGATAAATAAAAATCTGACATTTCCCTCTCTGAATAAAAAACCCTGTGGACTTAGTCCTACTGCCATGAGGCTGTGAAGCATCCCATGGTTTCCATCATAACAAAATCTGTAAAGAAAGACTGCAGAAAACAACATATATCTTCAAAAGTCAGTATGCACCCCTCTATGTTAGGGTGATTGAGTGTGGAGCCTGTGCTCAGTAGAGGGCAGAAAGTGAGAACTTTATCAAGAGCATAATTTCAGGGGGAGGGAAAAAGAAGACACTGCTGATCTTTCACTCTGTGCTGTAAGTACCCCACATGGACACAAACAATCTCTGTGGTCTTATAAAAGAACCTAATAAGTAACTTTTACAGCACTGATAAATATCAAAACATGGATCTTGCGCTATTCTGTTCTTCTGGAATTTCACATAAAACCCTGTACAGCTAATATAACGCTCTGAAGAACAAAATGATTGCTTTAATCCTTTGCCACAATGAACCAGTGATGACATTAGACGAGGATATGTTACTCCCTTAGATTGAGATGGGAGTGATCACTGAAGTTTGTTGATGAAACTGTAAACATCATGATGAAATTTTGAGCTGCATTTTGACGGCAGAAACAGCTGTTCTGAGGAAGTCATGCTACAGACACACTGACTCATGTGAACACATCAACATAATAATCAAGTACTGTGATACTGTGCATCCTGGAAAGGGCAAATTCACATCCATTTATGATGAACTAGATGAGCTTAAGGTCCTTCCCAACCCTAACCATTCTATGATTTGTCATTCTCATCTTCCTGTGTGCTACTTATGCCATGCTGGCCATAAAAGCATGCAAGCTCACAAACTCGCACGTTAGTGTTTCAAGGTCACTGGTATGCCAGTGCTGTTGCCAAACCCTCAAAAATCATCTCAGATTCACCATCAACTTTTCATAATTAAAAAAAAAAAATCTTAAAGAGGTTTTTATGCACTCAACCAACAGAAGCAGTTAAATAGTAGCCACAGCATGCACAAACTCTTGGTGCTGGAAGTCTTAACCATGCGAGTTTTGTGGTACTGCACCTAACACACAGCACAGCCACAGCCCTTGTGCATCAGCAGGTGAATGTAAATGCAGAAGTACATGTGTCCCCAAGACTTCTCATTCCAGATTCCCACCAGAGCAAAACACTGGTATCCAGACCTCTATGTTTTCCAAGTACTTACAACATCACTGATCTCAGTGTAGCAGTATTGCTCTGACACTGGTCCAGAATGCAGACCAGTGTGATTTTGAATCTCTACTGTGTAAGTAAGGGAGCCAATGTCTATTCAGGAACACAAATATTGTTCAACCAGGAATTTCCTCTAAAAGCAGACCACCTAAAGCAGTTTTTAGAAGCTAACTTACAAAACCAGTATTCCTATTTTCACCATAATGTGCTCATTCATTGCACAAAGTGAACCGATTCTTGAATTTAATCGCATAGTTAGAATGTAAGAAGTCCTGGTTTAGAAGCCCAAGAACAGAATCTGCCTCACAGCTGATACCTGAAGTACCACTAATACACATTTGATTCTCTGGAGAGAAAAAATAAATCCAGCACACAATGGAATGTCACAGCGGCACATTTAATCACTGCTTGCAATGTCTCAACAACATAATGCAACTGTTTGTTGCATTTGTCCACAATGTTGACAAGTCCCAAACTTGTCACAATGTTGACAAGTTTCTTACACCGATTTAACAAAATCACTTTCAAGACACAATAGAGAGACCAACTCTAGTTCCTAATGCGAACACTCTATTTAAAACAAATAAAGAAACCCCAATGAACTTAGGCACAGACCAGGCAATCACTAATAATGGCAAACATTAATCAACTTTCTAGGTTTGAGAAAGGAGTGATTCAGAAACTGAAGTATTTTGCTCGTCTACCAAATAACTTAAGTACCATCAGCAGGCAGAACAGGACTGCAATATGCAGATTTCAAATACAGATGATTATTAGCACATTTATATGCAAACAGGGCAAACAATTCAGAATTTATTTATAGTTCAGCAGCTACTTTGAGAATAACTGGATGTTAGGTTAGAAAGGACCTCAGGTGGTCTCCAGTTCAACCTCTTGCTGAAAACAAGGTCAGCTACTAAGTAGAACTAGGTTGCTCAAGGCTTTACCCAGTTGAGTTTTGTAAGCCTCCAATGAGGGTCCACACAGCCCAGATCACCTTTCCCACCAATGGGTACTAATGCCTACAGAGCTATGGGACTCACTATGGAATGACAGGGAAGAGCAAGTAGGATTGTATGAGACTTGTGTGATATTCAGGGGAAGGCAGCAAGGAAGATTAGGAAGGAAGAGGCACAGGAGAACAGAGGAAAAAGAACTACGGAATTCAGTAACTCTTAACACAGGACTTCGTGTTCCTCCAAGACACTGCACAGCCCCCAGTACAAAATCCCACAAGTGATCAAGACCAACTGTACGTCTTGCAAGTGACTGAAGAAAGGAAAGATGCATTTAGCAGAGCACCTCCCTGTAGCTTTCACCTTCTAAGCAGCCAGAGAATTTTAACCATCCTTTCTGCCCTCTTCTCACTGGACAATGCTTTTTTCCAAGTGGTGGAGAAATCAGTTGTATGATTTGCTCTTCCTAAACTGTTAGTGCTGCCCATGGAATACCAAAAAGCAACAGCAACACAGATGATGAAGGAAGCATAAAGCAAGAGGCTGGTAAGAACACGAGAAGAGGCAAAATGTAATGGGAAACTTGGCAAAATAAAACCCAGAGGAAGAGATAAATGTGTCTGCAAACAATCTGACTCACAACCAAGCATAACTCCTAATACTTCACTGTTGTAGCATTTACAAGCCCAACCCAAGATATCTGGCCCTGAAAATAATGGTAAGCCTTGATTAGGAGCTATGTCAGAAGATACAGGACAGAAAGCTCAAGCAACACATAAAGTCATCAGAGAAAGAAAGCAGCATGGTATGCCCCAGGATGAACAGAAATAACTGGAATTAAAACATGAAGAATCAGGAATGACAGAAGCAACAGGATGATACAAAAAGCAAAAAAAAACCAAGACCAAAACATTTTCTTTCCAGGGCCTATCAACTCAAAAGAAGTCAAAACACATTCTCTATCAGAGACTCAGTGATAAAGAGGTGAGAAAGATTCCCACCAGAAATTAAGTCTATGGGAGCAGCACAGTAGTGCTGCAGTGCTACAATGGCCCTCCTGCTCGCTCTGGGAGGTGTGTATTAACACCAGCCTTCCCTCTTATTTCCCTGCATCTCTCAGTGCCGTGGTACTACCAAGCTTGTGTGATCAACCCTGTCTCCAGCCGGAGCAGAGATGCCTGACGTTACTTCCCTCTCTCAACACTGATTCTCAAGAATGCCTTGCAGCTTGCTTGCCCTTCAGACAATCTCAGCTACCTCTGCTGCTGCTGTGCTCTCCATGTGCTGATGAGAGCACACAGTTCCCCACGGGACGGACCGTATTACTTTGAAAAGCAAATCTCTGCCCCCAGCTCAAGATCTTATGTCCTTTCCTCAACACAAGATCTGCATCAAGGCTCTACTTTTACTCATCTATGCAATGTCAGACACGTGTGGCTTTTAGGAATTCATAAAGCTAGCTACTTACCTACTGTTTTACACACCTCCACGGGTGATTTCTAACTATTAAGAACACATTTTACACACTGCATCGTGCTACATATATTGTCTCGTTAATAAAGCTGACAGTCAAAGACGTCACTGTTATTAAGTAGCAGCCCTTTGACGATTTCACTACTTTAGAACACTAAAATACTGCACTTCTTTAATAGGTTTAGCTCCATCCTCTGCTTTACCAGCCAGCAGTAACGTTTTGATACAGCATATATTTAAAGCATTAAATCATAATATTATCTCTTCCTGTAAACAGAGTTCCCTTGCTCAGTGGGATACTAGCTTTCATTAATGTCTGAGCTTCTGTCATATTTCATTACCTTACAGTGTGAAAGATGTGAGTTACTTAACACTCCCAATAAAGATTATGAAACAAATGAGACGAACAAATTTGCCAACACATTTCAGAAAGTCTGTTATTCCTACCTTCTTATAAAATTATTTGTCCTTTAAATTGTTATTCTATTTCTACCCCCCTAAACATTCCCAAAAGTTACAGTTCTGGTTTCTGAATTCTGTGTTTACTCCTCACCAGCCACCTCGAACTCACCACAGAGCCCAGCACACAGAGGTTGTTTTCCATTTGCCTTCTCCTGTTATGTCCTCAGCTACACACAGGTTAGTCTGTTCTTTAAATGTTCCACTGGTGGCTCCTTCCCCAGATTTGGACAGAATGAAAGCACTCTGATCTCCCGATTATTCATCTTCAACAAAACACATCTCTCTTCCAGAATGGGACAGACTCAAAAGATACAAAACTTGCTCTGTTTTCATAACTAATACAAGCAAATCTGAATACGTAAAGGACTTGGATCTGTTGCATAACAAAGTGCTTTCAAACACAACTGGTTCTCAGAAAGGAACTCTATTTTAAGGGAAAACCTTGGTGAAAACAATCTCAGCCAACACTTGCATGTGCACAGGTCCCTTAAAAACACTCCTCCCTAACTCCCTGGAGGAAATCTAGTCTATTTAAAAAGAAAACAACGAAAACCAACCCGCACAGTTGGCCTTTGTTCACAGAAAGGCAGAATTGTTGAGCCTTGAAGAGACCTCTTGAGATCACCTAAGTCCAGCCCCCTGCTCCAGCGGGGTCTGTCCAGAACTGTGTCAGTCAGGTTTTGGACATCTCCACAGACAGAGACTTCACAACCTCCCTGGGCAACCTCTGCCAGTGTTTGACCTCCCTCATTGTTAAATGATCACTTTTAAAGATCCTGACTTCACACAATTCACAGAAGAATTTTCTTAAGCCATTTAAAATCTGACAGCTGTACTTTATGGAACTGCTGTGATAACAGCAGTACCATTATCAATACCCAGCATGTATCTATGTGCACTGTGATGTTTTAGAAGGCTGCAGAACTTACTTCAGTATACAATACAACAAGCTTTCTTAATTAAGAAGGACTTACTTGTCCTTTTACACCACTTGTCCTTAGTTGGAAGCTGACATAATAAACATTTCAAATTCACTCTTAAAATCAGAAAAATTTAGAAAACAAAAGTGCAGACCATCTATTAAATACTGTGGGCTAGCCAGGGTTTCAGTTAAGTTATGTGGTTTAAAAAAATCAATAGAGGATCCTGCATTTCTTAAAGCGGAGGAGGGTCCACACCACTATCATGGTGCAAATCCCTCAATTCACAGCCCCTGTTGGGGAAACATGGTAGAGAAATCTGTTCCACCATACAGAATACCTAGTTTCCCTGGGTCTGAAGGAAGTTGGGTAGGCTTACATGTGTTTCACGATGTACCCACCAGGGTTTTAACCACTTCTACACATTTTAGCCAGGCAGAACAGCAGGACGTCAGGAGTGCCCCAAATTTCACAGTGAAAGCAGAACCAGTTAAAAGGGAGGAAAACCAGATGCTCCTGGGATTTCATCTCGGAACTAGAAGGAAAACAGTAGTTCACAAGGTAGATCTTAGGAGTTACTGATATTTTGCTAGAGATGTGTTTCTGTACTGCATTTAATGTAGGCCCATTCAAAAAGACAAGGAGAAAGAATAAGTTACATGCTGTCTGCTTTTTATTCCCCATACAGATCTTAACACGCAACACAATTCACTACCATTAGAAGCTAAAAGTAGAACACCACTGCTCTAATTTTTTAATTGATATGCCAAACCAGAAGTTTCTAACTGTACACATGAAAGATCAAACAAGTTTTATAATCCTAGATTCATGCTGATAACTGCAAGTTATTCCCGTAACAACTCCTCACACGCTCTTTGCACCTCGTGTCTGCAGGTAACCAGAACAAGATGCACTGTACTGTGTGCTAAGTGTTATATGCCACCTGGTGGGACTGGAATGTGTTTTTTCTCCCCTTCGAATTGCTCATGTTAATGCAAAATTCAAATGAAGTTTCGGCTTTTAGGAAAGTAACAGTGCCATCAAGTTTTGTGCCCACTTAGGCACAAGCTCAGTCGCTCTTCACAGTGGCTTTGTGGAATCCCAGCTTACCTGCAGCTTGTTCTAGAAAAGAAAAACAACTATCTGCATAACAAAACATGTCCAACAGTTTTACAGAAAAGCTTTTTTTGGTCTTTGAAAGAAGCTGACATTCAGCAGTTTATTATCCGAGTCTGGCTGACATGTTTGATAACAAGCCAGTGTTACTTTTCTCACTGGAATAAACCCCAGCAACCATGCTTGACTACTCCAATTACTTGAGAACCTTACAGAACTCCACACACAAGCAAAGCTGTGCTAAACACACACAGTTCATCAAACGCTGCAGAACACTACCTGCTTGACAGTGGGATTTTTGCATAAGCTGTTGAGGTAAACCTGATATTTACATGCCCTGCAAGTATGATCTTCAATTTTATCCATCTGGCTTTACTACACATTTAAACAAATAGCACCGAGCTTTTAAAGCAAGCTGCATCCTCGTCTGTCCCTTCAAGTCGAAACATCCAGAGTTTTCTCCTGAAAACACTATTTTCTGGTGAGTGAAATAAAAGTGCACATTCAAACTTCAGCCGTAATGAAGAAAAAACAAACAGATTTAAAAATCTCAACATGAGCTTGTTGGCAAGGATCTACAGATCCAGCATATGGATTCCTAATGTTAAGTTGAATTTTCCTCCTGCCTCCCAGAGTCACTTCTTCCTACATATGTGGAAGAAACATTGTCAGAAACCTCACTTTAATGTGTGATGTGAATTTGGGAGGAGCAGGTTTTTGTGTTTTGTTGGCTCATTCCCCTGTTAGTCAGCTTTTCAGTATGACCTCACCACACAGATCACACTTGAGACAACAGATACCCTGAGCCACAAAGCTGCTGTTGCTTTACAGCTACCCTGACTGGTTGGAGGGAAAAGAGAAAGTGTCCTAAAGAAAGCCTGACAAAGAAAGGATGCTAGAGGTTAATTACATGGAAACAGTTTAATAAAAAAAACTCAGGATGGAAATTAATTCAGTTTCCTTAGTTCCACAGGTTTCATCAAAGCATGTTCAACACTACTTAATAACTGCAGTACACAGGCAACTTGAAGCTTGCCCTTTCAGCATGGCACAGCCTCTAGAGAGGGGACTGGAAAAAGAAAAGAAGGTGCAAAAAGCTTCTTGAAGTTATTCTAGGCACTAGTCTGAGCCTGTTCAGGTAAACCTCACTTATCTCAGTCTCTGTTAACCTTCCTCTTCAAAGCCTCCTTCCACTTGTTTTCCCATCTAACCTCTGTGATGACCACATCCCACTCAGCACCCCGTTTGTCATTCCCTCTTATTCCTGGTTGCCTTTTCCCTTGTTCTCCAACCCCCTGCCCACCCTCTAGTTTTCCAGGTGAAGGTACAAATTCATTTTGTCCCACCAGTTCAGTAAGCCAACAATCTTCCCCTTGGTTCATGTAAATCAGGCAAAGCCCTGCTTAAAATTGTGAACTCAGTAAACAGCAGTGGTGGAGGGATGTTTTCAAGTACAAGCGAGAAAAGTCTGCCAAGCAAGGCCATGTTCTAGTTTTATCCAAGGATCAAAGCATTTATGAAAAGTTAAATCTATGTTTAAACATGGGGACAGACAAGAAAGTGTCAGCCAAAAGAAGCTCTCCCCCAAACAACCATGAACAGAGTATCGCATGAAAAAAAAACAAGGCCAAATAAAGATTAGCAGACACACATTTCAGGGGGAAACACCAAAACAACAAAAAAGAAGCCACTCCAGCAACCAGCACACCCCAAATAGCACGTTAAGATCAAAGAGCTGCCATTTCTAAAACTAGACAGGAAAGCCTTTTGGTCAGTTCAAACTGCTACGGACTGTTGCTTGCCCACTGGAAGAAGGAACAGGTACTGCACAGCTGAACAGTCAACCATCAGTTCAAGTTCATTTCAGCTTTTAACATTAGCACTACGCATGAACCTACGTGGGGAAAAACTATAATTTTCAAAGTTATATTTATTCCAGTTTACATAATACAACTTGGCTTAGCACATCATACCACAAATACAGGCTTATTCCTCATTCTGGAAAAGCATGCATTGAACAGGTTACGGCTCAGGATCTTGAGAACCATAAAATACAAAGTCATCCTTTAAATTCTGTCTTAGCAGTGGATCTGGCAATCCCTTCCCATTTGAATTAACTTGTGTTGAAACATTACACTTTCACAGTGTGTTTTATCTCCATTCCACTTACCACTCCTTTTTTTGTCATACATAAATACCACTTCATAACCTCCCCATTTTAAGATGGTGAGATTTTTCTTGTTTAATTCTGATCTGATACAGACAATATAAGTGGTGCTGACTGGAAAGCAGTGCCTGTTAAGTAGTGTGCTGGAGAAGCTGCAGCATAATCCTCATTTAAGAGCGTAGACCTGCAAGGACTACATTCCGCTTGCCAAGAAAAAGCAAGACAAAACATTACAAAACAAAAAGTCCAAGGCTAAGTTGGTAACTTCTGCATTCCTGACTCAACCAAAACACTCAATTTTAGCAAAACAAGTGCAAGAGCATTAAGACTGACTTAAGAACAACAAACAAAGATAAAAATTTAAGGAATGAAGCATCTCCATCACATTTGGATGCTAGCTTTCTGATATATTTAGCTGTGTTCTTAGAAACTCCCAGAACTGAGCGAGCAGCATTGAACAAAAATAGCCAAGATGATTTTGACTTTTTTTCCCTGTAGCTTTCTCTCTTTTCCCCCTGCCAAAGCACTCAAGAAAAGGCCTGTAAGTAGGTTCCCAGCCTTACATTATGGACAAGATTGGCATCTTAGCTAACCTATGATATTATACACTAGTAAGTTACAGAAGTAATCAAATGAAACTGCTGGACTACTTAACACTAATGCAGACAGCTTGCACAGTTTGGCTATGCTGACAGCTTTTACATCCCAGAGTTAAGAGGGATAAGTTTAGCTATCTGGTATATGCAAGCACTGCATTTACAGCTTTATTATTTTCACAGAAGGTTTTAAATTAAACAGATAGCAGTATCACCTAAAAAGTCATCACAGTGTCTGTTTCATAACATTTGATTTCAGGCTTTGCAAATTACGCTTTTTACGTTTTGAAGTTAACTGCTTCCATCCTACCGAAGTAGAGCTTTGTAACATTCAAAAATGAACACAAGAAGCTTTACTCCTCATATTAACCACATGGAATTGGATTTCCATAAAGATACCAAGCTTGGATACTTTCTGCAGCCCTGAACAGTCATATCAATTGGAAAACTGTAGACAAATAGCATCAATCATCTGTAGCAGATCTCCTTCTGAGCCATGCAGCAGTGGACCACGTACCACTGTAAAACTGATCTTTAACATCATCTAAAACACGTACTACTTACGCAGTTCTAATTTTAGGATTACCTCCTGCCTCAAGACTAAAGTTTCCATAGCCACAAAAGTAAAACCTGTGACAGACAGCTACTATCTTACTCTTGGACTATGCACCATTATCCACGTCTGCAAATTCAAAGTATGAAATACTTCCCTATTTCAAGGCCAGTCCTGAAATCTGGATGAACTCACAGTTAAGCCTGGTTACTCAGATTCAAACAAATACAACCCTTATTCCTGAGCAGATGTATTTAACTTGGGCATTTTTGCTTGAGTTACCAGAATTTTTGGAGCTCAGCTCCTCCTCCCTTAAAAAGCATGGGAAAGCTGAGAGGTTTCTGCAACATCTCGCAAAAATACAGTTTTGTTTCTCCTAGACGGCAAATACAATTTCTCCTACTGCTGTACTGCACAGCTGTCTCAAAGCAGATCCAAGGGGCTGAGCGTTCCGTCTCGTTTCTGTAACAGCTGCACCATATGGTGCTGTGCAGATCCTCGCAAGTTTAATAACTCCATTTCTGAAAGGTTCCTCATTCTTTGGCAGCCAGTTTCTCTCCCTGATAAGAAAAATCTTTTTCCTAAGTTCAAGATGAGTATGGAGGGTCCATGAATTCTCACTGTATACCTTGTACATTAAAGATGTCAGACAGGCTACCTTTTTTTCAACTGAATACATTTCATATAGGTGCGGTTATAATTACGAAAACGAACAGCAAGAAGCTTGTTAATTAAACCGAGTTTTGAATATCATATGCTATTACACTGTGCTGTGCGCTTATGGTATCATGTGCGCATACAGAGACAGACGGGAGCACCACAAACCTGTTACATGCTGTCCCTGTAACTATCACTGCAGCACAACCCTGCCAGCTCTTCAGAGGCATGTCTCAAAAGGAGACGCGTTACACAGCAAGTGCGTGTGACACCACTGCTCCAGGTAGAACTGGAAGGAATCTGAACACGGACTTTCCCATGAGCTCAAGGAAAACAAACTGGGAACACCGAGAGCTGCACCACAAGGAATGTCGGTGTAATGAGTCCACAGCTGTAACTGAGCACTCCGCATAGCTAGATTACAAATTACCCACGTCCAGCCACAATGATGTCATACGAACACAATCTCTGTAATTCTTAATTCCCTTACTCCCCACACACCCTCTTCCTTCCTCCTGTTCAACAGAGGCTGAAAATGCAGCAGCTTTTGCTAACTGCCTGAGCGTTACGACTGAGTCACGGCTGCATAGTTAAGGAGTAACAAGCAGCCAGACTTCCACCTCAGACGGGAGCACAAGGGGCTCTGCCATGGCTCTTTCGGGTTCCCCGCGGGCGGGGTGCGACCAGCGGGGCAGCCAAGGACCCGGCAGCGCAGCACCGGGCAGGGGGAACCGTCCGCTCCTCCGCCAGGTTACTCGTTCAGCGGCCGCGCCGCTCACTTCGGGCAGAGGTCCCGGACGCGGAGCCGGTTTACGCACCGTCGGCGGCACTCGGCGGCGCGCCCGCAGGAAACCCCGGCGCTGTCAGCGCGGTGACAGCCGCGGGGAACTTTGCTTGGGGCGCGGCGCGGGCCGGCCGGCGGCAGGGCCGCTCCCCCGCGGGGGGCTCACCGGACCGCTCGTTCCCCCCCGCCACCGGGACAAAAGGGGCGCGTCCCGGGCCGGGAACTGTCGCTCCCCGGGGGCACCACGGGGACAGCCGCCGGCGGGGCAGGGATGCAGCGCCCGGCGCTGCCCGCCCGCCCGCCGGGCCCCACCGCTCACCATCCGGGAACTCCCGGTCGCTGATATGCTGGAGGTGGGGGCCTCCACGTGGTGCAGCTGCGGCGTTAAAGTATGGTAGCGCTATAATAACAAGAGAATGGTTTGGGTTGGAAAGGACCCTGAGATCATCCAGCTCCAACCCCCTGCCACGGGCACGGACACCTCACACTAAACCTTGTCACTCTATGAAGGCATTAAAAAATAATAACAAAAAGCAATAATATGGTATAATAAACCAGACACGTGTATAAATAAATAATAATACTAGCAGTACCCTGCCTGCATGCTGTGTGTTGCCTCCACAGTGCTTATGTACAGCAGTCCAGGGAAGCTCAGTGCAGGATGTAGGCAGCCGTGCTGCTGCACTTGTTAGTTTAAAAGGCTGTTTGTGATCACACTGGCTCTTTACACCACCTAGCAGAGGTTTTCAAGAGCTCCTGGGTTGCTCTGGGGTGTTTTGCCCGCCTGTCCCCATGCATCCTAAGTGGGCAGCCTGTGCTTCCAGGTTCCAGGATGGGCTGGGGCCGCAGCAGCCACCTGGGAGCTCTGTGATCAACTCTGATAACTTTAAGTACTTAAAAGGGGCCTGTAAGAAAGTTGGGGTGAGACATTTTAGCAGAGTCTGTTGTGACAGGATGAGGGGTGATGGTTTTAAACTAAAACAGGGCAGATTCCGGCTGGACGTGAGGAAGAATTTTTTTACAATGAGGGTGGTAAAACCCTGGCACAGGTTGCCCAGAGATGTCATGGATGCTCCATCCCTGCAGACATTCAAGGCCAGTCTGCATGTGGTTCTGAGCAACCTTATGCAGTTGAGGATGTGGCTGCTCGTTGCAGGGGGGTTGCACTAGGTGAGCTTTGAAGGTCCCTTCCAACCTGTTCTATGATTCTGCGATTTCATGACTTCAATGTCCCTCAAAGCAGTTGAGCATAAGCAATGCCGCTCGCTTATGGCTTACATTTGCTGCTCTGTGCGTTACCTGCATGCAGCCTGGGGATGAAACATTACATGTGGCCGCTGGGATTCCTGGGACTGTATAGAGAGCCTCCAGCACTGCTGCATTTTTGCTTGGTGAATCTTGGCTACCTGAGAGCTGCTCAGAGGACTGGAATGCTCAGATACACTCCAGGGAAGACAGATTAAAGGGCAAGATACCCAAAGGAGTCAGAGGCCCTGATAAACATGAACATAGGTCATTCTGCAATGGATCACCTCACTATCGCTACAGAAATTTAACTCTGGCTCCTGATAAGAAGAATGGCTCTGCAGAAGACTTAAGAACACACAAAGTATTACAAAACACTGCTATCATGCTGGCAGCTGTTCCAGAGATAGGTGGGCTTGGGGTTTTGCTCCATTTTGTAGGACAAATCCTAACATTGGCTCTCTCATGTGATTATGAGCACAGTTTTCGGACAAAACCATGGGTGGTTTCTTTGAAGGGAGGCAGTCACAGGTGCTGCATTTCTAGAATCTGTACAGCTTAATCCCAGGCACAATAAAGGGAAGAACTAAATGATTTATAATCTTCTATGAGGATTACTCCTTCAGACTGGTGAATTATACTTTCCCACTTCTGGCAAGTTCTCTAAACTGCGCTAGCTAAGCCTCTCTACACGCTGCTGACAGTCTGTAAAGCCTTGTTACTCCAGAGAAATCTGACCTCGCTGTGGATTACACGAGGGCCTCAGAGGAGATTTGCTTTCAGTGCTTTTTGAACCACTTCAGCCCAGCGTCCCTCCACAGCCTCTGTACTCTGCGTGGAACAAAGCTGTAGGACAGCGGGTCCTGCTCCCAGGTGTAGGAAGGATGGGACTTAACCATCCATCAGGACAGGAGACTCGCTTGAGTCAGGGAGGGAGAAAAGGGGCTTCATGCCAAACAGCCATGCAGAAGCCTGTGTTTTCTTCCCTCTGGCACTGCATCCGCTGATGTTTGGTGAGGATGGTGGGGAAGAGAAGAAAGGTGAAGAGTCAGTGTGGTTTAGTGAAGTAATTAATTCTCAAGCAGGAATAAGAGCTGGCTTGCATGGCACTATTTAATACAAACTGGGGTAATTTACCCTCTTGCCCCAGAAAAGCAGTTCCCTTACTTTTTTCACATGACTAGCTCTATGTTAAGAGTGGCAGTGCCTGAGCAAGCTGCACTCCTGCTGTACTCTGACCTTGTCCAGTGGCTCAACGCCGGCAGAGGAGAGCCTGCTCCATGTGGAGCGATGACAGGAATCACAGGCAAATTGGCACATCTCAGCCACACAGCCGTGATGCTGAGCATCCCATTCCTTATACTGTGTCCATCCTGTTCCCTGCAGCTGCACCAGCACATACGTTGGTGCTGCCTGTCTGTGGTGGAGCCGGGACCTCTGCTAAGCCTGTGCTTTGGAGCAGCCTCAGGGAGCCCATTGCCAAAGCTGTGGTTTTGGGCAGTGGAAAATCCTTGTTTAAGGATGCAGAAGCAGTGAGCATGAGTGGCTTACCAGGCAGCCGAGGGCCAGGGCCCAGCCGTTGAAGGCAGTAGCCAAAACGCCACATAATTGTCCCAATAGATGAAAAATGCTGGGAACGTGGAGTGGCTGGAGTATGCGACGTGGCTCTTTGCTATGTGGGCATGAAGGTTTTAGCTCTTCTGTGTTCCACAGGCTGAAGTTTCCCATGGGTCTCATACTTGTTCTCAGTGTGTAATGCTGCAAAGGGGAAGAGAGAAGGGCTGCTCTTCCCCCACGCTAGCGCTGTTGTGCAGCATCAGGGTTTATACAAACATGCAGAGGGAGGAAAGAAGTCAGTCTGCTTCCCTGTGCAGCCTTATTCATGTAGGTCTTAAGCAAGAGGAAGCTGACTTTAATCCCTGGAAATCACAGAAACAGCAAACTGTCCCACCTCCCCGTCATTCCAGAAGAATTTAAGCTTCCGCTTCCACATACCTCAGTACACCACTGAAGAGTATTTTTCCATATCCGTGCATGTTTGCCTGTAGCTGCAGCAATGAGGAATATTCATTCCCCCCTCCATTTTGGCAAATGAACTCTTAAAATCTTAATACTGGTCTGATTTATCAGGATGATATGACAAAACCTGTTGCTGTGCATATTTTCTGCAGAACCAGGTGATCCTGTTAATAGGAAAAGCCTGAGCAACACCCTGCAGAGATGAAACACATTATCTTTTATTCATGTAGCTTAGCACTCTATTGACTTACTGCTCCAGCAATATCCTGAATACCATCTATCATGATTTACTACTAGTCCTGTTTCTCTTCCTGTTTTCCATCTTGTCTTCCTACTGTTTTGCTTGATTTACCCTACTGAATCATCAGACAGCTTCCATTATAAAGGAATCAATTACTTTGATGTACAATGGGCAGCACACACCTAGTTCCACATTTTCCATAAGCAGGGTTTTTGGATGGCAGATCTTGGCAATATCAAATACATAAGCTGAAAATAGCTTAGTACAGACCATTGGGATTCAGCCCCTTTTTCCTGCTGCTCCAGGAAGAGAGGTCTGAGCCACGGGACCCTCAGTTGCTGCCCTTCTCTCAGAGCAGGGCACCCATTGGGCAGCACGCCCTCTCACAGATACCAAATACTGTGCTTTTACATAACCTGTTGCACTGAACTGTTTTCCAGTCTTCCAGAAGTGTTTCCCATTAGTTGCAGCATTCACCCCCCTCCTGGTTCCAGGGCTGTCCTGGTTCCCCAGGGCTGCGGCCAGGGAAGGGCAATTCCCAATGCAGATGATGGTGCAAGGGAGGTGGGTCAGTTTTATTGAGCTCTCCTGATTACAGGGCTGTCCCATAAAGATTACTAACTCCTGTTGCAGAGTAGCAATAAGATTGTCCCAGGTAACAGGGGAGAACTAGTGCTATTCCCAGGGAGGAGCAGAGGGTTACACTGGGAAGCAACAGTCCCACTGATGGCACCGCATGTCGTTTCTGCACCTTGCTTGGGAAGGACACTCCAGCTTCAAGTTGTAATGGGTGAAAACTGCCACAAAAGAGACTTGCAATTGATGGAAGTGTGTTTCATGGGTGTATTTGCTTGTTCTCTTTGAGCCAATGGCAGGCACTTGGGAAGAGGCCTGATCACAAGCTATGGCCTATTTGGAATGGGGCTTGAACCTGCATGTTTGCAGACAAAATTCAAACAAATCAGAAAGAACTCGTGTCATCCTCTGCACTGGGCAAACACTTCTTAAGATGGTGAAAGCTTTTTATTATGGGATGAGAACACAGTTTATCGCTCAGCTTTAAAAGCATGCAGTATTTGTAGTTTGGATTAGTGCTGAGCATTCATGCTCAATTAGCCTGATAGGGACTATGTTTAGTTTTATTTGAACACTGCCTTGGCGCTGCATTTGATTAGGATAGCGCAGGCAACGAGGGCACAGACCAAAGTCCTGGAGTTTAGGCAGGTGTGAGCCTCGAATGAAGGCATTCTGGGCTTTTTTAGTTTTTTCTCTTTTCCTGTTTCAGTTGCAGGTGACACCTAACAGGTTTCAGTCACTTAAGGGAAAGAAGGATCAGCACAAGGGTCGGAGTAACATCATTAGTGTCCTTACGTCTGTTCCTCACAAGCATCCTGCATCTTTCTCCCAGGGAGCAGAGAGGAGCAGAGTAGCTTTTGGCTTGTTCTGGCATTGTAGGTTTGCTTTCTTTTGATTTCAACCTGAATCTTGATTTTATGAAGATAAAAAGTAATTCTCAAAGAAAATGTGACCTACATGTAACCTACAAAGTAATAGCTCAAAGGTACTGACTGCCGAATGGATGCCAACATGTGTTAATGCTAGCACAGATGGGAGTTTATAAATTTGGTACTTAGTGTCACTATTCCCTGAAGAGAGCAAGTTTGTCATACAGCCTTCATTCCTCCACCATGGGATGGCTCATGTTTAACATCTAATAATGCATGGTGGGGAGAGAGTGTGTTTGCTTGAATTTTCACAACACAGAAAGCAACTTTTCAAACTGTGGGAACCGAGTCACAATTTAAGCCCTCTGGGGAAGCTGCTGTAATTGTAAGGAGAACTCCACACAGACCGTAAGGAAAGCCAGGCAGGACCCTGAAACAAAACCGAAGTCAGGTTGTGATGACAGCTGAAGGAGGAGCAACCTTTATGTCTGAGATGCAGAGATGGAAAAGACCCATGATTTATTCTGAAATACAAAGGACCAGATTAAGTCCTGATGTGCATCTAAGGAAGTCAAAGGAGCTATACCAGCAAGGAACTGTATCCCTGCCAGCTACTGACTGCAGCTTCTGGGCTGTAAGCTTAAGTAGATGTATAATTATTTGAAGGGTGCATAATAACTGAAGACTGCCAGGCTTGACAGGACTAATGTTAGTGCTACCAGCTGTGTTTTGGCTTGTGGGCTTACAGGGGAAGATAATTGTCTCTTTACTTGGCCTGTTTGCCCTGTACATGTAAGCCGCTGTCTGCTTGTGTTCAAAGAAGCTCCACTTCTCAGACAAGTCTTTACATTTCCTGTGATGGTTACTTGCAGGTAGATTTGTGCATTTTTTTATTTAACCCCCTCCCTGAAAGCTTAGAATTTACATTCATAAACACACAACCCTGTAGTCCCTTGCTTCATAATGCAAAACCAGGCCTCCCTTCATCCGTGAGCAGTATCCCTGAGAGGAGATGTCTGAAACCATAGTTACCAGCTCCTAACTGAATAACAACTCTTGAAAAATTCCCAAATCCAAGGGAATTTTTCTTCTTGACTACACCAACTGCAACATGAAGCGGAGTCTCCTAACATGCTAGGAATGAAATTGCACGATTTTCCACAACCATCCAGCTTCACAGTCACCATCAGTCCCAGAAATGGAGAGTAGCTCCTTGCAAATGTTCAGTTGTGCTTCACTAGACCAAGAATCTTAAATCCTGTAAATTCTGCTGTTATCTGCACCTTGACTTAGGGCTGTACATGCCTCTCCAAGGCCATGTGCATCCTTGCTTGTCTGCAGGGCGATAACACCAGCTCTGTGATGTGTTGCGTTCAATTCCTCTCTTCTTAGAAAGTGTCCCAGCTGTGGGAGAAGGAGTGCTTTCTGATCTTCCTCTGAAGCAGCCTATGGATAACTTGGAGAAGAGCCAGGACTTTGTCTTTTCCTGGAAATGTAGCTGCAGGAAGAATGAATCACCAGGTTGAACCTGTATAACCAGCTGCAAACAAAAGCTCAGACTTCTGTGTCTCACTGTTACAAATAATGGGGGGAAAAATAGGCATCCTGTTTTGAAATCCACCACCAGCTGACAGGACAAAAATACTGCATGCCTGATCGTCTTTTGAAGCTGATAAGTAACATAAGACTATGGCCATTTAAGGGAAAAAGCTTGAAGCAAAACAATAGTTAGGGAAATAGTAAATCCGAATGTTTTGGAGGAAACAGAATAACCAGTGAGGTTGTTCAGAACACACAAGATGGAGTTTTAGTAGCCCTACATTTTCATGCTTTAAAATCTTCTGTACTACCCTTGGCTAGTAGTGAGTCATGCAAATCAGGGCCAGGAGCCTCTGTTTCATAGCATAAGGAGACTGCAGTGCTCGTGTCATTGATTAAATCCGTCCTTTGCCTCTGCAGCAACCTAAGATGTCATTACAGGCAATGCAGAGGCTTCTTGCTAGCATGCGAGCATCTGGATCACTGCAGGGATACCAACAGCACAGACATGTGGGAGTTAATGTTTCTTTACCTTAGCTTCTCTTTTCTGATCCAACTTCATTTTGTTTTAAGGCAAAATAAAACCAGCTTCACAGTTATCAAAGGCTAAGGTAGAGTTAATGGAGACTTAGTTCCTGAGGAGAGAATTTGAGATGGGCTGAAGCCAAGAAAAATAGAAGCCTGCAAAGATGTACTTTGTATGCTCTTGGACAGAAGGTTGGCAGAACTACTGTTCTGATGTACCAAGCGTTAGAAACTGCAGGTCATGGGTATAAATTTCCTATGAGGAAAAGGAAAATACTTTCCAGTATTTTAACACAAACATTAATATGAGTGTGTAACTTCATTCAGAAGCACCAAATTGCATGCATAAGCCCTGCAGTAAGTTTGTTTAGGGTAAACTTCTAAAGGTTTAATTCCAACCCTGGGACACCAAAGCCTGCAAGGCGGCTCCTGAGGAGCCCTTTCTGTTAGCTTTGAAATTGCTTAGGCTTGACTTTTCCTCCTCATCCATTGTCTTTCTTTCTAAGGAGCAGAAAAGAGAAACACTGCCAATACCATTGCAAATAACACTAAAATCTCCATGTTTTTCTAAACTTGGATCTTCATGGTTTTAAAAAGATAAGCTCTGCATTGAGGCAGATGCTTTTGTATCTATATGAATGCTGTAGCTGTTGTTTGCCTGTCTATATAATTGCTTTTAAATTGTTTTAATTTAGCTGTTGTTAACAAGTTTTAAATTAATACAGTGCATTGCTTGCACTGTAATTTCCCCTCCAATTATCTAACATGGCTCCTATAAAGCAAATCTGGCCACCTAACGTTAAGCCTGTAGAGCCACAATCAGACCCCATCCACACTCAGTGTTTTGCAGCATTTTTCCCCTCCCCAGTATCCCACATGCACATGCCAGACACACAAGTTACCCTGGAATGCAACCACCTGCAAGGAGCACAGAAGCTGCTGGGAGAGGAGGGCAATCAGAGCACCGTGCTGCCATTTCCACACCTCTGCCCTGTGCCCACAGTTCCCACAGTAGAAACGCTGGAGCAGCCCTGCCCAGTGTGCAGTGATGCCTGTTCATGCATCTGTCTCCCTGCAGCGAGTTCAGGACTCTCCTGTCACAAGACCTGGCACACGTTTCCCCGTGGCCTAGAACTCCAGCAGCTGGAGACATGGGTAAGGCTGCAGGTCTGCAAAGAAGAGCTTACTCATTTAGCTTTTTGTTCCTTAATTAAAGCTTCAGAATAATGTCAGCTTTCAGACCTGCAAGGCCTTCGAGAGATCAGTCACAGAATTCCACTAAAAGCAAAGTGATCTTTCTGTAACAAGACATCTTAATAAATGTGGTGATTACGGATGACAGCTTATCAAGAGGTGAGGTTGAAGGCGTGAATGTAATGTTACTGACGGGATCTTCTCCCTCTTCAGAGGGTCCAGAAACTTCCTGCATTTCAGCTCAAGCACTTACAAAATTATACATCTTTGTACTTTTGATCATTACTTCCACTGCTTAATGTAACTCTGCATGTAAAGGAAATGACATGCTAGATCAGACCATACATTTGTTTCAATACTAAACATTTCTTGCAAGGATCTTGCTGAAGCAGCAAGTTATAAAAGGTCTACTGATAACCCATCACTTTCTGCAGAAACTGAAGGTTTTATTTGTAGTTCACCCCATTGTTTTTAAAGCTGATCCAGATCACTTCAAGATGAGGCTGTCTTCAGTCTGTAACTGCAAGCCATCATCAGCCAAATTAATCTCTGGTTTATTTCCTTTGTATTTAACAGCATGTGATTTACCGCCCCATCTATCCCAGTGGTGTGGACAATCTGGAAGCTACTGCTGAAGACAAAACTGTAAGAATTGTTTCATCTTTTCACTACTAGTCATTTGAATGGCCACTTAATGGTGACACTTTGGGAGAAAGACTGCTTTCCTTTCTGGGTTTCCTGCCAAGCTTTGTGTTAGCTGGTGTTGGTTTGGTTGATGAAAGCTCTTAGCAAAATAGATGCTTGTCCAAACTTTACTTCAAAGAGACGTTTTTCATATTTCACTGGAATGACAACCAGAAGTAGCTGCTATTTATTTAGAGAGGAAAGGACTGAATGTGTACGACCAGAAGTTTCGACACCAATGTAGAACAGAACCATTTGGAATGAGGCGTTGCTGACAGAGGGTTATCAACAACACAGGTTTCTAGATGTAGTTTAAAAAAAAGGTAAGAATCAGATTGTTTCTATTTATACCTGCCTTTGCCTTGGTAACCAGAGACTGCGTGAGGGATGCAGCATCTTCCCCACATCAGAGATGGCTCCAAAATCCATGCGCAGCCATGCAGTGTTACATGCATTGGCTGCACAACTATCACAAGAACTGTCACGTTCATTTCTAACAGAGGATTTTAAATATTAAGAAGGACAGAGAAGATTTCAGAAAGGAAGGTATATTAGTACAGCTTCACAATAATCTGTTCTCATTTCTGTCTTATCTACTTGATTCTTTGATCTTCTAAGTAATACAAGGACCATTGCTCTTAAACACTTTTTCTTAACTATCCCAAGCAGCTTACCTGCATCTGAAGTAGCAGGATTTACTTATAATTTGACACATTATGCTGGCCCTATCAAGTAGCTGAATGAGGTAAGAACAGACTTGAATTGGTGTTTCCTTACACTTTTCTTGCTTACCTTATAATCAGCTGTTTCCTACTTTACAAGTTTATCTGCAGCTTAGGTGTCCTTACAGCCTTCTGCAGTGTTTAAAAGCTGAATCAGGCTATGTTCTTGCACCTTTACTGTTGTGCTAAGCTCTAGCCCTGCTGGGAGAAAAAGCATTTCAGTTCTGGGCAACTGTTTTAGCCATAATTCTTTGTTGTTGCATCTTCCTTATCCTTTTACTGTCAGGATGGGTGGAAGAAACCAAGTGTCTTTCTCTACCACAATAATACCCGGGTACTGTGTCTTCTTGGAAAATGGATATGGAAATAGGAAAAGCAGGTAAATATAGGCTTGGAATGAATACGGGGAATCAGGGCCCTTACTGAACTTCTAGTGGACCTGCTTCATTTCTAATAGCTTCACTACTCAGTTATGATCTGGAAAGTTATTTCTGATCTCTTGTCTGAGGCTCGTGGAAGTCAGCGCTAAAGTAACATTAGCAGGGAAGATGGGGAAAATACTTCTGGGAAGCAGGGCAGGATTGGTAGGGAACTTGCTGGGCTCCAAAGATACTCAGGGATCTCTGACTTAGAAAAACATGCTCTTGGGATAAAAGCACTCCCTGCAGTACCATCTTTGGGAACAAATGTACACATTTTCACATGCAGTCTTTTTTCACTCTGGCTGCTATTCAGCCAGACCCTTGCTCTTATGAAATAATGTAGGGAAGACACCTGATGGGGGAGAATGAGTAGGGGCAGTGGGGGGCAGTTTGGAGCACTGGAGCCCTGCTACACTCCACATCTCACTTGGAGATCTCAGGCCTGGCACATAGTACAGGAGATGTGGGCGAAAGCTTTGTGCCATTTGAGAGTTTCCCTCCATTTACATGGTGGTTGTAGTTTAGGCACAGCATAAGAGACTCAAAACTCATCCAAGCAGAGTTCTCATGTCAGGTATAATCATTCCCATTGCTTTTCCCACACTGCCCATATAAATAATTAAAAAAATCATTGAGATAATAGCACAAGCAGTTTCAAACTCTCCAAAGCAGCACTAGTGGCAAGGGAGCAGCACTTTAGGACATAAACCCACAGTAAGCTGAATCATCGCACCCGCTCTGGCATGTTTATTTGGAGAAATCTGAGTTGCCATTAGACAAGTATGAACTGGTTTGGGGCAAGTGAAATTCTGGTTTCCGTTCCCTTACAGTAGCAGAACCCTAAAAACAAGCTTTAGTTCCTGCTACCCCTGCTGTAGGAGGAGCCTGTAATGCTCCTCCACAAAGCCTTTCATGCATCATGAGCCACTGTGTTGAAATCAACAGCCTTTAGATGTAGCCACATTTGCATTTGTGTGCCAGCCAGATTTGCTGCTCCCTGTGGGAAAGAGTGGGGAGGATTTCTGGAGCTGTTTATGCTCCCCAGCACTGAGGGCTGGCTGGTCTTGCTGCATTGGTGATGCCATTGGGAGCTGCCAAGCCACACAGCCACTGGAGATGGATGCAGGGAAGACATGCTGCTCCCCTGCCGAGGTCCCCTGTGTGTAGCCCCCACAAATGAAGCCTAGCTCCAATCAGGGGCTGAGGAGCATGGCTGGGAGTCCTGTGCCTTTCTGTGGAGTACCTGCAGCAACGCCTCCAGGCAGCCAGGGAGCTGCCAGGACACTTCCCGGTCCTCCTGTGGCCTTTAGCCACCTTGGAGCAAGTTCAAGTTAACTGGAGATGAAGACACACAAAGGAGAGGTGCATTGTGTTGTTCTGCCAAACAAGAGATTAAAACGAGCCAAAGGTGAAGAAAAACCCACGCACAAACAATGCTGCAGGAGCAGCACCACTGCCGCCACACCACCCGCCAAGAACAACTTCAGCTTTACTGACGTGGTCAGTGCACAAGTATCAGTATCCCATGGACAGTGGGATTGAGTGCACCCTCAGCAAGTTTGCCGATGACACCAAGCTGTGTGGTTGGGTTGATATGCTGGAGGGAAGGAATACCATCCAGAGAGACCTTGACACACCTGTGAGGTGGGCTGGTGCCAACCTCATGTTTAACCATGCCAAGTGCAAGGTCCTACACCTGGGTCGGAGCAATCCCAGGCACAGCTACAGGTTGGGCAGAGAAGAGATTCAGAGCAGCCCTGAGGAGAAGGACCTGGGGGAGTTGGTTGATGAGAAAATGAACATGAGCCGGCTTCAGTGTGTGCTCGCAGCCCAGAAAGCCAACCGTATCCTGGGCTGCATCAAAAGGAGTGTGACCAGCAGGTTGAAGGAGGTGATCCTGCCCCTCTGCTCTCCTCTTGTGAGACCTCACCTGGAGTATTGTGTGCAGTTCTGGTGTCCTCAACATAAAAAGAACATGGAACTGTTGGAACAAGTCCAGAGAAGGGCCACAAGGATGATCAGGGGACTGGAGCACCTCCCGTATGAAGACAGGCTGAGAAAGTTGGGGCTGTTCAGCCTGGAGAAGAGAAGGCTGCGTGGAGACCTCATAGCAGCCTTCCAGTATCTGAAAGGGGCCTATAGGGATGCTGGGGAGGGACTCTTCATTAGGAACTGTAGTGACAGGACAAGGGGTAACGGGTTAAAACTTAAACAGGGGAAGTTTAGATTGGATATAAGGAAGAAGTTCTTTACTGTGAGGGTGGTGAGGCACTGGAATGGGTTGCCCAGGGAGGTTGTGAATGCTCCATCCCTGGCGGTGTTCAAGGCCAGGTTGGACAGAGCCTTGGGTGACTTGGTTTAGTGTGAGGTGTCCCTGCCCATGGCAGGGGGGTTGGAACTTGATGATCTTAAGGTCCTTTCCAACCCTAACGATTCTATGGTTCTATGAGTCTATGATTCTATGAGTGTTTCTACGACAGGTACCCAGCTATTGAGGGACCGCTTCCAGTCTGGCTATGCGCACTTGCAGACACAACGTTCACCATGCTTGCAGTAGCGGATGAGGCCAGTGGGCTGGACAAACACCTTTCCTGGGCACTAACTTCCAGAAACCCCTGCAACAAAAGCCATGGGCTGGCACCGCAGAGAGGCAGCGGACGTCCCGCAGGGTGTTTCGCATCTCATACCTTTCTGCATGGCATGTAGCTCTCAAAATGCAGCCCCAGCCTCCTGCAGGAAGCAGTGCCGTGCTTTTCCCTCTGGGATGCTGCAGCCCTTGCCGAGCCAGCGGCTGCTCGGTGCCATGCTGCACGCTGCTGAGGCTGTGCCGTCCCGCACCTGCCCCGGGCCATGCTGACAGCCACGGCTTGCGTTCTACCCCCTCCTCGCTCCTTCTCCCGCCGCTGCTGAGGGCAGGAGCTCTCCGGAGACCTCCCACCCCGGGCCTCATCCCTCTTTACCCGTGACCTGATCGCCCTGCGCCCGCCGGCCGCGCCGCCACTCGGCGGCTGGGAGGCGGCCGCGGGAGGTCGCACCCGCTCCAGGCCAAGGCGCCGGGGGCCGGCTCGAGAGCTCCGCGGCGCCTGCGGGGCTGCCACGCGTGAGTAGCGGGCGGGCCGGGCGGCGAGGGACCGGGCCCAGCGCCTAGCCGGGCCCTTCCTGCTCTCGGCTCGGCCTCGGGCGCCAGCGCGGGCTGCAACGGGCCCAGACACGCCGAGGAGCAACGTGGCCGCGGCCCGCCGGGCGCGGAGGCCGCGGTGAAGCCGCGGGCGCTGGGGCCGCGGCCGCCGGGCCCCGCGAGGCCGCGGGATGGCCTTGGTCCCCTACGAGGAGGGCGCGGGCTGGGTAGCGCGGCAGCTGCACAGCCCTTCGGCCACATACCGCTTCGTCAGCCGCACCATCCGCATCAAGCAGGACTGGCGGCGGCTCGGGGTGGCGGCCGTGGTCTGGGATGCGGTAGGTGTTCGCACCGAGACAAGCGTTTCTGTACTGATGGCTTCCCATAGCGCTTGCCCCGGCTTTCAGAATCACCTTATAAAACTATTCAATGTTGTATTGCTAAGGGAAGTCTTCCCCTCCCTTTCTCCCCTTTCTCCCTTCCCCCCCCCCCCCCCCTTTCTTTTTTTCACCAGAAGTTGGTATTTTTACCCTTTTTCCCCTCATAAGAGATCCTGGAGGACTTTAAGGGAAACAGGACACCCAAACCCCTGCATGCCCAGTGCCCGATACGGAAAATACTCTTGATAACTCACAGAACTCTCACCTGTCAGTCAACAGCGGCCCATAGTGTTCCCTTAATGCCCTTCAGAGCACAGCACTGCTGCTTGTAGCGTCAAGGACTGCTGATAGGCGTTATCTTGGGGATAAGAGCCTTCCAGAACAGAGGGGTTTGTGGCTGGTACAGGTTTGCGGGGCAGTCCATTGTGGTACCACTGTAACAGTCATGGGCTCCCATCGGTCTGGTCTCTGTCCACACACAGGTTACACTTTTACCTTTGGTTTTAAAGAACAAGCATAATTTTAGCAACCTCCTGGTATGAATTGGTGCACAGGGCTGGTGGTGTTTCCTAATGTTGGCTTTGACAGAACTTGCTATGGAGAGAGCTCCCTATCAAGTAAAACACAACACATTAGATGCAAACAGATAGAAGTTTACTTTGTTCTGTTTGTTTGCTTCCTTACAAACAGAAGTTGTGATACTTTACTTTCCCTGTGTCCTTCCTGACGTTGTGCCTATATTGTGCAGAAACCTCTTGAAATACAGTGCAAGATACTATGAAGCCTTCTCCTGGACTTCTGCAATTCTGCCTTCATTGACCAGTGTTTGACACTCCCAGCTTTTTCTTTCCAAATACAGCTCTCTCTGCCTCCTGTTACATTTGGGGATTCATAAAGCAGTGCTTCCACATCTGAGTTGTAGCCTCTGTGGCTCTTTTTTCCTTTTGCCTATAAGAGTCTTCTGTAAAGCTCATAAAAAAGGCTGCACATGCACGCAGGAGGCAGAGAGGGGCTGAACAGTCTTGCTGCAGACCTGAAGTGCCTGACTCTTCCCATAACCTTCTCTCTCAGTATAAATCGGAAATGCTGTGTTTAGTGTGACTGAAATGAGCCCTGTGCTTAATTGCCTTTGTCTCTTGGCTTAGGCTGTTGTCCTGTGTGCTTATCTGGAGATGGGAGGCATTGATCTCAGGGATCGGTCTGTGATTGAACTGGGAGCTGGAACTGGATTGCTGGGAATAGTGGCCACGTTATTAGGTAAGGGCTTTTCTGTTTGCTTGCTTAAAGCAATTTACAAGTGTACTCAAACTGACACTTTCGCGTCTACATGCATGGGACAGAAGTTAGCACCAGAGCTACATATGTGAACTGTGATGTTTCCTGTCTGAGTCATCTTCCTTTCTTGTTAGACTTCAGAGCCTGCTGCATTGTTTATTGTAGAGATGGTGCCACCGCAGTTTACTTTATGGTGGGACCCTGTTGGGGCGGATGCCTGTTACCATGGTACTTGGCTCAGCAGCATTCAGTTCCACAGCCATTCTCCCCCAGGGAACAAGTGCTGTGCTTGTCTTCCACTTGTCCTTGTATGCAGCACAGATAAAGCTACAGAAAGAAACCACTCTCTGAGCTTGTGTAAGCCTTGTTAGCCTATCTTGCAGACAGGAAAACCAAGGTCTGGAGAAATAAAGTGATCTGCCTGTAATCTGCCTGTGGCTGAAGCAGGGACTGGGCACTAACTTGTGCTGACTGTCCCAGGCTGACTTTGTAATTCCAAGCTCTAGTGGCTGTGGAAAGTGCCTACTGAAATAAAAAAAGCAAAGCAGTTTGACACAATACAGTGATGCTGTGCAAATATCACACAGGCATAACTTTTGTCTGACCTGTGAAACAGGCTCTCTAGACGCCTCTCTCCTACTGAACAAATACAGAATTGGAGCTGGTTAATCTTAACAATCCCTGTAATTTACTCTGTTGTCACCTATGGAAAGGCAGAAAGTAACTCCTGTACTTTCACGCACGAAGAAAAAGCTCCAGAAAATACTTTTTGCTCCTGAAAACTTGATCTTCATGTGCAGTACACCTTACATTCTTAAGTGACTGATGAAGGGTAGGATGTACGTAGACAGTGGTCTTTTTGCTTGTTTTGTTCTTTTATTTGTTTGGTTTTAATCAGGCAACTCAGGGGAGTTGTTAATGTTTAACAGGAAGAGCGAGCCTGCTTGACTTTGAGCATTGTAGTTCAAATGCTGTGTTTATGGACATGGACTATCTTTGAGGTGTATACTTCTGTACCACTTTAGGTGCCCATGTCACCATCACAGACAGGGCAGCAGCACTGGAGTTCCTGGAGTCAAATGTTGAGGCTAACTTACCTTCTGAACTACGTCCGAGAGCTGTGGTGAAGGAACTGACTTGGGGAAGAGACCTGGATAAGTTCCCCTCAGGAGCATTTGACTTCATCCTGGGTGCGGACATCGTTTATCTGGAGGAAACTTTTGCAGAGCTGCTGCAGACACTGGAGCACTTGTGCTCAGAGCAAACTGTGATTCTTCTTTCCTGCCGCATCCGCTATGAACGGGATCACAGATTCTTGAGGATGCTGAGAGGCTGTTTCTCTGTATCTGAGGTCCACTATGATTCCAGTAAGGAGGTTCATATCTACAAAGCACAGAGGGGTAGTCACAAGGATGACTTTTGACTCTGTGCTTTGTTCGTAAACCACTAATGCTGTTCAATCCTCCCCTTATTTCTACTTGATATACTTGTTCCTGAGCATGTAATTGCAATTGTGTTATTTCACTGGCTTCTTGTTCTGATGGTCTTGTCTGATCATTTGATCTGATACAGCAAGGATTGTATTTCTGCTTATTGAATCTCTGCTTCATTTCTCGGTAGAGTTGTATAGGGTCTTCCACTGACTTTTTATCAAATGTAATGTTTGAAACTGATGTAAGTTGCAGAAATCTCCAGGCATCAAAAAAAAGTCATAAAAAGATTTGTTTAAAAATCAAACCACACTCAATTTCTGTGGGAAGCCTCAAAAGAAATTAGAGTGGGGGGTTTTCCCCGTATCACTTCCTTAACTCTTGAAAAGTAGAAGTGGATAAAATATATAAACTAAGACATGAGCTCTAAATGCTCTAACACTTTAGGTATTCTATAAGTTGAAGGTTGTGGTTAAAGAAGCTACTTAAGGGAAAAACCAACAAAGGCAGCTGCTATAAAGTGGTTCTGTTGCTGTCACTGCTGAACTGAAGAGGCATAGGGAAACAAAGAACAAGATCGGGGTGTGTGTGTAAATCAGTATTGCAGAGTAAACCAACTTAGAAATCAGTGGTGTTTTTACCTGACTTGTAAGCATGGAGGCTGTGCCTGCAGTACCAAAGCAGTCACAGGTCTTGAGTTGTCCCTACCAAGAAACCTTGCTTTCATACAGATCAAGGCTCCTTTAAGCATATACACATGTGCATGTGCCAGCACAGAAAGTGAAACAAGGAGACACAAACTGTTCTTTAAATATCAAATCAATCGTTGATTCGCAAAGTACTGTTAAATCATGTTCTGTCTGCCTCTGTGGCTCACTGTCTCCAAGAGCTGTTATTTAGGAGCATAGGGTGCTGCTGTAAAGATTTTGTAACTGGGGAGTACCTACTCTTGTATTACTTGGGAGCAGTGTCTAGATGTCTGTGTGCTTTCTGGGCACAGTATTCTAAGTAAATGATCTCATACCTTGAGCTTGTGAAAACACCTCTGTGTTTATTCCACAAGAGAAATGCTGCAACCTGGAATCTGGCTCACACCAGCAGCAGACTTCCTTCTTTCTAGTGGTGAAAGAAGGGACCTGGTGAAAACAGTGGGCCAACAGAAGATGGCTACACTTCTAAATGCAGGAATTGCTATAGTACCTTTTCCTTTGGTGGATGTGGAACTTCTTTTTTCTTTAAACTTAACTTACAAAGCCCCAGGTTAGGTTCAGGCTTTAAGGATCTGGCTGTCTTTGTCAGTGGCAACAGCAAACACCAACAGTTGCTTTGGATCACGGACATCAGAAGCTCTTTATCACTTCTGCTTCCATCAAACTTCCAGCTGGCAAACATGCAGAGGGTCTATGGTCCAGAAGTGATGTGCAGACTGTAATATGGAAATGACACCATTCATCATTACAGCTCATGAATAAGGCCCGAAGATCTTGTGCTTCATCCCTGCTGTGTCTCCCGTGTGTTTTCAGCTAAGTTTCTTGCTTGGCTCTGGACTTGGCTCTGGGCTTGGCCTGCAGAGAGTTGCTGCTCTTAACACTTGCTTACAACAGTATCCTTAGAAGCCACATGGTGTCACTAGAACAGTACTTACGCATCTGGCTGGGGCTTTGCAGTCTGAAACTAGCCTTGAAGTCCCTGTGAGGGAAGGAAGACAGCAGCTTTAATTAAAACCAGAACATGGTATGAGCTTTAGTGTGCCAGACTTGACCCTTTCTGCCCTATCGACTGCTTGAGCAACGGTAGAAAAACATTACCAGCTCTCCCCAGTCTCTTCTCTGGCTTTAGTTTTTGGAGTGCGGCTGTAAGTTCTCACCACTCCTCTTCCTTTTCCTCCCCACTGGTGTTTACTTGTGTCAGAGCTCCGCTGTGGTCACTGTGTATTAGGCTTTCCCATGCTGGAGATGGCAGAAAGCAGCGGGCTGGTGCTTGGGCTTGTGAGTGCATGTGACTTGTCTGTGGGGAAAGCTTGCTATTTGGCTGTGCTGAGCCTTCTCAAGAGGCTGCAGCTTGCAGTACTGAGAGCCACAGCCATAGTAAGAACATGGTTGAAATCCTGCTTAAATAGCACAGAATAAAGCCCTGTGAAGTACAGAATAAAGCCTAGTGCGCGACCTACACACTTTTACGAAGGGGGCTTTGCTCCAGGCCTTGCTTTAGCAACAGGAAAAGTGTTGCACTTTTAAAACAAATCAGTTTAATTGTGTCTCCTTCCAGTTGTTCAGCAGCTTTCAGTGTCTGTTTTCCCACTGCTGCTGTTACAGCCCATAGCCTTCCTGCGACAGCAGGGATGTGCCAAAAGAGACCAGGCTTGGCTTCTTTTGCTGTGTTGTTGCAGAGCAGCTGTATGCAAATCCTAGGGAACATGTCTGAAGGCTGAAGCAATGCTACTGCCCATAAGGAAATACTCCTGGAGAAAAGGCACCTCAGGTGAGTGCCTTGCCTGCAGAACTGGGCTCTTGGTGGCCCCTCTGCAGCTCAGCAAGTGGCACTTTGGGGAGAAGGGGATACCCTCTCTTCTGACTGCTACAGGGGTGCGGGTGCTCATTACATTCAGGACACCAGACCCAGGAATTACAGTTAGGCCACCACCACAAGCACATGAGTTCTGGTTTTCTAACCTACAGTGTTCAGGAGCAGGCAGCACCTGTGAGAACATGGCTCAGCTGAAACCTACAGCCCATTCCCACCGAAAGCACTGCTTCCACACCAGCCAGAGAGCAGTGCCTTCTGTGTCCCAGGGTGGGCTTTGCAGCTTCTTTATATTCCCATCACACTTAGCTTCAGGGAGGTGTCAGGAACAAACTATGCCAGACATGGAGGACAGAAGTAATTGCCCAATGAGTGAGCACACAAGAGAGCAGCCCTCTGCGACGGATGATACCTGCAAACTGCTGTCCTGAGCCATTGGTTCCTGGTGAGCTCCTGCTCTAGTATGAGATGACACATGGTAATGCTTCCGTGGCTGTTTGGCAATGACATAAACACCCTGCCCAAGCGCTGTCTATCACCCTGTTCATCCCAGTGCTAAAGTCAGTGTGATTCCCCTTTGGGTGGTTCCATTGCATCGGCCCTGTTTTGTAACAGACAATGTGAACTCATGTGTAGGGAGGATGTGTTTGGGCATGGGTCCCTGAATAGTGGGGCAATGCATAAATAGTCTCTTGAGAAATAAATACTCACCCTAGGGAGAGGATCCAAGTCATAGTGAAGTGACCAGATAAGACATGAACATGCTGTGAGATTGTGAAACTACCCCTGAAACACACCATTTGGCAAGGGAACAAACTCCTCTAAAATGTCATTGCAACCAAATTTATGCTTGATTACTAGGAGGACACAGAGTATGAATTTCAGCTCTGTATCTTATGGATTGAGAGCTTCAGGGTACAGCAGTGTCAGAAGAATGATGCTTAACTGCTGACCTACTGACTGCACAGGGATCTGTGTTACCCAATTCTTTTCAGTGCAAAATTCAAGCCAAACTGCATTTTTACCTCATGGACTAACCCCGTTTGGGATTCTCCCTCATTACTGAGATGTAGACTTGATGTAGTACGTGAATGGCATTATGAAAACACTTACTTGTGAAAACCACAAAATCCTAGCTGTAATGAGCCAACCTTATTGCTTCCCCTTGATTTCACTGGAGGTGTGTTTACCTTGGTGCTGAATTTGTTCCTCTGGCTTTCATCCCAGTGTTTGGATCCAGCCTTGCAGATTGCATAATCAGGTCATGATCCTTGCAGTGTTTGCTGCCTTCTGTTCTGCTCTGTTATTAACATCAGTAGTACAGGGTTTACAGGAATGCTTAAAAGTGAGAAAGACAGCATATTTAAACTGAGAGGGAAAAGCCTTCCACGCGTTATTAAACAACGGGGCTAACTGCCACCAGAATGGATACTAGAAAGCAGGTTTACAAATACCAGGCGTGGAAGAGAAACTTTGTTTTTCAGGACTTAACCTCTCACTTCAGGATTTAACCTCTCACTAAATCTAATTCCATTTAATTAAGATTATAAAAGCCTTCCCTTTGGGGAAAACCTCATGAATTCTTACAGCAGGCCACAGATTGTGAGAGGACACCATAGTCTGCTCAAGATATGCCTTTTCCTGTATTCCTGTCTAATTTACACTAAATTAGTGTAAATGGAACATCCTGATCAAAAAAGAGACTTTGTAGAGTTTTTTAAAGCATGTTTATGTGACTGCACATAAATGTTTGTGTAAAAAGGGAGTTATGACAGTTTATAGCACAAAGGTTACAGTAAGAAAAAGCACTTCTTTATGACAATAATTCACAAATTCACAAGAATCACTTTAATATACAAAGCAATTACTACCATCCTGAAACACAAAGCAGCTAATATGTACATAGTGTTAATAAAATGCATTATAACCCAGTACAATTTTGTTTTAAAAAAACACAGATAAAGCACAAAAAAATAAGTAAAAAAAAAAACAAACCCAAAACAACCAAAAAACCAAAACACAACAGGGATGTTTCTAGATTTTTGGGGATATGTAAATAAGAATTTATTTCCCCCCAAATAATGGATTTTCATTTAGTCTTTTAACTTCCACAAGTATGTGGGAGTCGAGCTCAAATACCCTGTTCTGTGCTGACATGATGGGGGTAAAGAATCAGAAATGCAGATGAGGTGAACTTAACTCTTACCAGCTTACATTACAAAGGGAGAATAATAACCCTCGCTCTGGAAGCTTCCCTGAAAAATGTTGTTCCAAAACAATTCCAAATCATAAATCCAGAGTAGAAACAACTGATTCTTCATGTGAACAACCAATCTGTGGACAAGTCTATGGAGGGGTTGGCCGCCATCTTAGCACCTTTTCTTGCCCTGTCCCCCCTCCCATTCCTAGAAGTCCTTATAAGCAGCAGTTTCAAACCTCATACAAAACTTGAAGTTCTAGAACTTCTTAAAATTCATGTTTTAATATAAATAAATGTCATTACACACACAAAAAACATGGAGTGGCACCTGGATAAAACACAACTTGTGGAGAGCACCTGAACATCCTTAATTCTTGAGTGGCCACTTCCAGGTAACTAACTGCTTCAAGCCTTTCCTTCCCCGTGCTCTGGCTCAGCTATCCCCTAATTTAGAGAAATACATAACTGAGGCTGAGACTGGGTGAACTGACTGCTCCCAAGCCATGAGTACAGTAAGTGGTCAGCGTACGAATTGTGCCAGCCATGGATCATTACAGCCTGCCCCTGGCCCCTTCACTGCCAGCACACAGCTCCTGAGGACAGCTCACTTCTGCCGCCTCTCACTGATGAAAGTGAGACCTGAGCTCACCACTTACACAGCAAGCCACAAACTGCACCTCCATTGCCAGAACACAAACAGGTCACTGTCTTCAATTTGTGCTACTCTAACTAGCCCAAGCTACTCTCTTTGCGGGCCAGAGCTTAAATACATTTTGAAAACACATTGCAAGGCAAAACTCTTGAAATGCAAACTCTTTACCAAGTGGATCTGGTCCCTTTTCTCCAAAGATGTACAGGTTTACGCCATATCCATCCACAGACCTGAACCTGCCACAAGCACACAGTAGGTAGGATTGAAAGCAGCCTGTTTCTCTTCATCAGTCTGGCTCCTCCCAGACCAACTGAGCTTCATGATACATTCAGGTTTCTGCAAAATCAGCGTCTTCTACAGCTAGCAAATTCAAAAGCTCAGGGAAATGAGTTCCCAGGCACAGCAGAGAGAGCCATCAGTGTACTGTATGCTTTTAAAAGCCGCTCACAGTGACAGGTTTCGGGGTTATAGCTAAACTATCACTGTTCCTGCAAAAGAAAGGTGGTTGTGCTTTTCTCATGTTTTTTAAAGCAGGGTGACCCACTGACAATGTACCTTTACTTCCTGGTGTCAAAGGATTGGAAAGCCTTTTGATTTACCGTCTTGGAATGCAGCTTGTAAAATCTGCAGCCAAATTAAGAGAAGGGGAATAAAGTGGCTGAAAACCAGTTCAGCTTTCCTTCCAGATTAACCTCCGTTTCCCACTTGGGATCCCTGAACTAGTTCTACTCTAAAAATAGTTCCACATCCATCCTGTACCTACTGCTCTGAGCCACCACACACTTCATACTTTCCAGTCCTCAGCGCTGCCAGTGCAGATCTCCTGCCATTCTGAAGTAATGCCTGCTGGATGCCAGGTGCTAATCAGCAAGTTAAATTTGCTGTGGGGAGAGGAGTGAATTGTGTGCAGGCAGCAGGATTACAACAACCGTGCCAGGGAGAAGCTTCTCAAGCAAACCCAATTGATCTTTTCTTTTGTTCCGTGTGTGTTTTTATTTTTATTGTTAGAATCCTTTTTTTTTAAAAAAGTGCACATTTTAATTAAACATTTACAAAGAATATAGTGTAACAAAAATAAATACATGACCTTTTGGTTAGATCATTGGCAAATGTCACATCACTAACCAGTTTTCGGGTGGAAAAATGACAATAAAAACAGGGTCTTTGAAAACCAATGAAATCCTTGATGAATTGCCATAGATTTGCACTGATACTGAACTTGCTTTGATGGGGAGACTTGTCTTTGACCCACAAAAAGCACTGGCTGTCTTAAATTAAAAAGACATAAAATAGAGAAGCAGAGGCCAGTTTTTGCCAACAGAGGACTACTTGCAGCTGCAGGCTACTGGAAGCCCAAATGTGAAAGAAAAACGTAGTACAAATTTAGATCAGAAACTCTCAGGGCTGTTTTTCTTTATAATTTTATAGTTTTTTTCCTGAGCCTCTTAATGATTCCAAACACCCCACCAATTTTCTGATCAATGTACAAGTACCAGAGAAGCCTGGTCTAAACGCAAACGCCAACTACATCAGTCAGAACCTACAGGTGCCTGTACAGTCCTTACGAGAATGCCAGGCTAAAATTGTGCTTTCAGATACAAGCAATGATGCTGGTAACTACCTGATGCTGGTGAAATCGCTGCTTAAATTAAAACGCATCGCCACTACCCCAGGAGGAAAACCAGAACTCTTACCAGTGGTTCCTTTAGAAAACAAACACAACACCTTAACAACCTTTCCAACTGTTTTTGCCTTTGATATATAGCTGCCAAGGAGAAAAAAGCACAAAAGTGAATTATTCTGAGGGTGGTGGTGGTTGGTTTACGTAACTTTAAAAACCTCCATCAATGAAAAACGAAAACAAACCTCACAAAAGCCATGAAAGGTGAAATAAAGTTCTTGAAAACGAATAAGTGAGAAACAGCACAAAACAAATCAGCAATAAGCGCTCGAATAATGCAGCCCAGAAGGACTGGGGTGGGGGAAGCTTTCACACACGCGCACATCCACACGCACCCAGACACACACAGAAGAAGTAAAAATCTTTTCTGACCTCCATATAACTATAATACTCAGCATTCCTGACTTAAAAGCTCTCAGAGCTGTAGATTATATACTGTGTGTATATATATATATGTACATGTATTATACATATGTATTTTCCAAGAATATCTAAATTAAAAGAGCACCTCTGACAATATCTTAACTGCCTGATTGGTGCTGTTATTTTGCAAAATAATGACATTACAAAAATTATATTTCAAATCAATTCTTGTTTATTATGAACATAATGGATCTAGCCCTTTCTAACCCTCTCTTCAGGTAAAACAGGCTATCAGTTCTTGAAAACTCACAACTGTGAGATAGAAAACTAACCCTCCCCCCTGCCAGCATAAATTCTGTCCTACTTCCAATGGCCTTAGTGTATAGAAGCTGATTACCCCAACCTCACTACTTGGTAAATAAAGTATGACTGGATCCCTGTGTCACATTCTTTCCCTTTTTGAGTCAACATGAATAGTAAAGCATGTATGGACAACCCTATACTCGGTCTAATACATTTTTATTATTGTCATTTCAAATTTCCATTAAATAAATTCAAGTCCCTAAATCCTCAGTGCAGCATAAATAAAAATAAAGACTCTTGCAGATCCCTATGCATTTTAAAATAACGTTCTTTTTTTTCCTTAATGAAACACTGGTTGCTAATGAGGTCTAGACTAGGAACACTACAGACTACTTGCAGACCATGCACAGCCAAACCAGTTACAGCTCTCCTCCCACTGCTGAATGAATTTACACCAACCCTGTATTAGAAGAACCCTGTCCAGGTACCGTTTTAGGTTCCCTGGTCCATCCAGCTCTGAGGCTCTGTGGCAAGTGACCATCAGCAAGCGCTAGACGGTGCTCATTACCCACTAGAAGAGCTCTCAGATCGATCGCAGCTAGCCTCATTCAGGTTCACTGCGAAACCTAAAGTTTTTGCAAAGAGAAGGTTCTACATAAGAAACAGACTCAATGTACGCATGTACAGCCTTTTCCGTGTTTCTCAAAGCTGGAGGAACCATTCCATATACCTGTGCAAACTAGGCCATGAGCTTCATTTTCCAAGAACAACTCCTGTGTTATCAACATTTCTACTTCAGCACTAGTTCTGGTAACTGCTGTATGTATTTGCATTCTCTGACAGTTGTTACAACAGCATTGCTGAGAATTTAGGGTCTTCTTCAAATTTGCATTGTTAAAACTGCTAAATTTCATCTTCCATTAAATAAAAACATGAAAATCAATTCTCTATGGCAGATAAAAATAGACAATTTATAAATCCCTTCAAAACTCATGAAAATGAATTCTTCAATCATTACGATATTCAAGTTCTCTTCCTGAAATACAAACATAATTTGAAATTATTGATAACTCTAGATTTAACACTAATGCTGTAAGTTTAACCTTTTAAACTCCTTTTAAAGTCTCTTGGAAACTGAATGCCCTCTCAAATGAGAAAACTAGAACTTTTAATACTGCTTAACTGTTTGAGACTCAACTGCCCAGTCTTCCAAATGTTCTTCCTATAATGTCACATTGATTGTATAACCTTTTAGAAGTTCACGTTTGAAGTTTGTCTGAAAACCAGATACCAGAGTGAATGGGAAGATAGGTATTAGTTAATACTTTGCTAGGCAATGCATTAGTACATACCACAGTCTTATTCATTTATCCCTATACATAAAAGTTTGACCAGAAGCCCAAAGTAAACTTACTCCATCAAATGACCCAAGTTGATTTCTCAAGAGACAAGCATCAGAGGGCCAGTAAATAAACTGCACATGATTCTTCTGGACACATGATGACTTCTTAACATTCTTCTGTGGTTCTTTTTGAGCATGATTCCTTCCAAGTCCTAATGCTTAGTACAGAGTTGGTTTTGAACATGAACTACTTTTTAACAATGTAAATCTGGGAAAGATCGCATTTCGTCAGTGCACACACAAAACAAATCACCTTGCAGACGTCTGAGGCGCAGGAGTAACTTTACTCACAGGAATAAATTACTTGGTAAATCTGACCTTTTACATGAAAAAAAATCCTCAGAATAAATAAATTTAGCTAGCCTGGCCAGGTTCAAATAACTAACATTGTCCCTTGCAAAGCAGGAGTTGGAATATTTGTGCCTGAAGTTCTCTTCAGTGTTTGAGGTTGTCCTGGAAGTTGTTACACTACAGTTTAATTTATGTATGAAAGGCAGCCTCAAAGTTTGAAAAAGGATCCAGCAAACCAGGCTGATGTTTCCATTGAGTACAGTAATTTCCATTACATAAGACAGTGGCAGGGCAACAGAAATAACCTCAGTGTTTGAGAGGACTTGGGACACAGACTTTACTGTCACCAGGGAGTATGTATGTGGAGTTGGCCATGCTTCAACTGCTTAGTTGCTCTGCACACAACAGGTAGTGCTTTCATGTCTTACCATGTGGTTACTACACAACTGTTTTCATAACTTCACTCTTGTACCTTTTTTATTCTGAATAACTTTCCTATCCAAATACCATTTCCCAGACAATATCCTATGAAGTTGGTGTTTGCTTTTCGTGCATTCAGAATGCTGAATACACTTGCACACACGTAAGCTTTGAGAAGCAACAACTGACCAGTGAAGCTCATTTCAATGCGGTTTGTTTCTGAGGTATGGAGAAGTTTTTACTAGTCCAGGAGGGCTTAATACAGATTACAGATCAAAATCCCTCCTGAGCTAGTTGAAAAAGGTATGCTGTCTCCATACCAAGAACATGACTCTGTAGTGCCTTTCATTTGGCATGCCACTTAGCCGTGTATTTTTACAGTTCATAATGAATATGGGAAACCAATTTGGCAACCAGTGCTTCTTCACTGCGTCATGCACGCTCCATGTATGTGGCCCACAGTTCTCTGGACCAAGAGGCTGGGGTGGTTCTGTCTCTAAGGCAATGGAAAGAGCTCAGCACAAATTCTTGACATCATTACAAAAGGACTCTCCCCACAGTAACTTTCCAAGTGAACACTGTGAGTCCTTGAAGAGGATGGGGAGACGAGAAAGAAGCCTGTTCTTCACGCAGAGATTGATGATGAAAATAATCTTGTGGGGGGGAGTGGAGGCAAGTACTTGAACATTCACAGTTTGATGCAAAGCACAGATGAAATATATTCTGTAGTTGCTTCAGGCAGTTTTGCGCATAGAAAAAAAGAAATGTTTAGAAAATAAAAAGTTTACTTTGTCTTTCTGGATATAGCCAGAACCAGTCTCTATCCCACCTGGACAAATAGGAATCCAAAATTAATCTGATTTGTGGCAGTAAAGGTCCTTAAGTGCTTTCAACTCCTCGATGAGTGTCTTGTTTTGGTTTTCAAGCACAGCCACTCGATTTTCTAGACATTTCACATACTCCTTTTTCTTCCTGCGACATTCACGTGCTGCTTCTCTGCAAAGCAAAAAAGGCAATTCAGATCCAGAATGATCACTTGCAGACATGGGCTACTTAACTGTTCAGGTCAAACCTTTACCCAGTACTGCCATTTTTAGACCACGGAGACATTGTTAAGAAATGCAGGTCTGGAAAAAGACACTGTGTTCTTAGCAGCTGCTCCTTCACAAATCACACACACTCAAGATCCACAAATCACTTCAATATGCAGATGCCAGTAAGTCAGCACCAATAAAATTCTCCTTCTGTGAGAAAAGGATACTACTCAATGACAAAATTCTGCATGCAGATTTATATTACAGCCTTCAGGCTGAGTTGAATGCTGCTGAAATAACTTCAGTGATTTTACTGCAATAAATAAATTAATAATAAAAACATGAATAAGACCATCTATTAATCTCCTTATAGTCTTGACTATTCCCTTTGCTGCAGTCTTACAGGATGCTCAACAGCTCCAAAAAAAGCTGTATTTAGAGCTTTCATGTATCTGGCCTTGAGCAGTACTTCAATTTTATTAATCATGTCTGCATCACTGCAACGATAATACAAAAACAACTCAAAAAATAAACAGTCACTAGCAACCATATAATTCTTTGTCCTTGCCTGCTGTGCCAAGAACATGGCAGCATTAATGGGCTAAAGCAGATCTTGAGACAGTCAAACTTTTAGGTCTTGCTTGTAAAGACTGAGCTGCCTGTAGGTAATTTGGTAACATACTAAGAACACCAACAAAAAATACCTGGAAGGTGCTAATGTGCTGCTGAGCATGCTGAAGACAGTAACACCAAGGCAGAAGTTACCCTGCACTGCTACAGTAATGGTACCAATGGGCAAAGTAAGCACAAGCATGTGCTAAGATGGATGGGAGTCCAGCCGGAGGGCTCTCCTTCTGCCAAAGCAGCACACTGCAGATACCGAGTGTATCTACTTCTTTGCCCTGAACCTTTATCTAGTGAAGCAGAGCAGCTTCAGGAGAGTCTAAGCGTCCCTTCACTGCACATACTACACAGACTGGTGATACAGTCAGTGTTATGGGAAATAAGAGACAAAATTGAACCCAGTTCTTCTGCTTATGAGATAAATAACAGCCGTAGTACTAGGTACAAAGAATGTCTGTTCCAGGACCTAAGGGGCAAGAAGACTCTAAAAGTAACTTCTGAAATTCAGCCCTACAAGTGAGACATGATGAAGAAAACCTTGTTTGGAAGCCCTGAAAGAACTCAGGGATCCATTAGTTCACTCCTACAAGTACAATTTCACAAGCTTGCAGCACACGGGCCTTGTGCAACTTGCAGTAATTTTGGCCTGGTACTTGCGTCACCAAAGGATTAAGTCTTATTGGACCAGGAAGTGCACACTACTAACCTGCCTTCCTGGGTGACAACTTTTTCTTTCTGTGATTTCTGTGCCAGCTTGGGCTGCATATGAAGCCACCTCGAGTCTGTTTGCTTTAGTTATTCATAATGAACAGCTACAGTTATACTGAATTACAAGAGAGCTTTTAAAATGTAAAATTTACATAGAAAATTTGCACAATAATATCTATGAATATTTACGCTATAATCCTCCAATAAGAACCACCTCGCCATCTGCCTCTCTCTCCCCCTTTCCCCTGCCTTGCTACGGAGCCTAGATTTGCAATATCTATTAAGCAGGCAGGCTAAAAGCACCACATGCAACATGATACTGTTGCAAAAGCTCTCAATTTAACTGAAGTGGGGGTAATTCCCCATTGTTTTTCTTGGCTTTCCTAAACACAAAAGCTTTCTTTTACTGGAGGAAGACTGCTGACTAAATGAGGGGATTCAGAATGTTCACTGTATTTTTCTCAAGTGCAGAGCCTGAAAGGGTGACATCTACTATTCACTGGTATCAGAAAAATACATAAAAAGGGGACATGGGTGACATTCTATATAAAAACCTTTTTAAAGTGAACTCTGCTGTTCAGCATTATTTACCTCATTAAAGCCCCTCAGATAAACCTTGGGTCTGCTCACGTAATTTTCTATTGTGTTCACAGCTCAGCGATCTACAGAAGATAAATGTACCTGTACAACATAGTTTTTTCTCACTGACAGATGAAGTAAAGCTGATTTCATGGGGCTTCCCCGCTCATAGGGCAGGGAATGACTGCAACATACCGGCTCAAATTTGTGGCTTGCAGATGGGAATTCAAGCCTGGTGTGATGGGTCAGCTCAGGCCCATCCCTCCCTTTCCTGCAACAGCAGCTTAAGGAGCATTATGCCCAACTTCTCTCTGCTGCTCCTTTCTTTCCCAGCCTCCACCAAGTCCCACCTCAGTAGGCTTGGCTTTTCCTCCTCACACACTAAATCCTATGGGGTCATATCTCCTCTCTCTCTTTCAGCCCCCCTGCTGCCACCACTGGTTCCAAAAGACTTCAAAGCTGCTCATTCAGCCTTTTCTTGAATCTTTCTGCCTCTGGAGGATAAAACCCAAAAGGCAAAGAGCTACACAGAACAAGTGAGACAATGAAGAGTGCAGGAAGGTCAGCAGCAAGGAAGATGCACGCAGAAGGCTAAGGCAGAGAATCCAGGAAAAGAAACTACATGAATGTAGTTACTCAGAAAAAATCAACTCAGCTCAGTGTTTGTAAGTACATAACTGAGGTCATTTAAGTCCCCCACCAGTGAGTATTCTCCTTATGGCAAAAAATTCATACACCTCACAGAATGAATCTGACACCTTTGCTTGAGGTTTCACAGTCACAATACATGGCATTAGCAGATGCGCTTCTTTGTTTTGCATCTTTAAATGAAGGCAAAGTCTTTAGAAAGACTTTGAAAAAAAGAAAGATTTGGATTCTTAGCGCTTAACACTCCAGTTCTATGCAGAGCTGACGGGATAAGAAGTGATCTAAATATACATGCCTGTTCTTCATTAGACGCACTTCTCTCTTCCGCGCGGCCTCTTCTGCTGGCTGGGTCGGAAGTGCTGGCGAGGATGCCATGACTACGCCTGGTGCAATGGTGCTGGTAGGGGCGGTGCGAATCTGGTAAGTCTGCACATCTCCTGAGGCAGCTGAAAGGCATAAGGGAACATGATGTCAGTGTGGTGAAGAGTGCTGTTAAACACTGTGCCAAGAGCACCTAGTCTATTTAACCATGTACTCTGGGCTACATACAGGAGGAATGACCCTCATCTGGGTCATCACTGCTATCTCAGTCTTAGGTTTTGGGCATTCCTGCTGAAGAAGTCTTCACTTGTGCTTGGTAACTTCAATTGTCTCGCTGTATTGCTGTGCTGCTTTTTCCCCTAGTATATTTCTTTTTACTTCTCTAGTTTCTGGGCAGTTTTAAGAAGATGAAGGATGGGACAAACAGTATTTCAAGCTATGCTCCAAATGCCTATGTGCTTACACACGCTGCATGTGTAAGTATTTGGCACAGAAAAAAGGGTGTAGAAATGTAGCATTTACCCCAACAAGAAAGAGACTGTGCAAACTAGCTACTTCCCTAAAATGAACAAGGTCTTGGGTTTCTTTTGTTTATTTATCTAGGAGTGTGTTACATTTGCCTGAGCTTGTAAGAAAATACAGCATCACCTAAAGAAATCACATGTTCTTAAGACCAAAAAAAACAGATCATCAACGCAACTACAGTATTTTTCTCAGCTACGTATTTTCAAGGATGCCTGGAGACCTCTTCACTGGACAACTTTCAGATCAACTGCTTTACAGTTATAAAAGCAGGGGTGCACATTTCTGTTATTTTTAATAGACAGGGTTTTTTTATACCTCCCCAATTTTTAACAAACCAAACCATGTAATTTAATACAATAAAAACCCCCAGCTTATTCTAAGCTGAAGTAGCCCTGCTTGCTCTAAGTGGAAGGTTAGACCAAATGATCTTTTAAGGCACCTTCCTAAATTACTCTCTGATGCTAAGTACTTCATGACTAGTCACAAAAGCCACAATAGGAAGAAATGATGACTTGCAATTGAAAAAGGGAAAAGAATACTTCTAAGTTAAAGTGTTCTTATAGAAAGAATCAAACAACCTTCTTTACTCACTTTAATGCTTTGCTTTAAGTTTACTATTGCTGCAGATGACTGTCTGGGAGAACTAAGAATTCTAAAGCATTATCAGTTTTTGCAGAGATGTTAAAAAAAAAATAGTGTGGACAAGATACAGGAAATACAGCATGGAAAACCAAAAATGAATACGTATTTTTAAGAAGTAAACCCAAAATATCCACAATTTTATAAGCTGAAGGGAAAGGCTCCAAGAAAATGTGACAAATAGTTTTGTCCAGAATTTCTTTTAATAACTTTAGAGACTTAATCTGTGCCAAAGCTGTTAATTCTGTTTCCTGACGTTTTAAGGAGTTAGGCTGGCAACTTGTGTCTGCATGGAGAACATGTTATACGGAATGACTGGCTGTGAAGTTTCTCACCTTGTACAACAACTTGGTTACTGGGTACAAGTATCTGTTGTCCATCTGTGGTCTGTGCATATTGTAAAATGGTGGTGCCAGGTTGAGTTGCAGCTGCATTGGTCATAGTCAACGTCTGGAGACCTTGTACTCCGTCTGTGCCATTGTTAGACAACTGTATTGCTCCTCCTTGGGTAATAGCAACTGAAGAAAAAAAATCAACACAGCATTTAAGACACTAATTTACTCATTAACTCACAGTTCTAAACCTAGATATGGCAGAATAATGATCTGAGTTAAATCCCCTGAAATCTTATACACCCCTCAAATCAAGACATATGGCTTTCATGTACATTAAAGAAATCATGCTTTGAAAGTAAGCTGGGAGTTATTCATGAGACCTATTTTTTCGGGGGGGGGGGGCGGGGGGACCTCCAGCCTAAACCACAGATTAGTTTCTCTGATAAAACAGCATCACATTGAGAATACTTTTTAATTTCTTAGTTAAGATGTTCTTCTTCGTTGGTTTAGGTCTTTTCCATAGTCTTTTCTTCTCATCTGTAATTCCTCTCCTTTTCCATGCTTTATGCCTTTCACTTTGCTCTGCTGCTATTGCTATCCATCTTGTGTTTCACTTTCTTCTTGCTTTCGCTTTTTTTTTTCCTTCTGACTGTATCCCCCCTCTCTACAACTTCCTCAGAGCCTTCCTAGCAGTGTTTTTGTTGATAAAGGTCCATTTTCACAGGTTTTTTCCTTCAAGCAATCTTACTTGGGTGGGGTTTTTTCCTTTCTTTCCCTCAACCCTGTCATGCAGGTATGCTGAAACATCACACCTCATTTGTGATTCCACAGAATTTCACTGTGCTCCAAAACACAGACACCCCAAAATCTCAAGCATCTGCACAAGCAGGTATTTTACAGTTACGCTAGAAAAGCAGAGTTAACCACATCAGTTTCAGTAGGCAAAGTGGCTAAGGAATAAACAGAGATACAAAATTCTAAACAGATTTTAAGAGAAAAATACAAACAAGCAAATTCTTTCTCCATTTTGTATATTTAATACTCTGTGTTTGTGTGAGACAGCATGTGAATTTTAGCTTTACTTCTGTATTCTCAAACCTTTAAGTTAAAGCACTCTGTCTGTGAAATACAGTGAATAAACACAGAATCATATGTTTATTACGTATTTTAAATAAAGCTGCTGAAGTTCTTATTTTTCCAGGACTTTCTAAAAATGTAATTGCAGACTGCAGTGCTTTTCCTATTAATGAGGTTACAAATTTGTGAACCAGTATTCATCATCTGCCAGGAAAAAAAGAAACTTCTGAATTACCTCATCTGGTTCCTGAAGTGAAGTTCATAAAAGAATTACGGTTAGTTCATATTTTGCCTCAGGATGCATTAGCTGCACTAACTGGCATGCAGTCCCAGAATGCTAACTGATCATTTCAAATACTTACAACAGGAATGTGTTTAAAGGGCACGGTTATCAAACAGTCAAATTAAAATAACCTTATTTTCACCTCCTGCTTCGTCCTAGTCCAAACACTTATAGAAATAATAGTTCTTCATCTTCTCATCCCCACTTACTAGCACCACTGAGAAATTCAGACTACATACTGTACTGCCCACTGCTGGTTTGGTAAATGGGAGTTGGCACCGTAACAGTGGCGATGGCAGGTGCTGCTGTTTCCTCTTCAGACTTCTCTTCTTCGATCCTTGGCACTCCTGGGGCGTCTGAGGACAAGTCATTCAAAATTTTTCTGGCAAAGAGAGTGTTGTAGAGATTTTAACAAAAATATGAGGAAAAAAAATTGCCTATTTGATATACAGTGCTGCAGTAAACTGAAAAGTGCAGTACGCCAGCAAGGGAAGTACGGGTGCAGAATGGAAAACCTGCACCATCTTCAAACTCTTATGGAGAGGACTGTTCCAAGTGCCATTCATAGATGGGCAAGGGAGCCAGCACAGAACAGCTGTGTTTTAGTACACCAGACAAAGATGCCTCTCAAGGAGGTTCTTCTCAACCCAAGCATCAGCTGTCACAACCTTCCCTTTTTCTTAAAAGCATGTTTCTCTCTCATGCATTTTTACTTGTTTCCTGCTTTTAGCCACAGAAGGATTGGAGGAAAGCAAAAGTATGTAAAACCCTGTCTCCTCCCTTACATTAGGGGGACCGCTCCATTTCAGAGACTGTAATCACTTCAGCCAGAGAGCTGAGTATGAAGGAAGACAGCAGAAATGCTTGCTCTTTTAAGCAACCAGTTTATAGTGTAATGCCTGCCTGGGAGGCAATACCGAGTGTGTTTGAGTCAAGTCACACAATTATGTTTACAGGTGCCCTGCCTGAGAACGCTGTGACAGTAGCATGGGTAAAGAAAAGAACACGTGGTTTAATTACTTTCACATGGTAATTATCCAAACTAAAAACTGCTTAAAACATCACTGCTACAGGTCCCACTGAACATGACTGTAGGACTGACCATAGCGGTTACTGCAATTTGCATCATTTAGACCAAACACTGTCCCTCAGAGAACTGTCAAGCCCTTTTCATTGCTGGCATGTTCTATTATGTCACTGCAAAATGCTACTCAGGTAAAGAGCAACATCTTCTGTAATCCTCCTCATATGTCTTCCTGTGGACTGTCACTAGAACTCAAAGTGTGATGAAGCAAACATAGCTGTAGACCCCAAGCTCCAAAGCAACACTCATTTCCTAAATAAGGCTCTATGGCTCTGGGAGCCAACATCTGTACAGAGCTATCTGGGAAGAGCAGTGATTCTGCTAAACAACTTGACAGAACAGAGCTTTGCTGATGCTGTTTTGATGGTGTGCATGCAAGAACCCCAGCTCTGCACAAGCACTCCACTGTGCCAAGCACCACCTGGACAAATGAAAAACTCCCATCCAGAGAGTTTGCAACTATGTGTTAGACCAGAAAAACCAGGGGACAAAACAGATGAAGAGCCTTCTATTCTGTAAATCCATCTTGCCTCTGGGGCCAGTTACATCAGCTTGAAGAATGCCAACCGGGATCTTGCCAACACAGCACCAGTCTGGCTCAGCTTTTCTGATGTGACTCCTGCCTTGGCCTAGAGGCTACGTTTGACAAAGTTCTGCTGAGTCACCAGGACGTGGTCTGAGGACAGAGGCTGTGGCGTGGCGTCAGTGTGTGCAAAGGAGCCCATCTCAATGAGAAGTGAGCATGAACAACTGCCCTCTTCTCAGCTTTGCTCCATGTCTGCTTAGCTCTGTTGTCTCACGATACACAGACATTCTCCCATATATAGTAACAGCCAGTGTCTCACTGCAGAAGCAGACTGCAAGGAAGTCTGTGGAAGCCTTTAAGTTAGCAACACTGCTCCTCACAAATCTATTAAGGCTAGGGGTCTTCAGCAATGACCTTTATTATCTGCACCACAACAGCCTTAAAGACTGGTGGAAGAAAATAATCTGTAATTGCTAATAAATGTTTGAGATACGCTCAGGCCTACAGTCTAGCTTATATTTCTAACGTTATGTTCATGAAGAAAAAAGGAGCATGTGAATTTTCTGAAGCTGCAGGAATGCACGAGTCACTTAAAACCGGAACTTCAGAGCTATTCCTTAACGCTATTTAGCATGTTTTAAGAATGAAAAATGAGATTTAGTACAGCCAGAAAAAGTTGTACAAGGGCTAATTAATAAACATGACTAACACCATGTGAAGGAGCACATCAATTGTTCTTACCACAGAAGTATTTGCCATGACAACTAAATATACCAGATGACTACCACTACATTCAGCTTATACCCTGGCTTCTTAACCTTTAAACACAACCAGTTTGGCTCAAGATGAATTTTTCTCTGAGCCTCAGAACACCACATGTTCATCGAAAGTCTCCTGGGAGAAAGGAATTAAGTTTGACTGCTGCTAGCATTTCAACACTGATGAAAAACAACAGAGCTGATTTTTTGCAGACTACAGATTATACAGAAGCCACCTGCTTGCAAAGCTTCAGTGTATTTTATGTATTAACTATCCATTAAAGCTACCTCTGGGGGACCTAGCACAATGATACCTCAGCATTTCACAAATGTGGCAATTAGCTTATTCTCAGCTCATTTCTGTCTTAACTGAGTGTAACAGCTGAGGTTTCTTCCTCCTCCTCCTATTATCTCTTTACATCCTATTCATGGAAAACACATTGAGGAAGAGAGGCACCATTAACGGTAAACTTAGAAATAACTATACAATCACACTATCGGTCTTGCCACATGAAGAACACATCCATTAAGCAAAATGCTTCTGCTTTTAAAATCCATACCTGTAGGAGGGTCGTCTGGAAAGGATTTCTCTTCGCTTCTGTGAGTCTGTGACACTGTCTACTGATTCCTGTGAATCTTCACTTTCTGCTATGGTGGAGATCTGTAAATAAGAACAGCAAACAAACTTTAACAAGACACTTCCAGTATCTTTACTTTAAGGAAATGTTGACATCCTGTGAAAAACACTACAAGTATTCTATAGTGCTTCTATCTAGTCAATGAACACAAAGGACAGGCTGTTCAGTAACAGATCCAGCGACTGATGACCTGACAATTATCTACCCATGAGAATGTTCTTTATAATTTAAATACTCTAATAAGAAAATATAAACAGTAATCTCATGCACTTTTTGTCTTCCGTGACTCCTTGTTTCCATCCATTTTAAGGAAACCAAGAAAGATTTTTTAGTAAAACTTGGGGAGAAAATAACTACAACCAAATTAAGAGAGCAGAAACGTTTGGAAACAAAAGAGCAAAATACACCTGAAGTTGAGAAACATCAATTTATAAATCACTGGGTAGACAATGTCTTAGAGACTGATGCTGGGGGGAAATTGTCAGGAAAATGTCAAACACAAAGACGCTAAAAAAGAATCCAGTGCTGCAATTCTGAACATCTGTGCTAAAAAAAGACAAAGGCTTATGAAGGAAAGCTAAAATGTTTGTATCAATTACCTTTCAATAACTTTAAATTAGAAGTGTGCCACAAATGTAAAAGCATCTTCGATATATAAAAACAGAGACTGTTTTCCAGAAGACTACACTCATGACAAATATACAAAAGCTAATGATAGTGAGTGGATAGAGAAGTGCCTGTGTGAGAAACCTACCTCACAGCCTGTCATTTTATGCACTGTAGAGAATATTCCCAAAGGCTCAAAAAGGTTGCTGGCGCCCACATCTCAGTTATCAGATAAAGGGCCTGAACAGGTCCGAGGCTGACAGTGAGCCACCAGGCTTTAAATATTCAAACATGCTGGCTTTACACTGAGCCAGGTGAATTCCAAGCATGGTTTCATTGTCAGTCTCTTATCTTCCACCTCTGGGCTAGTAACTTATCTGAACACTGCTTACCACCAATACATTAAAACTCTAAACTTTTGACTCCAATGGCTGAGGGGGGTAGAGCCTGCCAGAAACTCAGCACTAAAGCTGACAAGGGATAAACAAAGATTATGATAAGAATGACCTGATTTTAAAATGAAACATTTTTTGTGGTCACTGTACTACTAGCAAAGGAATGATGTACAAACCCTTGCCCTGTGTAGCTGCTGCATGACAAGCAACTTCTCTTGCTGCATTCAGTACCACTGTGTTTAAAGTAGCGAATAAACAAATAAATAAATTACAGGTTTTACAGATCTCAGACTACTTGTCTCTTACGTGTTCAAGCTACCTCATCATGTTGTATTATCTGGCTTGCTTTATAGAAGAGAAGCTAAGGCTTTACAAGGCAAACAAAGTTCCACAGTGAATTTTAAACCCATTTTTATGAGAGGACTGATATGTTTATTTTAAGGACCATTAACAAACAGACACCTATTTTGTAAACCAATGCAAGTATTTTTGAGGTAGCAAAGACTCTCATTCCAGAATATCAGCCTCAGTAATGATTAAAGATTATTAAAAAAACCCACAACGTTTTGTTCACTTCAGAATAGTATAAACTCTTACTGAACAAAAATGTATGAAAATACAATGGAGACAAAAAGTAGAGTAATACTGTAAGAAAAAACATGAAGCTGTTAAACTCACTTAAACTCACTTACCAAGTTCTACAGAGAAATGAAACTCAGCAATGTTTGAAAGTGAAAAGTGGTTAAACCAGAACAGAAAACAAGTCACAGAGCAGCACATACTGTACAGATTTTGCCTTCAATATGCTCTTAAAGTTTATATAAGCAAAACCACAATCTAGGACACAAACACATTAGAAACCTGTGAACTGGCAGGAGTACTTGAAAGGCCCAATTCACGTATTAGGAATTTCTTCCATCAGTACCTGAACTGTCTGGACCTGTGGAGACTGAATAACTGATGGCTGGGCAGCCTGAATTACTCCATGCACTTGAACCGTCTGCCCATTGGGCAGCTGAACTAAGGTCACCGTGGGTGCAGAAGACGTTGCATGAGCTGCTGGCATAGATACCTGCAAAAAAGAGACAGTGAGCATAGATTAGGTTATTATAAAACCTTCACATTTTACTACCAAGAACACACCGTGGTCAAAGAATTACATGTCTTCTAGACCCCAGTTACATGACCCAAATGTTTCAGTGTAATATAAACTCCCCTGAACTGTCTAAACCCAACATCTGACCTACTTCACGAATTAATCTAATGCAGAATTTCTGCAGGCTCAAAACATCACTTGTAAAACCACTGATAAAATGAGAAAACACAACTGCCCCTATTCTGAGGTAACCTACTAAAACCACATTATTACCTTTCGCTTACTTCAGTTAGATACTGCTAGGACTTGGGTGTACTCCTACAGACACTGCTGAGTCAAAGGCAGAAGCATATGGGAGTGGAGCTATTTTTGTTCCCACTCAAGAAAATTCAAAGTGCTTGCCAGCTGTATGAAGTTAAAATTTTTAGGGAGCCGCATCTTCTGGACTTCCCAGAGACTAAACCATACTGAGTAGCTGGAAAAGCCCATTTAAATGAAGAAAACTGATCATGTGGTCAGACATGGATTTGCAGTGGGAAACAAATGGTTTGTAGGCTGTTGCTGTGATTCAGTGTAACAGGTCAACACAGATTCTAGTCAATTTCTGTGAGTAAAAATTGCTGACATTTTGAACACTCAGCTCCTAAGCGCAACTTTATCTCTCCAACACAGACCTGGAGGCACAGCAGCTATGCCAACAGGGATACACTAATGACTGCAGCAGCATACGTTAGCACTGTGTGCACAGCCACCCATGTCCTGTGCAGTGGCTCAGACTCTGATGTCAGCAATACCCACACAAAGCTGTTCACATCACGCAGGGAAGTATGACTCTGGCAGGTCACAGGAACTATTATGGGCAGCTGAAGGGCCATGCACCAAGGCTGCTATGTGGCTGGGCAGATGCCCTGGTGCACACCCAGCACTCAGCAACTCTCTAGTGACATGATACATGTGTTCATGGCTGGGGAAGGGGGGGGTCCTGAAAGGCAGGAGGGTGCCAGTGCTGCTGTACCAGCGTACATTACCCTCAGTTTGCATCTGACTCACACCATCACAGCCCTCAGGGAAGGACTATGATGTGTGAGCTGCTCTGGCAGACGGCAGCCAGACTACAGGTCACTGACTGGCCAGCCTTCGACTAGACACCCAGCTTTGGAAAATGTAACAATCCTCCAGTGTTCAATAGCATTTTCAAGAATTCAACCCATGTAGCTACAATGTGAGAAGGGGCTGCACTGCTGTCCTACCTAATCTCAAACAGCTGCTATGTACCGGATGCAGAAGTAAATCCTCTGCTGTCCCCATGAACATGTGGTTCTCAAAAAGGTGCAGTAGCTCATCTCTGCATTTCCATAAACATCCACCACCTACAAGGAAATCTTGCTTAACAACAAAATTAAAGGGAATGACACGAAGACCTCTCTCCTCCACAGCTGTCTCTCCCTAATCCATAAACCTGTGTTTGCTTCTACCTTCCTTTTTCAGGAAAACAGCTGCAGCATTACATGGTGGTACTTAACTCCATCTGAGAGGAACCAGGGCTGAGATTACCATGAGCACACTTTCCTCTAGCAAATTATATTGCTTTACCAAGCAGCCTTTTTTAATAGTGCACATCTGACATTGCCAACAGTCCTTGGCAATCATGGCAAAACTGATCAACTGGAGGCTACTCTGCAACTGGATTAAGCCAACAGCAGAGTGTAACTTCTGCAGATGTCTCTGACTCATACCTTGTGGAACTGGAACGAGTTTCCTTTTGACTCTAAAAACTACCCTGAACTCACTAAAATGCAGCAATTAAACTAAGCTTACAAGAGGGGTGACCTTACAAGAGATAATGAAAGAAACAAATTGGCATAATTAGTTATTTAGATTTGCCTAAGCCTCTGTTGGTATTTAAAATGCCATAATAACGTAACATGATGTGAACACAAGAAGGAATCTCGTTTAGACTGTTATATCACCTCCACAGGGAACATAAAGCCTGGGGAATAGCTAAGGTGCAAATAATACAGTGAATGACAACAGAGCAAATCAGGAAAAATATAACATATTTCTTTGTGGTTCATATGGATTTTAACCATAGCTGTGTAGCTTTTCCCTACTTGGAAAGAAATCTCATTCAAGTTTTGACTGAGTGAAATGCATTCAACCCACCACATAGTTGCAAGTTCAGCTACCTGGAGGTCAGTGTGTTAGCACACGAATTTAAAGCATTCTTGCTTTTCTGGACTAAATGGTAATGCATACCAAGTGAGAAGCAGCTTACTGGTTTTGCAAGAGAAATAAACTACTTCCACTCAGTTCACACTGAAGTGTTAGTCACACCACCTACATCCTGTGCCTAAGTTAGACAGTGAGAAAACTGCCCAAAGAGGCAAGCTGGTGCAGGGCAGCTGGTGGCCTGTAAATTCACACTACAGCTTCACACAACAAAATCACCCTGTGCATTTTAACAGCTCCAAACCCTATACTATCACTTGAATGGAAGCGTACTAGATCTGGCTTACCAAAAGGTGTGAGGACTTTAAAAATACATTAATCATTTATGAAATACGTGATTTAACACCTGTGCCACTTAGAAGACACTCAATTCCCCAAACTATGAGATTTAAAAAAACCTGTCTGCTGTTTGCAGGCTGCAAATAGTTTTAAAATTAAATGCTTACAGGAGAGAGCTGAACAGATTCTGTACTCATTTACACAATGGGGTTGCTTCTGCCAACCATCAATGTATCCAAGAATGAAACCAGGTTCCAAAATCAGAGATGCAGCTAGGTTCACATTTGTCTCTCTGAAATAATTTGGGGATAATAAGTGATCTACTGCTGTCTCTCTAAACAATTCTGTGAAATTCTGTCTCTCCAGCAATTCTGTGAAATTCTGGAGACAGCAGGATAACACAAGCTGTTGAATTGTTCCATTTGATTATAATGCTTATAATATTAATCCCATCTGCATATTCCCTGTATTATTTATCTGTATTTTCAGGTTTTTCCCTCAGAATTAAACTGATTGCTATAGACAAGTTTCTAAAAAGAAAACATAGCAACAAAACAATCCAGTCAATATAAAAAAGAGAGTAAATCGTATGTTTTGAAAAAAATACCTTTCAGTAGTATGGCAAAGAATGTTACACCATTCTATGGCAAAGAATGCTACATCATTATACATTACAGTGTAAACTGTATACTCAGTTTACACACATACAGTTCTTCAGAGCTAACACACCCTAGTGTGATGAGAAGTTTAAAATCTCTACTGCTTTAGAAACATGAAGACAAATAATAAAGGAACTATACATTGTACTTCTTTCAGAATCTTATCAATGGAACCTTCTCTCAGGCCCGTGAGCAGACATTATCCCTCTTAAAAAATAGCCAATAGGTTAAACTATTACACCATATGACTTTATACCTGGGCTAACGTTGCAATCTGTGGTTGTGCCTGTACTGTCATCTGTTGGGTTTCTGCCTCTGTAACGGCTGCATCTCCACTCTGCTGGTTCTCTGCTCCAGATTCCATGGTCATTTAGTTACCTACAATCACAATATTGGTTGTAAGTCTGGGTTGGTATGCAAGTCCATTGTTCTTGGTGGATCTAGCAGCAGTCAGTGCAGCTGAATTCCCATTACTACATACTGTTTTCATTTGCTTATTAAAATGTTGCCAAACTATCAGCATTCGGGCAAAATACTTCCATGCCAGGCGTCTGCCTCAGGTTGGTTTTTCTGTGTGTCGCCTTTCTGAAGAACGGGCCCAGTCTCTTCCAGTGATGAGAAAAAAATGTGGTTAGCTCATCTTAAAATGCTGCTTGAGCAAATGTACCGTGATGACCTAGCACCTCCGCAATTTGGGATAATGACCACCACTGTCAGGAAGGACACCTCCCTCGGTGCCAAGGGGACAGCCCACTGCTCTCCCACAACTGCAGTCTGCAGATAACCTTTAGCAATTGCTTCTGTGTTGGGTACTTAGTTTTCAGTCTTTTTCTGTGTGAACTAAATATGGAACATCACCATGCAAATTCTTTCCACAACCAGCCTGTCCAGTTCTACATCACAGCAGCGTAAGTCTTCTCTACTCCGTAGTTTGAAAGTCATCAGACGTAATGATGGAAGCCATTTTTACTTGAACCTTAATGCAAATAAGTATTTTTATAAAGGTACATAGCAGTTTGTCATGACCTAAGTATTGTATAATATATAGCTCCTAACACACTTATATTTCTAAGGAATAACTGAGCAAGCCCAGATCACAACACACCACTCTATAAAAAGAGGTTGCATAACTTCCAAAACCATGCATGTAGGCAGAGTGCAATGAATGTTAAATTCTGCACTGATCTGTGAAAATTACTTTTCAGTTCTTCTTTAAATACTGATTATGAAAATATTTAATATATCTAAAAGAACTTCAAAATACAAGGAAATGCTCCCCAGGGTGATAGCAATATCACTGTATTATGCAGAACTCCAAATACCAAGCATTGAGAATGGATGTTACCTCCACAACCACAATATTAATTCTGTGTACCACCCTGTGCTGCCGAATCTACTCAGGCCTCTGGCTACCCTAAAGCAGCACACCTATCTTCAGAGCTGGACCAAAACCACAGAGTAGAGCATTTCTGCTTGGGAAAGGGCCTGGAGGCAGAAGATGCTCAGATCAAAAGAAGGGTAGAAAGAAGGAGACGTGTCCTTCTCCTTGCTCAACTTTATTGCCCCCCCCCCCCCCCCCCCCCCCGAAAAAGACTTATAAGTGTCAATATGGGTGGTGGTACCATGACCACATTCAAAACATTTCATTTTAAACACAGCCAGGGAAACTTTCCATTTCAATGCAAACTATACTTCAGTATTATGGGAAAGAATACTTTTTGGAGATGAGCTGCCCCAAAGCAGTAGAGTCACACTTCAACCCCGAGCATAATATGACCGAATACTCTGTCTTAGAGTAAATGATAGCTTTCAATAAAGATAAAACAGCATTTCACAGTAGCAGTGATTTTATCTTGCATCAAAAGAAAGCAAGTCAATGTACATAAATCAAAATCTGTATTTTCAGTTTTGAAAGAGACTGTAAATAAGCTCATGTGTCAGAACATGGGAATGTTTTAACTACTGAATATTTAGTTACATCATCAGTTTAGAAGCTCTTAGGAAATGAAAAGAAGGAAAAGAATTAAACCTGATCTTCCTTAAAAACAAACAATGACAGAAAACACACAAGGTTTTTTTTAAGAAAAACAAACCCAAATTAAATTCTTTTGAGCACCTGGAATACTTTTATGCCATAATTTTTGTCCCACATAAACCACATATTAGTCTGCCAAATGCTTAGACACAAACAATAGTCTACCTATATGTATATATTTGTCAACTGGCCATGAAATAAGTTAATTGTAAAGTCATCACATTTTAAGTAGTCCAGACATTACATTTTTATTGCCTGTGTCCATGCAAATATAATAACCCCATTGTTCCCTACAGTACTAAGTCCTCTCCATGTTGCATTTCATCTTCCAGAAAGCACAGAAGAAAACCCATGCACTATTACTGTTTCTAGTATGTCACAAAACAGTTCTGAAAGACTTCATTAACGTGGTTTTCTACCCCAGCTTCAACACACAAGTTACATTTCTTAGTCCTCCACATTATATGCCCATTTTTTTTGAGTATTCTGCATTTTCAGAAGTGTGAACTACAAACCAGAGTACTGTAGATTTCCCTTTGAGTTCTATCATTTTAAAGGAGGCATCTAGTTTTATCGCTTTTTTGTGAGTATCAGCTTGTTTGTCCAATGTAAGCAAACCAGCAACTTTTCCCCAGTTCCTATGCATGTATCATGGTGACTCCAGCCAAAAGACTGGCTCATCGGAACCATTTCAGGAGCAGATCTTTTGCCTGAGCAACATCTCCCAGCCAAGAATCTGAAAATAACCTTAAAAAAAGCAATTTCCCTGCAACAAAAAATGCCTTGCAAAACCAGTAATGCTTTTGCTTGCTGACAGAAATCGTAACTCCAGTATGGAGTTAATTTCTATACAAGTGGATTAGAAACAGATGAAATGTGCAAGTGAGAAGTCTCTTGAATCAGGTATTTAGCAATGTTCACAAAGGTAGATATTGCCAAATTCCTGCTGACAAATGCAATGTTTTCCTAGGAAGAATTTCCAATCCTCTTATTCACTATTCAGCAAAGGACCTCTGGTTTTACAAGCTTAGTTTCCACACTTGCATCATCTTTTGCATATGTAATCAGTACAAGCATTAACTATTTGAGGTGCTCCCTCCTCTACACCACCACCATTTCAGAAATCACATTCTTATTGCGACTTGCAAGCACCTGAAAGGAACCTCCTCATAACGTACAGTAAGCACTGAGCAATGCGGGAAGCTGCCTGCAAGATTTACATCTTGACACATGCAGTTTAAGCGAGTTTCCCACATGACTTGTGGTTTTTGGACAAGCTTCTAGTCTTGTATTATTTTCAGGTTCTAAGTACTTTTGAATTTGGTTCAATTTACACTGCACTTGCACATTACAGTATTTGTATTTGAACATCTTCACTACTACCTTTTACAGTAATTTGTGATAAAAGGAATTGTGTTTTTGAGCATCACAACATATCCCACATTCAGTGATTACTACATTGTCTGATGTTTGCGTTAACAGTACAGTATGATTAAGACTGCAAAGATACAAAAGACCAGACATCCAGAACATAAATACTTATTAAGTTGCGTGTACAGAGAAGACCATGATGGCTGAAATTAAGGTAGTCAATTCCTATTAGTTCTTGCAATTTACAGGGTAACAGATGAAATTATGTTTGGTTTGAAACCTTAAGCTCCCTACACATACAAATGAACACCAATCTTTACACCTCATTTCTAATCTCTTGCACATCCCTCGTCTACACAAGCTTTACTGACCAGTAGTACCCTGGTGTCCTACTCCTGTGGATGCTCAGGCACAGCCTATCTTTTTGCTCTCCCTGCCCTGTTTGCAGCAGCCCAGCCTGCTCCCAGGAACTGACTTCCCTGGCAGCCACCACACCAGCACTTCTCTACTGGAGGCAGGGGTCTGAAAGTGTCCTGGTGGGGAGCAAGTGTCCAGGGCAGATAAGGCAGATGAGAGCAGAGGAAGGAATCTTCTCATTCCCATCTACTTCCAAGCTACTTTACACCTTGTCAGGAGAGGGCTCACCCCCCCACACCCTCCCTTGGAGAAGGAGTTAGTAATTGCTGTAGTTCTTCTTGAACCAAGTGTTCCAACTGAATATAACTGAAAAAACAGTTAGCTATTAACAACCAGAGCTGGAAAAACAAGAGTCTGCATGCCTAGAACACCCCAGCTATGAACTCTGAACACAGCTTAAGAAAGCTGATGAGATTACCTAGTTTGAGAAGTTTAACTCTTGCTTTTATGTAATACATAATTTTATTAGATCAAAAGAGCTAGTATTAAACTTCCTAATACTTTCTTAATAACATACTTACTAATGATCTGGCATTCCAGAGGTGAAGAGCCAAAGAGTGAAACATTCAGCTGACACCCAGTAATTTGTTTTAGCCAAATGAGGACAGGGAGAAAGATGTTCAGAAGGTAACTAAATGTATTAACTGAATTAACACCATGACAGCAGCAGACGGATGCTATTAAACACAAACAGTTGCAGAGTGCAGGGAAACAGAACTATACACACTGCAGAAAAATCCAAATAAACCTGTTTTCCTAATGGCAAAAACCTGGAAAAGGGGCCTGGACACTACTGCGGATAGTTCACTATGGATTTCTGCTTAGCACGCAGACAACATCTGTGACAAGAAAAGCTAAAGTGGTAGACAGCAACAGTAGTAGGAGACACTGTGATCTTTGAAAATAACATTTGTAGAGATTGTGCTCTATACATCAGCTGGATTACAGTGCAGAGGTTGGGTTCTGTGGAATTTGGGTGCTTAGAGAAAGCAAGCATTTGGGGCAGTGAAAAACTGCTGTAAGAAGAAACTGGATAAAACTGTGCTACTCACTCTAGAAAGCAGAGAAATGCTTCCAACACTAAAAACTAAAAGTAAGTAAGCTAGAAACATTCACTGCCTGATGATAAGAGCAGCGAAGCTGAAAGGTGAAAATTTGAAAGTATAAAAATTTGTATTTAACAAGATATATGTAAGAAAAAAATATGAAAATTGATACTTTATGTATGGCACAAATAAAGCACTGCTGCTGCTAAGCAATTTATCAGAATTCAAACAGGGGCTAGACATGCACATGGATAACAATATCCAAGAATATCCAGAATTAATACGGTTATTTCACCAAAAGAATTTCAGAACTCAGAGGAAGATCACAAGTCAGGATTTAAATCAATCTCTAGTTATTAAAAAATCCAATCAAGCTTTTAATGAGATGGGAAGATTATGTCACATGTAATTCTTTCCAGTTCCAATAGTCTTTTCAGTACCTTAAGAGACAGGATGTTGAACCTAGAGATCTTCAGTACCTTAGAGCCAGGATGTTGAACCAAGTGTGCTACAGATAATGGTAACTCCTGTAAAGACTGTTGGTTGAGCATCAATGCTGTGTATCTGGACTATGAGCATTGCCTCCCCTCCCACCTGCTCACAGAGTCAAGAAATCATTCAGTCTTCCCACAGGTTTCATATCATCTTCACTCTTCAGTACCCACCCATTGATATATCCGTGGCCTCCCTGATATTTCCAGCTTTCTTACTACTTCATTCTCCTAAATATCCCCATGAACTCCAGCATCTCTCCAGAATGTTAGGCTCTGCTCCTTGGTTTTTCATTGCTCATAGGTTTCCTGCTTTGCAAAAAAAGGCTGCTTTTCATATCCCAGGATGGACTGGAGAAAAAAGGTGGAGGCCCTTTCCCAGACACCACTAAATCCAAGAACCAAAATACCTCACTGTGGCTGTTGCAGCAGATGAAACTTTCCGTCCACTTTCATACCTGGAGGTCCAGAATGCCCCAAAGCTTTCCATGCTTTTCAGTTCTACAGTTGCCACAATAACACATTTTACTTCTCCTTGGAAGCCTTTCTTTTCTGTCTTCAGTAACATCGTGGTAACAATTCACTGTTATCAGTTAATGCTTATGTTGACAGTTACTGGCCATACAGTAAAAATAAGTACACCTTGAGGCAACACGGTCTGCTTTACACCTCAGATACACTGTCATAGCCCACTCAGAAGCAAGCACAGCTTTACCAACTGACATACTTTAAAGCTTCCTTCTCCTCTGCAGCCAGATGATGACTTCTGCTTTTATTTTATCACACACCCAGATTTTGAAGGACATCACAGCCTCCAGAAACAGTGAGGAGCAGAGATCCAACAAACCTGTGATCATTTTGAACCTGCCTTGTGCCCCATCCATTGGACATTCCCTCAGCCATCACCTGCAGAGGCCACCTCTACTGCCACACTAGGCTCCTGATCCAGTTCAATACCCAGCCTCCCAGCAAGGCAGTAAAAGACTGGGGCAGTGAGAGGGCTGAGGAAAGGGGAATTGAGGCAATACCTGTTTCTCAAGCACTGTACTCAGATTTATTCATAGCAGGAGTGCCAGTACAATTGTTCAGGAAGCAAATACCCCTCCACTGTCCAAAGCTCCAGGAACTCGCTCTGTATTTACTATATGTGGCTTTATAAAGCTACAATCCATCATGAAAGCACTGAAGAGGTCATAAAAAACCCCTCTTTTAAGGTATTATTTGTTTTCATCTTCCCAGTGTAAGTACTAAGCACATTCACATGAAATCTGTAAACACTTTTACTGTCACCTTGCAGTGCAGCAGCCCTTTCAGCTATGCCTCAACAGCCGCTTTATAAACTTCATTCAGAGGCTACAGACTGAAAACATTCAGAGAAAAGTGATTTTATTTACAGCTACCACATGGGACTTCAAATAAGCAGTAATAAATGTTCAACAGGACAGGCCCATAATTATCTCCCTCTGTCACTAATGACTACAGTGGGTTGGCACAGGGACTGCAGTTCACACCAGAGCTTCTCTGTCACCACAGTCTGGCACTGCCCCTGCTGCTACCCCTGGGTCTGTGCTCCTGCCCTCTCCTCAGGGTAACAGGACTGTGCACCATAATGTGAACACAACCTATGTCTGTTGCTCTGTCTTAAACCCACCTTTTCCTACTTCTCTGACCACCACACAGCTGTTCGATGACCATGACAGATTGTGGGTGAAGACAGTGCAAGGGCCATGGAAACTGGGTAGAACTGGAATAAAAGAATGGCCTCAAGAACTAAGTCCACTGCAAATGCCGAAAATGTTTTCACGGCAGGGGTTGGAACTTGATGATCTCAAGATCCTTTCCAACCCTAACTATTCTGTCATTCTGTGATTCAGATGACTTGCATGCACACACAGAAATCTGCTAGGCAAACTGAAGAATAGAAAGCTGGGAAAATTCCTCTTGTCACTGAAGTTAAAATATTTGATCGTGAACTTACAAGCAAAATTTAATCCTACTGTATCGGGATCTTGCACAAAGCAGAATCAGACCATCAGCTGAAGGTAATACTTCTAGTCCCACTTGTGTCTCCATCAGCATGACACTCAGAGAAGTGTCTGAAAACTCTCATGCTGTATCAGACAATGCAAGAGAGGAGAGCAACGTAGTATTTTCATATAGATTACAGAAGGAATGCAACCAGGAGCCTTGATTATGTGTAACAAACCTTTCTGGCTCATGACCTTTCCAATCAAATTTCGAGTAGCTACACCTCTGAAGTTGGTGAAAATGTCTTATATTTCACTGCTTTAAATATATAAATGATGAAATGACAGGCATTGCATACTCAATTTCCTTTCAACTGAAGAAAAAGCAGCGGCAGATTTTAAAACAAGGTCAGGAGACCAAAAATCACCACCACAGCTGCAAGCACCCAAATGAGCGATCATGTAATGCTTTCTGTTAGCATAACACAAGAAAGCTGACATTTAGCAGGCAGATGGGGAATCAGTATGCACAGGTAACGTATCTGAGTCAAAGTTGCTTAAACACTCTTCTATGCTGAGTTTTCCTGGTTTGACTCCACACTGTTGGCACTGCAGCAGTATCTAGTGTTTCTGTCTTCAAGCTTTTTAAAAGGAAAAAAGATTCTGATAGCAATTAACTGCAGTTTATTTCTTCTATCACAGATTCTATGAACAAATACAAGAGCATCCAGCAAGCACTTGGTACATGCACGAAATGAAGTTTAATCTATACTGCCTTTTCTTGATCAATAGAGAATCAAGGGACCTGAATAAGTTACAACCTTTGCCTTTGAACTGGGCACTGAAAGTAAGGGTGAACCTTCCTACAAAGCTTAAAAATAAAAACCCCTACATATTTTCATTGTACTGATAATATATGTATTAAGAAAAAACACCAGCCAAACAAGCAAAACAAAAACCCACCACCACCAAAATGACACAAATCCCAAAACCTTTTTCCTAATCTTATCTAATAGCTGGAATAGTTCATATGTGAATATACCAGTTCTGCGAAGAGCCGGGTAGATGATCCTGAGGGGACAGAACAGAGCAAGCACTTCCTAAGGCATTAACAATGAAAGGCGAACAAATGCCTCTTCACTGCCTTATCCCCTTTGCATTTAGAAATTCCCCTAATATACTGTCAGACTTCACTTACACAAATCAAAATGTTAAAACAAATCCCAGAAGGGTAATAAAGTCATTGGGTAACTATTATTATTATTACTGAAAACATAATCCATAAATACATTCTGTTTATAAATGCTCTGTCCTCATAATGCACTTAGGGCATTAAGACTAATTCATATGCTTTATGTCTGTGATCCTTAACTTGTAAAAGAATTGTCATAACCACTTATAAACACCTTTACTATGTGTAGTAAAAAAAAGAAAAAAAAGAAAGCCAAACAACAAAAAAAGCCCTGAAATATGTCAGCAAACTGAATTTTAGACAAAACAGAGTTTAAGGATGTCCTGTGCAGTATATACAATCATCTGTTCACAGAGCCCTCGTAAGAACTTGCTTATTTCTAAGAATTCAGCACATTTTATAGTTCTTCCACATTTGTTGCCAGTGTCATATTTATGAGGTGCACTTACATATAAACTGACCACACTTTACTACAGCTTGCCATCTGTTCTCTGACATTATTTTTAGAACATAAAGCACCTAATTTTCAACTTACGCTGATTTCTTGCAATTGCTACTAAGTGTAGAAAGTAGCTTTCCTTTCACAAAAAGAAAACCATGTGAAATTGTCAAAATACACGCCTCTTTTGCCCATGTGTCTGCTGGAAGTCCTGTGGCTCACTCCGCAATGTGAGCTGCTGGTTACTTAATAAAAATTATCCTAGCAGTATCATTTTATACCCAGACATCTTTAGCATGACATAAAATAAGGGCATCAAATCATTTTTTTATGACTGCATCTGGTAGCTAATGCTCCCTCTGAATACATCCTGAACTCCGGGAACAAGCTCTTTGCAATCAGTACAGCAAATTAATAATCAGCATAGCTCTTCATGATGAGGTTTAATTTCTGTCCCTAGTCAAATTCTCATCTACCTTTGACTGAAACAGCAGTGGGTGGAGAACTGAGGAAAAAATGACTCCATGAGATATGAAGCTGATCTCAGTGCAATTGATTGCAGTGACACGAAGCCAGCCACGTCCTGTATTTGCACTTGTAACTTCAGTGCTGAACCGTGACCACACACTAATCTTATGGCAGTTTTTAACAGAAAAAGATACAATTACATCTGCACTATGACTAGTGAGGTTACCTTTGTGTGTGTGTGCCTCTACAGAAGGAAGCCCCTGCGATGCTACCAGATACTGCACCAATAGTGCTCGCTTCTGCAGGTACCTCACATGGTGAGGTGGGGATAGCACCTGCTCAGTCCATGGTGGAGACTTGCTGGAATGAACCAGCACCCATCTAACAGCCACGGGGTGTATTAATGCAGCCTGAACCCAAGCAATCTCAAGTACAGCAATCGGTACAATAAACTAACATGTCTGTTCTGCTAACAAGGCCCTATGCCCAAGCTGGTACACCCTACCTCTTAGTACAGGTTGTTAGCTTGGGCTCAGCGCCACACAAAAGCACCTACATGACCCCTGAGTAAGGAGGTAGGTTGTACATGGCTGGCACAATGAGCAGTTCATAAACAGTGCTCTGGTACCACCCAGCTATTGAGATATGCCAAATAAATAATTTATTGGATTGTGCTGGTCAACATGCAGAACATTCTGGGCCACCTCTTTTCATAGCTAACATTGGCGCGTGAAGGTGTTCCAGCAGAAGAGCTAAGACAGTCCAGAGTGATGGAAATGAGAGTTAATTCTGCAAGTGGACAGAGACCTTCTTCCCCAGTGACAGGGAGAAAATGGGAGCTGTTAGAAAAGAGGACTGTGTCCCTACTAACAATGAAAGGAGTATTCAGAGCAGAAAATGATGCCCAGTTAGCAAGGTTAAGATCCACCTAAGGTGGATGTGTTGCTTTTTTCCACTGGGTAGACCCGTCAGAACTTGAGATTTCCACTTGACCTGCCAGAATCATTCGGATGGATCATATTTGTTTTCCTCCATATGCATTTCTGTGTCTTACGGCCTTTTACGGTCCCTTCATTCATTCTGGCAGAGTAAGAACCACCTAAATACTGCATGAAATACGTTTTGATACCATTTTGACATGTTGTAAGGACCTCTGTCCACATGCCAAGAAGCCTTTAAAAATCCCAGGTCAGCAGCATCAGCGGAAGGAACTACTGCAATCCCAAATCTGTGACAGAGCGCTGCCCTATAGAGACTCTATACGCATGTGCATTAAATAAACCATTCTCTCTGACACAAGGAAACTGTTCAAACATGTTCTTAGCAAACAACTACAGGAGCAAAGACTAACTGCTCAACAGAGCTACTCTTCCAGAGACAGTGAAGTAGGACTGTGATGTTGTTAAGACAAGGGTATTTCCTAACTGTGCCTCCTGCACAGGCTTTTCTCTCTATGTATTACAGAGATTCACAGTCTTGATCACTGGGTCCATGACAAATGCTTAAGTGAACAAAGCTAAAGCTACTTTGAAATCATACATTAGAAAATCCAACTCTTTTCTGGTGCTCAGAGCAGATGAGGAACAACTCATTAAATAACAGAAATAAAACCCAGAGCATTACAGACTCACATGATTCTGGTTAACCTGAGTGCTCCAAGCCCAAGGGCCAAGAACACAACACACAGTAATCTCACGCCTGTCACAGAGAATCACCTCCATACTGGCATTTCCTCAGTTGTAGTAATTTAAATTACATACCAGGTATGATTTAATGGAAGCCTATGCAGGAATGTGATAAAGACAAATAACCGTATAAGCATGTTTATTATTACCTGAAATCTTCCTTTTCCAAAGTAACTTGTTTCCAGAGTCTCTGTTAATTTTACAGTGTGAAAATATTAACAGACACATCACATTTACTGGAATAGTGTACTGTAAGACTGGACTGAAGGTTCTGATTCTGATTGAAGATGACATTCTAATGTAATATGAATGTAAATTTACATTCTGAAACTTAAATCTTCTGGAAAGACCCAGAATTCAGGAGACTTTCCCATTAATAAAGCAAATGTTTCCTTTCCCATCCTATAACGAGGGAGAGCAACTGTCAGTATTTGAAGTTCTTCCGTTCAGTCTAAAACATTAAATTATGTACCTGAATTTCAACATCCATTGTTTAGTTCATGAAAAAATTAAAAAATCCTGAGGTTTAAAAACTCAAGCAATACACCTCAGTACAATACTGCAGGCTGAAAAGGGTCACAAGTTGGAATCCAAAAGTGACACCAATCACACTCATTTTCTCATCATTCTTCTATTTCAGAGAACTATCAAATGACTTAAGAAGCTCAAGGCAAGCATGGAGCTTTAGGTATTATCAGCACCATGGTTAAACTTGACAAGAGAATTTCAGGTAGCATTCCAGAACAGGTTTTGTCTGTGGGCATGAGGGACAGCTCCATCGTTGATGTTTCTAACCCACTTCTGAATGTCAGTGGCTAAAGGATTAATGTGTAAAATATGCCGCTTCATATATTTACGCTGCAAGCTCTACAGGCATAAACTACTAAAACAAACACTGCTCATTCGGTTTGATGCTTGGAACATTCATGGTATTTCTGGAGTTCAACCCATAGTGTAGGAGCATGAAGTTATATAACACAGTAAATATTGGAAAGTCCTATTTAAAAAACCCACACTTCTATTGAGTTCAGAAAGAAAACACAACAAAATGGATGTTTCAGGCCACTGCTTTCACTGTTTTATTAACAGAACATCTTTAGAAATGGTCATCTAAAAGAATTATTATACAAAGTGGACAATTACCAGAGATAAAGTCCAATGTCTGAAACAAATGCAAAATAACCTGTATCTGTATAAGCAACATACTTTTTGTTATGATTTAATAGCTTTGTTTCTTTCTTAACAGGCAATATAGGCTGTATTTTCCTCCAATCCTCTCAAGTAAGTGAAAACCTTTGAATTATTTCTGCAGCTGGCATGCTACAGTAGAGTATGCCCAGGTATGCACAAGAAAAACATCACTTCCTTACAAACCTTGCCTTCTGAATGCACCCTATTCACAAAATTTATTGCAACATTAAAACTGAAGATTTGGGGCTTAAACCGCAAGTCAGACGTGGAAATATTTTAAATCCTAAAATTGCTCTGACTTTACTAGTTATATTGAAATAATCTTTGGCTGGTCAATTAGCATCAGTCCTGGAGCAGTAGCAGGTACATTATCTCGCTTAAAACACCAAAATTACATCTACGACCCACCCTCTCCCTAAAAATCAACTGAAATTAAACAGTGACCAAATTCTGTAGTAAAATAATTTGGTCTAATGTTATAAACTGAGTGGATTCTGGTTTATTTTATATTTGCCTGGACGGTGTGGAGAGCTTCTCAAATGAGAAAGATCTCTCATATGCCTGCCTGGCAGATCTACACCGCAAAAGTATCACCTCCAGAACAGAGAATAATTTACCTTGGTTCTCAAATGTTTAACTGGAGTTTTAAGACCTGCATTACCTGTGGGCAACACAGCTGTCTCCACTGAACAGACATGTGCCCTATTGGCAATGGCGACATTCCGAACTAACCCTGAATAAGGAATAGGAGCCCTTGATGAACCAGAAAGGATCAGAGAAAGAAATAGAACCTGTGTTTTGCATCAGTGTGTTTCGCACAAAAGAATATCTCAATTTTGCTTTCAGCAACTACAGTCTGACAAGGATTTCTGTTGGCAACACTGCCAGATTAGGCTCTGCTTTCCTCTGGATTCTCTCTTATTTATACCTTTAGAACTGCCTGTGAGGCTGTGCAGTAAATGGGACTGGGCAACCAATTTGCACTACAGACCAACTGCATTTTTATCCCAGACCAGTTCAACCCAGCTCACAGCAGTGCCCCAGAGGCAGCTGTACCAGTACTCCTGGCACAGGTGCAGGAACAGGGAAAGTGGAGCAGAGTTTACCCTGCTGCAATCAGTCCTGCAATGAAAGCAAAGTAGGTAAAATAATGGGTGTGTCGTAAGACCACAGGAAGTTAATACAGATGCTAAAGAGAACACCTATATTCTGTAATTTGATATTATTGTTTTTACTGATGACTCTGCTTAAGAGTAGGAGGCCGGAAACAGGATGATTATTTTTTATATAGTCAACATCAGCTCACTGAAGATTGGGCAGAAACACGCATTTTTCAAACAGGCACATCACTGCCATAGCGGATGTTTGCAGCAGGTAACGTACTTCATCCTCTAGCCAGCCCAGGATAACGTTCACTGATTACACATACCACATTAACCTTGAACTGCAACTTTCAGGCTAGCAGTTTCAGCCACAATTATTTTAAAATCAGGAAGACAGGGCAAGGCATCTATCAGTTTGCAGTAACAGTGAAACTAAAGCGAGCTCACCACTCAGGTGCCTTGGGCCAACTGACAGGATCTACACCAATGTGTTGGGCCTGGACACCTTCTGGAGCTTCACCTTTCAACTTGGGCTTGGTTAAAGAAAAGTTATACATAATTCTCCCTATCTGACTGGGACCAAAGAGTTACAATGATTCAATCTCTTTAGAAGACCGAAACTTGCCTCTGATAAGGAGAAGCTAGCTCAACCACAGGGGTATCATGAGGCTTTCAAAAGAGGGACTCTCCTCTTGTTTTTTTTTTTTTTTTTTCCTTCAGCTGAGGCCCTTACTGTGTCCCAGCTTTCCTAGCAGCAAAGACAAACTGATAAGGCTCTGATCACCATGGACAGAGCCTGACCCTTCTTTCATGATGAATCATGGATGTGCTGCGGTTCCCCAGGATGGGTCTACTGACCCAGCTCTCGGCTGCTGAAGACATAAAGTTATGGCCCCACTTCCTGTCCCTGCATCTCCTTATGAATGTGCACCAGTGTTGGTGCTAACAATAATCACCAACTGATTCAGCTCACTCACACAGAAGAAACTAACTTAACAGAAAAGGATGGTTTTCTCCTGGGTTACTGAACTGCTTCATTAGATTTTACATACAATGAAAACTGCAGCTAGTGTAAGAGGTAGCTGAACACCACAGAACCAGAAGCAGGAGAGAAGGAAGGAGTGAGATGTTGGTCTCTTGAGAGCCACATGCAGTTTTATCAGCTCAGATGAAACCACAGTAAAAGACTTCGGCTGGTATTATACTGTGGCATTACTACAGAGTGCCCTTTTTCACATCTTGGTATCTCCCAGAACTTTCCTATCAGCACAAAAAAGAAAATTTGGATGAGTTTCACAAAGAGGGGCAGGTGTCCTATTTCTGTAGCAATGCCCTAAGCTTTTATTCAAGAGAAAGCTCTCTACAACCTACAAAGACATAAATTTACAACCCTGCTCACACTGCATGTCACTTGGAGGAACGGACAGGCACAGCGGAGTTTTGAGTCTGGGCCAGCTGCATAGAGCCAGAGGAACAGTCATCAGAAAAAGGCAAGAAAATAATGCTTCCCGTCCATTACTCCATGGGGTATAAAATATAAGCTAGATGAAAAAAGATTTTACATTTAAGCCTAGCAAAGGTGCAAGGGAAAGCAAAATCCAACTGATATTGGAACAGCAGTGGACAACAAATTAGATTAAGGGCAGCATTGATCAGAAAAAATGCATGTGATATTGGAGCCAAAATATCACAGGAGTTGCAGGGTTGCTGGAGAGATGATTGAAGAGATTGCAGCAAAGAGCTGCAGAGAACAGCAGCAGGAGTTTAAAAGTCAGAAGAAAACATGTGAGAACAGCACTGAGCAAGTGAATGCTAGAGCTGTTAAAAGAACACCCAAAACCACACAAAAGGTGTTTAATCCAAGGAAATAAGTAGCACAACAAACAGTATGTATACGTGATATTGAAGTTTGTGAAGGGCTGCTGCTCGTGTTCATTTGCTTGTATTTAGCACACGTAAAAACTTGAGTTTAGCTAAATGATGCAGGGCTGCAGCAGGAAGAGCCACAACAGGATCTGTGCCATCCAGTTTAAGTTACAAGCACAGCAATAGTTGAAATTCACATGTAGGTTGCATTTTCTCATTTAGCAACACTGTTGTTTAAGCCACCCTCATCTTCCTGACCCACCCTTCCCTGCATATGCTGGTATAGGTCACATGCAGCCGGCAGCAATCAGGGGAGGGAAGATCCAGGTGAAAAATAACCAGACTTCCCATCCCTCACCCTGATAGATCATTTCCCCAGTCAGCTCTACCATGCAGCTACTCAAACACTTGCGCCAGTGCAATGGAGAAGACATGAACAAACCACCAGACAGAGGATGCTTCAGCCAGTATTTCTGTCAAAAACCTGTATGTGGAACTATGGTTTCAGTCCATCAGGTAGTGGATAAACTCTCAAAATTCCTGAAGTTTAGAAAAAGTTTGTGCCAAAAGAGGAAAATACAACCCAGTTCTTCCAAATGCAGGGGAAAACCATTTTGTTGATAACCTCATTGACCAAACAATCTATAACTGGAACAACACTTAGAGAATCAGATTTTTTACACATCACTTGAACTCTCCCCTCCAAAATGTGTGAGAATCTCAAGGGCAGACATTTATGTTTCCTGCATGAAGGTGGCTCCAGAATAGGTCATTATGAGGCTTCCTGCAGCTTTGTCTGAAGTAGCAGTGTAGTCTTGTGTCAGAGACCAACTGTAAGGTAATGAAACCTTTTTAACTGCAGTACAACCAAGTGATCTAAAAGTTTTGCAGAATAAAAGAGGTATCAGTGTTTTCATGCTGGGGGATGTACAAAGATCATTAACTGAAGATTGCTCAGGTTTTCATAACCATTATGAAGTAGGACTGCACGGATTGCAGATGAAGCAACACAATTTTTGATTCAGAGTTAAATCACTGCCTTGTCATGAAACTTCAACTGTATGCAGGTAGGGCACCAAAGAGCTCAAACCAGATTCAGTAAGGCTGTTTCTGCAGACAAGGGTTGCTGTCACGTCCCATGAAACTAACTTTAGTGTCTGCTAGCATGGCCTTCTCACTGCACAAAAGCCTTGAGAAATGCAGCATGAGTAACTGATCCCCACTTGCTTCCAGAGATCCAAAAATAGAGGTGAGGTGTGAATATCCCATTTGTTTCAAAAGGGTGTCAACAGAAATTCCTAGTCAGGGCTTTATGTGCTATCAGAATCTGCACCTACATAGCTGTAGCTGTACTTAGGCAAGAGGCTGTTTCCTTCTTACTGCAGCAGAACACCTACTTTCCAGAATAAGATCAGCTACTACAGAATATTTTATCTTTGACATCAGTACCAGCAATAGCTACACTGGTGCAGGCATCCAGGAAGGACAGACTGATGACGTGACAGTCTAAATGAGAAGTTTCTGAATTCTATCAGAAAATTTCCCCCTTTTAGACCTTTGGGTTTTGATTGGCTTTTTTTTCTCCACCCAGGGTAGCAGAGACCCTTTTTTATATATATATACACACACACACACACATATATATGTATATGTGAGTATATATGTATGTACACACCAAAAGTATTGGAAGAAAAATTAAGAACAGATGCAGACCATTACTGCAGATCCAGATACAAAGCTGAGAGTATTAATTTAACATTTGATGTTCTATCAGTGAGATTAAAGAACTAAAAATTATTACACTTTTCTATACTGCATGCAAATTATTCCACTTTAGGTCACTTGTAATTGATGCTTAGCAAATACACAACCACCTCTCTGTCCCCTTTTCTCTCTGATTTGTGAGGATACAAAGCTGGTGAGGAAATGCAGAGATCCATGTTAGAAAATATGGATCTGAGTCTTCCACTCTATTATAAAATAGAATGTTGTGTTTCTAAAGCTACAAACACCAAGCAAGGATTTACTGTTATACTTTAGCATTTAAGTGCATATTCCATCAAACAAAGAATGAATGAAATACACTAATGACTACATTCTCTTTAATCACTATCAACACCTATGTTACTTACTTAAACCCACAGATGTCTGTTAATCAATTTCAACTTCAGAAACCCTCTTTTCATGTTGGTATTATTCAGAGTGATGCAGAGCACCTTTGGCCTTCATTTCAAAAGGAGTGGTGGAAGTGACAGAAATTCATGTACAAGGAAGGACAGGTGAATCACAAATACCCATGTTGAATAAAAGCTTATTTCAGTGAATTAACATTTTACTGTAAGAAAACCCCATATTGATACAAGCAAAGGAAGCAAGTAGAGTCTCAAAATTCCTGTATTCTGAAATAGTGTTTGGTGGTCACGATGGGACTAAACAGAGTCTCTAATCCTTTGTTTAATAGGAAACTTGTTTGTAACCCCAGGAAGAGAATAAATTATGACAAGTGTTATTCCAGAAGCAGATTATGTGCAGGCATTTCAATATTTAAGAGGGGAAAAATGTATTAAACCAAAATCAACATGCTTTTGGGAAGAAAAGTCATATGATCTATTAAAAAAAAAGTTATCCTTGTATACATTTGAAAGGTGTTACAATCTTAGGTAAAATAAGTTTTTAAACACTATTGCATCATTTTTACTTATTACTGTATGTAAAAATGCAAATATCCGGGTTTTAAAAGCTGAAATGAAGTCAAAATAATGTCTTCTATACTAGGCAACAAAACAGGGAAAAAAGCCCCACAGCAGCAGCACGGCAAGGCTGGTGTAAGGTGGCAAAAGGCAGCCGAGTTGACATCTGCGATTGAGGCAGCGATAGAGGTCAAATCCTGCTCGCTGTGCAGCACCTAAACGTCTGTGGGAAACTGGCAAAAGCAAATCCCAAACCGAGATTTACCAGCCACGGCCAAGCTCAAGTTCACGTCGGGTTAAAAATACAGGGAAGAAATAACGCAGCAAAAGGGAACCGTATCTCTGTTACGTGATCTGCGCATCGGGCTTAAAGCTCTCCCCTCCGATCTGCGCCCGGACCGGAGCGCGGTGTTGGGTGTCCGAGCACCATTACCCCTTTCACAGCCTGCTGCCGACGGCCGTGCCCCACGCTGCAAATAAAATCAAACCACCAGACCAAGCGCTGGCCCAGAGCTTCTGTGCACAGATTTTATTAAGAACTTCTCGTTACAGAGCGCAGGAGCACCCCACGTCCTCGTTTCCATCACGGCAAGAGTTTGTTTGTTTATTTATTTATACAGCGCACTCGGGTCACCGGGGAAGTGAAACTCTCCGGGCGCGGAGCGGGGGGCCGGCCCGGCCCGGCCCGGCAGGAGGGCTGCCCGCCTGCCCGGCCAGCCGCCGCCACGGCCGCCCAGCGTCCCTGGAGCCCGGCGTAGCCGCGCCGGCCGGGAGGCCGTGCCCGGGACCGCCGCCGACCGAAGAGGGCAGCGCCGGGGGGAGAACGCGGGGTTTGCAGCCGGGAAGCAAGCCGGGGCGCACCCGGAGGGGCGGGGAGGGGGCGCGGGTGGGTGAGCGGCCGCTCCCCCCTCGTCGTCTTCCTCCTCCGCCGCCTCCTCCAGGGGCCGGGGGGCGCGATCCCCCTTCCCCGCCGCGGGGAGCGCCGCTGCTGGCTGCCGCCAGAGTCGCCGCCGCCGCCCGGCCGTGGCGGCCGCCGCCGGGGCCGGCTCCCATCCGCCATTATCCTTTGTTCGCGGCGCGGCGGCGGCGGGGATGTTGCAGGGCTCGGCTCCATCTTTAAAGCGGGCGCCCCTCCCGCGGGCGGTGCAAGGCCGGGCCCCCGCGTCCTGCCGCCCGGCGGCTCCCCTGGTCCCCGCCGGGCTCCATTTCCTTCCCTCCCCCCCGCCCCTGTTTGCTGGGCGCCTTCCTCCTCTTACCGGTTACCAGGCTGCTCCGTCACTGCTTTCGTTCGCGCCTAGGATCTCGCCGCAGTTTTATTCTCTCCCCCACGTAACACACCGCGTCAAACTACACCTCCGCCGCGTCACTCACACACACACAGGCGCTCCCAGCCCGGCGACAGGCAGGCAGCGGCCGACTGAGGAGCGCCAGCCAGGGAGCAAGCGCCGAGCGCGCCGCGGCCCGCACGGAAAACGCCGAGCGCTCACGGAAAACGCCGAGCGCCCAGCAGGCGGCGGGAACGGCCGAGCGCGCCGCCGGCCCCCGCGGAAAGAGCCGAGCGACCGCGGAAACGAACGAAGCGCCCCGGAGCGGAGGCGGAAAGAGCCGAGCGGCCGCGGGAAGGCGCGAACGGCGCTTCCGTCCGGGGCAGCCCGCGCGGAAAGCACCGAGTGGGGTTCTCGGTGCGGGGGGGGAAGGGGGTGCGGGGGAGGCGCGCACCCCCTCCCCGCCACCCATGCCCGCCCCCACGCGCGCGTGGCCGAGGCAACCGGAAAGTGACGAGCGCTGACGGAAACGGCCGAGCTGCCCCTGCGGCGGGTGGGTGAGCGTGGGGCCTCACAGTCCCCGCCAGGGCGCCGGGACCCCCGGTCACCCAGCGCGTCCCCACGGGCACACCGGCTCCTGGGGGAGCTGTTGGTCCCGGCCCCGCAGGGCTGCTCCCACCCCCAGGGAATCCCCTGCATAGTTGCCCCAGTGCCGGGACAGCCGGGCAGCCCACCTTCCTCAGATCCCCGATTCTCACCCTAAGGGCCAGCCACCCCTGTCTGCACAGGCACAACATGGCGGGGTGAGGTGATGCGGCAGCGCCACGCTGACCCTTGTCTGTGCCTCCCACCTGCCTGGCGTCCTCGCCGTCCATTCCCCACATGGGGAAGTGCTCAGATTGCTCCTCCAAGTCTTCCTCTACTGCCTGGTTTTCACTCCAGGTTGTAACTCCCATCCAGCCCCCTACTCTCTGGCCAGCCCTGGCAGCCCAAAACCAGGCTTGGGGCGACTGCTGCTTCGTTGTCGCCAAATATTCCCCAGGCATGCTGTAGCCCCGAACAACTGTCCTCCACCGGTGCTGGAGGGACAAACCTGCTTTTGCAGAGGCACTGAAGCAGTAACCCCCAGTTTCCAGAGCAGCTGTGGCCGAGGTGGCGCTTTTAACCCCTGGTGCCAGCCCTATGCTTTGCCACTTGGCAGTGGGCAGAGATACCGGTTTGTGTCTTGTCAGAGAAGAGGAGCATCCATGTGCTTTGGCTCACAACTGCCTCATCTCCAGTACCAGTGTGACGTGTGTTGCTGGGGTTTTAAACACTGGATAGGCGAACATTTCCTAGGAGAGGCCTTTCAAAGCATTGATGCCACCATGGAGCAGGGAATGGGCCACTGGTGCTCCTGCTGAGTGGGCCCAGCCCTGTCTTCTATGTTTCACACAGTTCAATGCACCCCATTGTACACCCTGAAGAATTAACTGCTTGAACTACAACCTGATAGAAGCTACACATAGCCTTTCATAAAACCTCAAGATGGCACTGCATAACAAGATTTGAAGCTCCAGATCTGGTTCATTTTTGCAGGTGGCCTCACAGCCACTCTGAGACCCCACTGGGAGGCTGTAAGTGCTGCAGGCACCACATCAGATGACACGGGTGTGCAGTTTAAATTAGCCTTGTTTTTCTCAAGAAGGTTGAACTGAGTTTTTTTATGTTGAGTTTCATCTAACTCCATCTGAAATTACAAGATACGGTGCAGAGAGCGATTGCAGGTTTGCTTTGACTTTAGTGATTACTGTTATTCTAAGATAAACTGAAAAAACACCTCTCATATGGAAAAAAAACCCAGGCAGAACAGTAAAGCAAGAACATTGTTTCATTGACAACACACGCCATGGCTTGGTCCTTGCCCCATTTCCTGCTTCTGCTGTACTTCTCCCTCTGTGCTGCCTGCAGACAGGAGTTCCAGGGTTGCAGCACAGCACAGCCCCTTCCCTATGCCCGCTTCTCCCCCCTCCATGTGTGGACCTACGCTGTGCCTTTGGCTCATACCCCATCCTTTCTGCTAGGATATGAAAGCTCAATCCACTAAATAAGGCTTTTACAATTCCTGTCCTGAGCAGAATTTTTATGCCATTTAAAGTTTTTGAGACAGGTGAGAAACCTAAAAGCAGTGTTTATTTGGTCTATTCATTGGCAGTGAATGGAAATACTTCTCACTCCAAATCAGCAAGATAGGTGTGAAAGGCTTGTCTCACAATCATGTTCTGCTCATTTCACTCCACTAGATACTGAGGTAGAGGACTGGTTTCTGACAGTGTTTTCACGTTTGAGCTCTAGCCCCATTGCACAGAGCTTAAATATTTTAATGTGTGTATAATAAAGTATCTTCTATGCATTTTGTTACCATATACAGATTAAATCAAACTAGGTAATTAAAATGTTTTAATTCAGATAAAACATGGACATTTTGTTGTGTGGGTTATAACGTTTGCTAAAACTCCTGCGTTTCAAGGAGTGATTCTGAGATCAAAGCACAAACCTTTGTGCTCCTCTTAGTAGGAATAAAGTACTTTCTGTGAAAAAATACTTCTAATGAGCAGAACAAACGTAGTCATCTGCATGTCTTGTTTGACTCACGGATTTCTTCATCTGTTTTCCTATCCTTCCCTTTCCCCTTTGTGTTAATGTTTATGTTGCATCATCTTTTCTTGCTCCCCCAAATGACCAAAATCATATGCATTCTCCACCCTGCATGTTTCCCAGAACTGGATTGCTCACTCTCGTGTGGCAAGCCTGAGGAATCACAGCAATAAGCCTTGAAGGGAATGAACTCTGGTCCTCAACAGGCAATGAAAATGCACTAACCATATCTCAGCAAACATCACTCGTGGGAGTGCCACTGGTGATTCTGAATTACATCTGGTTCCTGAGACCAGCCAGGACTGCCTTTATGCAGCCAGACAGCTCCTTGTGTGCCTCTGATCCTGCTGCCCATTTAGGGCCAAATACTCTGGCACCCTTGCTGATTTTTGCCAGCCCTGCTCTCACTCACAGCTCTCTGGCCGGCTCCTCAGCACTTCTCTCAAAGTCTGTCAGCTCACTGATGAGTTTGCAAAGGGCATCTTGCAGTGGTGGCTACTTCTCTGCTAGCCGGCATAGGCTACACATATAGCAGACAGCTCAAGAGAGCAATTTATCTCACTAAAACAGACGCCTTGGATAGTCCAGATTCTTGAAGTGGTTTGAGATTACACCTGATGTGTGTCTTTGGTATCTTCATCTTATGCCCCATCGTTGAGAGTTAGATGGGCAGGAGCTGGATTCATCCATGATTCATACCTGCTCAGTGGCAAGGCTGGGCAAACATCTCATACACAACTGCAGTGAAACATTCTGACAGCTGATTCGCACATTCCCCCTTCCCTCACAGGTTTTCTGATTGGTTTTGCTTGCTTGGTTGGTTGGAGCTTTTTGGTGATGGTGACAGGTTTTGGGTTGGTTTCTCTTCCCCTCTAACCACATCTGAGCGAAATTGAGACCCTAAGCCAAACTGGAACTGCAAGTTCAAGTCTGAGCTGCAAAGCCCCCTTCCCTCACTGACATCTACCTGTTTCTTTCACTGTTGCCTCTTGGGGAGTCTGTAGAAGATGGGATACTAATGATGTGCCAATTACCCACAAAGTCCAATAGGGAGGGGCTGACATCGGGAGTGAACTGCTATTCTCAGCAGTTTTCTTCTTCATCAGCAAAAGTTCGCTTGATGATGAGTGAAATGCAGCAAGATTAATTACTTTTTCTTACATTTAAGCCTCAGAGGCAAATTCATTAGTTTTGCAGCTTCTAGGTTGTTTACCCTGGCCTGTGGACTCCTTGCATACAGCATTGCAGATTGATTGCCCCTGTCCCAGGGTCCGCAGAGGCTAATGAGTGACATACAGATCAAGAAGGATTTGCATTTGGCTGTAAGGTGTGGCAGGGCCACAATGCACACAATGCAGTCTGGAGCAGTTGATGCTGCTGACACTGATAGCATGCAAGGTAATTGTGGAAACACAGACACAGAGGTGTTTTCAGTCTACGCACAGCTGTAAAGAGAGCAGCACAAAAGTGCTTTTTAAAGGCCATAGCCACCTCTGGGGATGATTTATAACAAAATGATCTTTCAGCATCAAACACTCAACGGCAATTTCTAGAGCAGCAGTGTGGTCTTGCACTGCAGGGACACGGAGAGGCTGTTTTGTATTAAGTATGACATTAAGCACAAGAAGGCAGGATGTGCTGTGGGTATTCACAGCTACATTTACTAATGGGCATTCTTCAAGGGAAGGGAGAAAAGGACAGTATTTGCAAATAATGGACATGGAGGGGGACAGATGTTACATTAGACAGTAAAGTGTCCAGCACCTCAGCGTGAGGAGCATTGCATTACACTTTCCATCCTATGCAAACGGAGCAACTGATTTTAAAGCAGATGCAGGGGAAGGTAGGGGGTGCCATGATACTCCTGTGATGGACATGGCGATTCAGTAGCACAGACAGAGCACTGAACTGATGGCTTTCTGAGAAGATGAAGATAATAAAGAGGTTGAATTGGGTTTGTGTGGCCAGGTTTCTGTAGCAGTGGAGCTACGGGAGTGGCTTCTGAGAGAAGCTGCTGGAAGCTTCCTCTATGTCTGACAGAGCCTCAGCGCCTCTGGGTTAACAGATTTAAGAAGGGGGAAAAGTTATACTGCAGGAGCAATTATAGCCAAAGAGAGGAGAATATGTGAGAGCAGCGGCTCTGCAGACCCCAGGGTCAGTGCAGAAGGAGGGGAGGAGGTGCTCCACGTGCTGGAGCGGAGATTCCCATGCAGCCTGTGGTGCACCCCATGGTGAAGCAGGCTGTGCCCTTTCAGAGCAGGGTGATGTCGAATAGAGACTGTGATCCCATAGGAAGCCTGTGCTGGAACAGGCTCCTGGCAGGACCCATAGAGAGAAGAGCCCAGGCTGAAGCAGGTTTGCTGCAGGACTTGTGACCCCACAGGGGACCCACGCTGGAGCAGGCTGTTCTGGAAGGACTTGCACCCAGGGAAGGGACCCACATGGAGCAGTTCATGAAGAGCAGTTAGCTTTCAGGAAAGACTCCTGTTGGAGATGCTTATGGGGGACTGTCTCCTGTGGGAAGGACCCTATGTTGGAGCAGAGGAAGAGGAAGGAGCAGCAGAGACAATGTGTGATGAACTGACCACAGCCCTCATTTCCTGGTCCCCTGTGTCATTGGAGGGCAGGAGGTAGAGAAATTGGGAGTGAAGTTAAGCCCAGAGAGAAGGGAGAAGTGGGGGAAGGTGTTTTAAGATTTTGTGTTATTTCTTGTTACCCTACTCTGATTTGATTCTTAGTAAATTTACTTAATTTCTTCAAGTCGAGTCTGTTTTGTTCGTGACACTAACTGGTGAATGATCTTTCCCTGGCCTTATCTTGACCCATTTTATTCTCTCTGCCCTGTCCCGCTGAAGAAGAGGAGTAATAGTGGGCACCTGGTGTTCAGCTGGGGTTAACCCCCCTCAGAGGTGTTATTCTGAAACCCAATGACAAAGGAATGTCAGCCCTCCATTTCCATTTCTGCTTCTGAGATAGATGGAGGCTTAACTTCAAACTCCTGCACAGAGCAGTCTTCTATCATTTCATAGCCTCTCAGGACCAGCTAAAACTGCTTACTCATCAGGATAAGGACAAAATCCTACAGGTTTAGAATCTGCCATAGAGAACAAGATTCACTGGACTCCCTGGACTCTTTATTACAGAAGAAGGACTAAATTCACAGTTAACACAGAACAAAGTAACCAAAAATAGAAATGTTTTTTAACATCATCCCACTTAATGAACTGCAGCTCAGGTCTGCCCTCAGTGCTCTTGGACAGTCATCATTGCGAAAAGTAATAAATCTTCCTGGCCAAATACAGGCTTTACAAGCAGGCAGATTGCATGCTCAATTAGTCCAAGGAAATTGGTCACTTTGCTTAACCCCTGCCGTTTGAAATACGGAGCCCTGCTGCTGCACCGTACTGCTGGAGCAGGATCACGCTTCTTGCACTGACGGAGCAGCTGGGGATGGAAATCCTCCATCCTGAGCCAGGGACACTGCTGTTCCCCACCACACCTCACCTTATGTGGAGCAGAGCAGCTTCCTCAGTTCACACGCTGCCGCACCGGGATTTGCCTGCTCTGACAGAACAATTTCTAAACCCCAAACACTTTGGTTACATTCTGTGCTATGTATTAGCCCATTTCTGCATTATGCGATATCATCCCGCTTAGAAGCAGAGGGACTGTTTCAAGGGCAGGAGTGCAGGAACAGATGAGCACAAGCAGCTTTTTGATGCTTTGACAATGTGCTGTGTTTTCTAAGCACAGCCAGTAAAATACATCTTTTGGCTCCCTGAGCACACTGCAGCAAGCCCAGCCTGGCCCACTGTGTGAACAGCTCCATGTAGACTAAGGAAAAGTCTAGTGTTTCCCCTCACTTCATGAAAAATGCCTTCTGAAAGTCGTTTTCTGGTCACCATAGCTTCACTTTTCTTTGTCTTCCTCGGTAAGCTGAATTTCTTCTCATTTTGTTTGACCCCTATTTAATCCCTGCTTAACCATTTCTTGGTTTAGGTTAATTTGTTCTGAGTTAACTGTGAATGTAAACCAAATTCTTCACACAGTATCTTCTCATTGCAGAGACATCCTGGCTCATGTGGTCCCAATGGCTTCTGGGGGCCGTCACTCTTTCTCCAAAGATTAATCATGAACTGTGTTCACACTAAACCTCCTTCCCACCAGGTTGCTTCCTTTGCCCCTCTCTCCATCCCGTCCATGACTAACTGTAGGTGTCACAAGCCTCAGGGCTGCAGTTCAAGCTCAGGTACGGCCTTTTGCCCTCCATTCTCTGTGCTGCTTTCCCTGCCTTGGGATTGACAGATGACAGCCCTGCAGAAGCTTGGTTATTGTTGTTATTTCATCTTATGGCAAGTCCCTCGTGTGCCAGATGTCAGCAAAACTGCTTTGGGCTGAACCTCTAAAGGTCACATAAGCTTTGAAGAGCATCTTGTGTTTTCACATGACAGACTGTCACACAGAAGGGAGAACTAAGATGAATTGCTGACCAGAGAGGGGCTTAACCATGCTATAGATATTTGGTTACGCTCCAAACAATGGTGACTTTTTTCTTGTCTATTAAGTCCTTTCATCACATACTTCATGGCTTGTGGGCCTTGGTATACTCAACACGTTCCTGTTGCTTTTAGAGCTACAAAAAATGATGACATTGTCAGCACTCGTTTAAGTACCAGATGTGGCAAATACAATATGAATGGTTTAATGACCTGGTGTAGGTATGTGCTATGAGTACACGCAGGACCCTGCACGCCATGAACCCATTGCTGTCGTGAGGCCGCATAAGTTCTGCACATGAGGGACAAGGTGTTTGGGCTTCCCAGTAGCTCACCATTTGGAGAGGTTTTCCTTTCAAGTAGGAATGAGATTTCATCTGCCACACATAGAGGAAAAAACAGTTGGATGAGGCGCAGTAGAAGTCAAAGCTGAAATGAAAAACCAAATGAAACACAATAACTGCTGTCAGAATGAAGTGGGGAAGATGAGGGGAAATTGTTAGGAATAATTCTTGGAAATGCCCCCAACTTTGGCCCTGAGTGCCCACATTTTAGCTTGAATGTGGCTACTAGGGGTGGTATATTCTATATCGCTCTCCTGGTAGATACCCTATTTCAACCAGCACAGCCTGCTGGTTTTGAGTTAATTCCTGTCATATAGAAAATATTATTTAGGCTGACTTTCACACTTTGAAAAGATAGATTTGATGTCTCTTAGCTGCCTTTCCTCCATGTGGGAAGCTAGCAAACACTCATTTGGTGAATAATTTCAGTGATGGCAGAGAGAGGAGAGCCTGTGTGTGGTGCTTGCTTTCAGGATAGCTGTCTCACTGCCCTGGTGTAACTAATGTATGCTCGACAGCTCCAATTTTAGTGTGTCCATTTACTATAAAGTCAGGTTGAAGTTGTGGGAAGGAGAAGGAGGTTGTTCTGAAGAGAAAAAAACAGTGAAAACACTTCAAAAGTAGTGTAGGTTGATCTGAACCAAAATGTGGGCAGAGGAGGGTGGGTGTAAGAGAGGAATGATTACCATTAGCCTTCTTAGGTTTCCATTGCAGGCATGTGCTATCTATTACTAATTTAGCGGCATGAGGGAGCCACTCTTTGAAATATGCCAGAACTCCGGTCTGTCTCTCTGCCTGTAATATCCAAACAACAAATTGGGTCCCAGCTGGGCTGTATTTATCAGCTTAAAAAGAACTGATTTTCTCTTCCCCACTCAGAAGGAAAGCATTGTCTGTGACAATATGAACCGAGATCAGTGCTTTCTCTCAAACTCCCTGCAAATGGGCAATTTCAACCATTTAGTTATCCAGGTACTGGCTTTGGCTCTGCAGGCTTCAACTGTGCCCTATAACTGGTGGCACATCCCCATTGTCCATCCTTATGCCAGTCATCCAGCCCCATCCTCATCCCCATCCTCCGTCCCACCAGCAGGTTCCATCATCACCTTTTATCCACCACTGCCATCTTCTGCACAACTAATTACATTTTGACCTCTTTGCCCAGATGCACTGGCTTAAGTGAAAATGACTCTAAGCCGATTTGAATCACACTTAAACCGGCAAGCAGGAAGCCTTGGTTCAAATAACTAGATTTAGCCTCTTTTTTGTGCTTGTTCTTGCCTATTGTCTTTCAGGTTGGTTTTAATGGACTGCTGACAGTTAAAGCACAGTGGTTTGTGCAATGCTTCTACTAGCATTCCACACTACCTCTTACGTGTAGGTAAGAGTGAGATACCATATCTAATCACAAGTATTTATTTATCCAATTATATAACATGTTTACTCATGTGGCTATATAACTTCATTTGTTCTATGAAAATAGTGAGCCTTCTATACTAGATTTGTGTCAAACCATCTGAACATAAATTGGAATTCAAATAAAAAATCAAGTTACTTTAAAGTATTCTTATTTAACTATTGATAAAAGAGCTCAGATGGGCACAGTGTAAATGACAGTGAAATTGGCGTTTTACAACAGACCTATTAGACAGAAGGGAATTGGACCGAGAAAAACATATTGATTTTTTTTCTACACCATGTTTGAAGCAAAAACTGTGCGAAGAGAAGAGATCTGCTCATTTTGAACATCTTGTTCAGATGAATGGGCACAAATGTTTGTTGTCTCCCTCCATCTTTCCCCCAGCTGACGATATCCCTCAGTCCCACTGAAGCGACCCCCCATGCCACTGCTAGGAACATGCTCAGCAGCATTTTCAGCATTGCATGGAGGCTTCTGATGCTGCAATGTGCACCCACCTCTTTGACTGCTCCCAATGAGCCACTGCTGAAGGCTGGGGAGACAGCCCCAGGGTGAAAATCTGTGTGAGAAATCACTGTCTGAAGAGCAGGTCCTCACCCATGGCTTAAATACGAAACATCCTGGTTTTCCTGTTCTTACAGCTGTGGAAGTGCACATTCCCCTCCTGCTCTGCTGCGCTACAGAGCTCCAAGGGCTGTTTTGTGTTTTCACCCCACAGCTATGACCAACTATGATGCTGAGATGCTCGTAGTTCCCAGAGAGCAGCAATGCAGCAGGTGACTGCAGAGCACTCTGCAGGCAGCTGGCTGCACCATGCTATCCACGGGTTGGTATCTGCTGGCCAACTTTCGTGTCACAGAGCAGTGAGCTCCATGACACGCTTTGCCCCAGCCAGGCAGCAGGCAGCCTGCATGAGCTCTAACACCAGCACTTCTCACTGGAAAACAGGAGTCTATTGACTTCCGATCTCTTTGGCAAGATAGCTATTGATTGTTCCCCTTTTCTTCTTCCCTTAACTGGTAAGATTTGATATAAATGAGTTGCCACACAGAGCTATCTACAAAAGGTTATTATACGATGGGGTGAAGGCAAAGCCAAGCATTGGCTGAGTTTAGGCTATTCTGTGCCTTTCCAAGCACGATAAAATTAACAGTATTATCTCTCTGTGTGTGTTAGCACTTGCAGAAGGCTAATGGTGTCAAAACAGCAACAGAAAATGAGAACAGATTTGGAAAGACAGCACAGTGTTATTCCTAGAAGAGAAGATTTGTGGTTTAATTTGAATAGTGTCATGTTGGAATGACTTTGCCCTGGATGGAGAGTATGTTATTCCGAGAGAGGAACTCTTCTGCCCATTTCTATCTGTAGGAAGAGATTAAGGAGGACATCAGCAAGGATGCTGCTGGAGAGCAGCACCTGAGATGGCTCAGCAGAGAACATTCCCTCACTTTTATTTAGCTTCAGGGCTTGGGTGATCTCTAGCACTCTGCCCACTACAACTGTCTCAATCTGCCAAATGCATTTAGCTCTCTGGGAGCATAACCAAACAAATAAAAGCAATTTAGAGATCCATGGCAATGCTTTGGTTTCATTCATGGATGCTTTCAGCAGAGAAGGAATAAACTGGACACTGTCTATCCAGGTTTCCTGCTGAAATTTGGAATTTCTGGATAATTCTTGATTTGTATAAAATAGAAATGCGATAGGAACTTTGTAGTCTGCAAAGTCATAGAGAGGTCTGACCTCTCTCCCAAAACAGATGTTCATAGCTGACATGAAACCGGCTCCAAGTTACAGTGGTTTTTGTGCTCCTGAGCACTGAATTTCATCTTCCTCTCATTCTCTGGGCTTGCCTTCACCACCACATCCAACGTGGCTACAGCATCAACTCCAACATGTCAAACAAGAAGGTGAGATAAATATCCCAAAGCTGCTGTTGCCTTCAAGGCTTGGCAGCCCTTATAATTGTGGTGATCTGCGAGGAACAGGAGGGATCATGAGCTATAGAGTGAGAAAAACAGTGCAACACGGAATCTTTTCAGTGCCAAATTTTCATGGGTTGGCTGACACAGACAGCTCAGCAAGGCAGAAGTGTGAGAGCCACAGAAACCCCAAAATGCAAGAGAAAGCACCATCCTACAGCACTAACTCCTGGTTGACAGAAACATGTTGTTTCTGTAATCACAGAGCTCCATTAGAGCACGCTGACCCCAGTCCAAAAGGAATAACCTCGGGTTAAACAGCTGTGAAGTCCAGATAACCTGGGGTTAGCTTCATCTCCAGAGGGAGCCAGACTGGATGCCAGTTACTTAGCCAAGTTAAAATTGGGATGATGGTGTCTGCTCTGTTAGGGTAGCTCACACAAAGTACCCCAGGGTCAGACAACTTGTGGGAGAAGTCTTGTTTTCCCTAGCACTGATTTCTTTGTGCTGTATTCCTGCTTGCCAAGGACACCTCACCCAGCATGGGCCTGTCAGTGCCTCGGAGCAGTGTCTGCTGTGCCTCATTTGGAATGATAGCTCTGCTGCCAAATATCCTGATAATAGTGTTCTTTGATCATTTCTTTCCCCATCGTTCCTCTCATGTCACCTCTGTGGGGAGGTATGTCAAGTGATGAAAGGTTTGTAGGGAGCCCTGGTATTTCTGATCTGAACAAAGGATGCAGTTGGAAAAACAGGCAGACTTTGGGCTGAGCCCCATGCAGTGTGGGGCAGAGGTGTCTGCCAAGTGGTCTGTGTGACACCAGTGGTCCCCAAACTTCTCTGTCTGCTTTTACTGCAGCAGCGGATCCAGAGGAGAGTATGACCTTTCCCGGCAGATCTGGTCTTGCTTTTGGGAGGGCAGGCGTGGGTTTGTGTGGCAGGGTTTCAGTACTGGGGGGGTGTTCAGGAGTGGCTTCTCTAAGAGGCTGCTGGAAGCTTCCTCTATGTCCAGTAGAGTCAATTCCAGCCAGTTCCAAGACAGACCCTCCACTGGCCAAAGCCAAGATGATCAGCAATGGTGGTAGCACCTCTGGGATAACATATTTAAGAAGGGGGAAAATCCTCCTTCATGACAGCAGCTGGAGAGAGGAGTGAGAGTATGTGAGAGCAACAGCTCTGCAGAACCCCAACATCAGGGCAGAAGGAGGGGAGGAGGTGCTCCAGGCACTGGAGCAGAGGTTCCCCTGCAGCCCATGGTGCAGCCCATGGTGAGGCAGCTGTGCCCCTGCAGCCCATGGAGGTCAAAGGGGGAGCAGATCTCCACCTGCAGCCCATGGAGGACCCCACACTGGAGCAGCCTGTTCCTGAAGGACTGCAGCTATGGACGGGACCCACACTGGAGCAGTTCATGAAGAACTGCAGCGCATGGGAAGGACCCACACTGGAGCTGTTTATGGAGGACTGTCTCCCATGGGAGGGACTCTGCGCTGGAGCAGAGGAAGGGTGTGAGGAATCTTCCCTGAGGAGGAAGGAGCAGCAGAGACAGTGTGTGATGAACTGATTGCAACCCTCATTACCCATCCCCCTGTGCTGCTGTGGGGAGGAGGCAGAGAAATTGGGAGTGAAGTTAAACCTGGGAAGAAGGAAAGCCGTGCCCAGTGCCGAGCAGGATGGGGCTGCCACCCTGCTGGGGCTCTGGCACTATGTCCCTCCCCGGCACCACAAGACAGCTTCTGGGAGACAAAGATTGTTATTTTTATTCTCCTTTTAAATCTTCCAAACAAGAACTTATGTGCAGCCTAAGCAAAAAGTCCTGAGGCTGCAGCTAGCAGAGAAAAGAGCTGTAATGACTGTATATGTTTAATGGCAGATTGTAAATGACTGGTGATGTGTCAGCTGGAGGTCTTCAGCAGAGCAAGACTTGATTTCAAAATGGTAGCTGCCACCCATTATCTGCAATGAAACAAATGGAAATACTTGTTTGTCTTTGCTTGATGCCTTTTTTATGTTCCAGGTTTGGAGCTTTTCCTTGCTCCTGTGAAGCAGGCTGTGCTAGCAGAAAGTAAAATGGCTTGCAGCCGGCTTCTGCGAGGTGACTCACGCTGCTAGCACAGCCTGAATGCTCCAGGGCTGCTTTCTGGGGCTTGGTCTCAGCTGTGTGCCTGCTGCCCTGCTTCCACTGCAGTCAGGAAAGGTGAGGCCCTAAAGACATAGGTAAGCTCCTTCACCTCTTGATCCTTCACCTCTTACTCCTTTCTAACTCCTTGTGTGGACAGTACTGTCCCGAGGGAAAACACCAGCCGACAGTCTGCTTCAACCAACCATGGTACTGGCAGTGGCATCTCCTCTAACCTCAGTCAGACCAGGTTATCTCTGTTCCCATTATTTGCCTTCCTACCTTTGACCTTATCCACCTCGATTTGTGCTCAGAAAGAAAAGAGTAATTTCTTACTGTGTGTTTTCTCTTACAGAGGCCGCAGAGTCATACAAACTGTTTTCTGACCCAGTCAGGGAAAAGGATGTAGTTCAGATCAGTCCAGATTGCTTGGCTGGCACAGACCCTCATGGCTCGGAGTTATCTCACCCTTTCCAAAAAAATCCATCTATATCCAATGCAACAACAAAAAAAAATCTGTTTTGAAGAAAAAACAGAATATTTTGATGCTTTCGCATTTGCTCTGTCCCTGTGAGTGATCTGTAAGAGTCATGCAAACACCTTGGCACTTCAGACACTTACTTCTTGGGTGCTGATTTTGAGCTGGTGCCTGTCCAGCACAGGTTTCTCTCTCAGTGCTGGCCACTGTTCTTGGGTGCAGCCAGGATGGGGTCTACTTGCGGGAGGTTTTGGGGTGTTCACGTTACTCCAGTGCAGCCCTGCCATGCATGCATTATCAGGGCAGAGCTGAAGATGGCAGCAGGAATTTGGTTTCCCTGCCCGCATGTTGTCTCCTTGGGAAGTGCAGCTGTGAGAGGGGCTGCTGCGGAGTGCGAGCGGGGCTGCTGCGGAGTGCAAGAGGGGCTGCTGAGGAGTGCAAGTGGGGTTGTGGTGTGGGTTTAATTACCTCACTCCTGAGGTCACTGCAGAGAAAGATGAACTTCTTTTCCCTTGCACTTAACCCTATCTCATGCACAAAGAACACTGAAGAAACCCAGAAATCTCCATCTGTGTCCTGAACTGAGGTGATTGCCTTTTCTAGGGATCCCCCATCTGGTGTGGGGAGTGTGGGTTGTACCCCAGGCCCACAAGCTGCCTGCTCACCCACACTCCCATCCAGAGGGACATCTCCATGCTACCTCTGATGGCTTTCAGGAATGGGCACCACATGGATTTGCAGTACACAGCTAGAAAAAGTTCAGGATAAAGATGCGGCCTGCATGCTGGACACCTCGCTCGCAGTGGATGATGGCCGAGGACCTGTCTGTCCATGGAAGGCTGGGGAGGGGGCACTGCCAAGAGCCCGGGGCACTGTGGTTTTGCCTGCTCTACTGAAGGCGAATCACAGCATGAGATCTGTCTATTTTATAGCATTAGGCAAGGGAGGGATGCTGGTGTTCTGCCAAATACGCAGTCATGAGCACTTGACTCTCAAGCCAACACGAGAGGCCAAGGAAGACAGCAGGAACTTTATTCTGCATCTTAATTTATAGATGTTTCCTTAATCCTCTCACAAGCCTCATCTGTTTGAGAAATCAGGTTCATATGTCATCCGTAATGTCTCCTTCCAGACAAATAGCACCACAGCATCTGCAATTTCCATAAGTGTGTTGCACTTTGGAGACGGAGATACATGGGACACTTTAGCATAGCTCGCTTTTAAGTGCTGCAGAATTTGCCTCATCAACATGAAGGTCTATATGCTGTTCAGTGCACACCAGTATTAGTTTCAGGTTGCTCAGATGCATCAAGCACAGAGGAGCCCGTGCTTTGGGAAGGCACTGTCAGGTGATGCATTGCCCAGATCCTCATTTAGAAGGCAGAAATTGAGAGGAGGACTCAAAAAAGGGGAAAAAAATAAGGAAAAAAAAATCAACCCCATAAACTTTACATAACTTCCTGAGTTTCATTCATTTTGCTGTAATTTTACACGTCTTCACATTAAGTGCTTATATTGTCAGAGAAGCACTCAGGGTAAGTAATGTCACTCAGTGAGTCACAAATGGAAGCCATGTGAGCTGGCTTTGCAAAATGGATCTATAACAGGCTTTTTGTCCCTCAATTTGAGATGATCTAATTTGATTTCTGTGATTTATGTCTAGGAGTGGATGCTTACCATCATCCTGCTCGCTCTGTGCACCTGGGCTCGATGTCTTCCCCTCTTCTGAATATCCTGGGTTTGGGAGGTAACTAGGCTCTGCAAGGGCAGTGCAGGTATGTCCTACCTAAACTGATTTGTATACCAGTGACTGGAAGAGGAAGTGTTTCTGCCTGTCCTTGCTGACACCCCGGGATAACAAGTATCATTCATGCCAGCCCTGAATTCGGAGATCATTGTGAATCTGCCTTCGTAAGAAAAACGAGCGAGGCACTTGGGGTGAGTTATGGAGACCTGCAAGAATTTACTGCTGCAACATGGAGCTGCCACTGATGGCAGTGGCACGCGGTGCCAGCCCAGGATGCTGCTGCTTGAGAGCCTCCTTTCCGTGTGTTTGCTTGCTATAGCTCTGACACAAAGCCTCCCGCGTTGGTGGGTTTCTGTGGGTTTCAGTGGGCTTCGAACCAAAGCTGTGACATATAAAAATAAACCATCTATAAAATCTCACAAGCTACCATGCGGGCAGCAAAAGAACCGGTGCTTAATGTACTATGTCTGATTTAGCAAAAGAGGTGTTGCTTCTCAGTATCAAATATGATTAATATTGAGATAACCAAGCACATATGGCATGGGCTTAACACATTCATCTTTGCAGACGCAGTGTGTGAAGGTACTCGCAGCCTGGTGAGGTGCTCCTGCTCTTGTTGGCAGTGGAGAGGTGTCAGCCACAGATAAACCCTGGGGACCTCAAGCTGGAGCTCTTCCCAAAAAGCCCTGTTCCAGGCTGTGAGGGCAATGCTGGCCATGCATACCATGGCTGCTTGCAGGTTGTTGAGCTGGTGTGCAGGGCAGGGGCTCAGCTGAGGGCACACAGGGGCTCTGCACTCACCTGAGCACTGCTTTAAGTAACACACATCTACACATGTGCACATGCATGCACCATGCGCTGCTGCACCAGGCTGAGCCAGGCTGAAGCACTGCGGGTAAGTTCACTCTGCCAGCACAGAGCCTCTTAATACTCATAGTATGCAATGGTGTCCTTCTCTGGTGCTGCTCTGCTGTTGGGTGTGGGTATGAGATGCTGACCAGCTGCGGGGTCCCAGCGGTGGTGGTTTTGGCATACAAGGAGCTATGAAAGGAGATGATCACCCCTTGTCTTGCTCATCGCCCAGATGCTCACGTCTCTAGCTCTGTGAACAGCCCCAGGTAAGCTCCATCCTGACCTTGTGAGCCAGGATTTTGGGAAGGAAACATGCAGGGCTGCCTTTGTGCATCCTGTGCCCTGGCCATACCCCGGCTCCGCATGCTGTGCTCCCTCAAATTTGGGCAGAACTTACCGCTGGCTGTGGCAATGGCAGGACAGACAGACTCCTGCCATGACCCTGGTGGGTCACTCGTGCCTTCCTGGCACCCTCTTCCCTTGCTGCATTGCTTTCAAGTCATGAATATATGTATTAACTACAGAATAGTCTTAAGCAAGCATTTATCTTGCAGAGCAATGGCTGCTGTTAAAGGCTCTGGGGATGGATGTTTAGGAAAACAAGCCCATTTGAGCGCAGGGCTGGAAATGAGGCTGTTCTCACAATAATTTTTTCCTCGGGTTAACAGTTTCCAAATAAGCAGGTGAAATGGTCTGAGGTGATTAAAGCAATAGAGAAGATTAGTTTTGTTATATATAATCACCTTGGCTTCTCTTTTATGCGTGGAGTGATTTTCTCAGCAGGATGCATTATCTATTTTAGGGAATACTAGACTTCTTCCCCCCCCCCCCCTTTTTTTTTCCTTTATGTAAATCAGCTTTTTAATCTTTTTGTGTCAATTTGATAGACTGTAATAGCAATTCTGTTTGGTAGTAGTCCCCCCCACACACCTTCACTGAGCACTTCTTTGCCTTTAATTGCCTTAATTGTTCTGATTTGAATAAATCTGGGATCACACCTTGGCTTGCGGAAATTTGTTGAGGATCTGTGATGTTCTGCGTGGAGCTGCTCCTTCTGACCCCTCTGCCAGCTCTCACGCGTGGGGTGTGCGGGGAGGTGGGAAACCCAGGCAGTGCCTTAGCGACGAAGGAACCAATGCTGGACCTCCTCTAGGATGGGGCACAGCTTCATCTCCACTCTCTTTCACTCCTGCTCCTACAGGGGGTGGGTGCCTCCTCCTTCCCATCTTCTCAAAGGGAGAAGTTTTGGGTTAAATGAGGAAAGCCTTAAAATGCACATGCTCTTTTTTATTGGCCATTGGTAGATGCAGTGCTGGGGCACTTGCTTCTGCAGGATTTCCTCTCCCTGTGACTCAGAGGAAGGTACCCATTTAAAACACTTATTTTAAGCGGCACAAAGCAGCAGCTCAGTTCTGCCAGCCTCATTTTGTGGGGAGGATGTGGCTGCTTGTAAGGGGACGTTCCCATCTGAGCCCCTGTGCTGCTCGCTGCTTCAGGGAGCTGCAAGCCCTGAGCTGCTGCTCCGCTTTGGATTACAGCCAGAAAGGAGGGAAAGGTGTAATTTGGCATTTTATTGGTGAGCTGAGATAAGTTCACCCTGGTAAAAGAAGTGTTTCCATCAATCCTGAGGCCTCAGTGGGGCACCTGTGCTGAAAGAGGCAACGTGGAGAAATGCCTCCATCAAAACGGGATGTGTTCATGACAGCGCGTGAGCTGATACAACCTGTCAGGTATACGATGAGGCGGAGAAGAGCCTGAGAAATGATTTCATATAGACCACTTGGAAAACAGTCTCTGGAGCAGCCTGGAGGAGAAGGGCTCCCTTGGGAGCGCTGGGAAATGAGCGTTCATCTGTCAGGGATGTCTTTAGGAGAAGGTGGAGATGGCTGTAGGCTGCCTCCTGTGCTTTCTGGCCCTGATGAAGGGGACAGGTCCCTGTATTTGGGATGCTGCCCACACTGGGAAGATCTGGAAATCAGGGGGGAGGTAAAACTGGGATTTATTTCCAAGGAAATTGTGCCCTGAAGGCACAGGGCAGCCCATAGAGTCAGTCCTCCTTGCTTGGCCTCTCTGCCGATGCCCCCAGCCTGAATGCTGCCAGGATGAGGTGTATGTGCTCTTTTGGTTAAGCTCTCACAAGGGAACTCACCAGCTCTGGGGTCACCGCCTGCATTTATAGACAAGTTAAGTGTTATTGGGAAATAAAGAAGGAAAAGGCGAGATGATTATCGGGGGGAATAAAGGTTACAGTCAAAAAAAGGAATTAAGAGAAAAACAACAAGTTGACCATTATTAGGGAGGGAGATGCAAAGAGATAAGGGGCGGGGGGGAGCACAAACATCTAGTACAGTATATTAGACTTCGGTGCGGATGTAAGTATAAAATGCTCCACAAGTCCTGTAATTGAGAAAATCCATCAAATGTGCTGACAGCTGTTCCAGCATTTCCAGAAGCGATAAAGCTTGAATTTATTTCACTTGTGGAAGGGGGCAGTATCACCTTCTGGCGGCTCTAATGAAATGCCATAAAATTTGAGGAAAAACTGTGCTGGAAAGTAATAAAAAAGGGCAGTCAGCAGTGGGGTGTTTGCTGAAACACTGTTGGAGGGGACGCGGTGGGGAGGACCTGCTCCTGCGGGACACAGCACCCAGCCCATGGGCCCTAGCCGGGGATCTGTGTCCCTGTCCCACTCCCCGCACTCAGTGTAGTGTGTCTAGAGTGGAGCTGAGCATGGTGGGGTCTTGGTCCTTAGCCCTGGCCCAGAGGCAGGAAGGTCAAGGAATAACCAGCGTGTGCCATGGCTCAGGCAGGGCTGCAGAGGACCTGGGAGAGGCTTGTGGCTTCCACCGCTGTTGACACCCAGCTCGGAGCTGAGGAAATGGGCTTAGGTTTGGGGCTTTGTTTTAAGCTGTACCATCTGGGACAGGAGAAAGGTCATGGCTCGAAATGCCTCTGGTGTGGGAGCTGGTGGGCAGTGAGGTTGTTTCCCTGTTTGTTAACTGAAACTACGCTCGTGATACAATGTTAACTTATTGGAAGACTCCCGGACTCTGTAATTTAGCCCTAATTTGCTGGCAGGAGAGCACACCTTTTGCATACATTTTTCTCCCTGGCTCACCATCATCTCTCACATAATTGCTGAGACAGTTTCCTTCCATTGCCTAATTTTGTGTAAGTGCCGCAGGCACCTTGGGAGCAGGCATTACTACCCCCAGATGGCAAGTATTATGGATCTAGGTAATGTTTAAACGAGAGTGGGAGGAGGCATCCGAAAATAGAAGAGAGGGAAGGAGCAGCGCCGGCCGTGCAAAGGGAGCCCTCTCCTCCTCCCTGCTGGGGTTACCACTCACACCTTGCCTTCCCTGGCTGACACAAGGGGATAGCAGCCAGGAAAGCAGAGCAAGAGCCCTTGATTTGCTCTCAGTTAGGGCTTTGCAATGTGAAATCCCCCATGCCAAACAAAAAGCTTGGGGTGAGACCATAAGAATGATCTGGCTAACTGGTACCCCAGTTGTTATGAGCAGTGAAACACTGTTTAATGATGGTTTCTGCTCCCCTGTGCTGCTGGCAGCATGGCTATGGCCACTGTTGTGTTCCCGATGGCAGCTCCCACTCTTGGGCACCTCCTGTGGTTGATGAACCTTTTGGGGATTAACTGTACGTAATGGCAAGTCCGTACTTTGATCGGGCTGTGGTTTCCAGTAGCTCGGCTGGAGGATGAATTATGGGAGTGGGAGTCTGCTGGAGTGGGCTCAAATCCAGGGAAGCATCTCACTGACAGCATGCATGAGGCGGGGCTGCTCGTGCTCCACAGCATCCTGAGCGCCTTCCGCACCAAGCCACAAAACAGAAAAGGTGGTCTGTGAAAGGACTACGATGTTCCTAAGTGGGCTTGTCTTGTTGCACACACACCGGGGTGCGCTGGCCAAATCGGACAGGGTGAGCCCTGCTGATAACTGGTGTGCTTTATTTGGTGTTCCCAGCCCAATTCCCTGCTGCTCCCAGAGGTGTTGAAATGAGCAAGGAAATGATCACTTTCAACCTGTGATGAGAATCAGAAGCCTTTTTCTGCCAATAGGCAAAAGGCAGCTCATGGCCTCAGCTCCCTCACCATGCGCTAAAAGTCCAGTGGCATCCAACTGGGAATCACAGCCATGTCCTAGGCTGCTCCTGGAAAAGAGTTTTCTCCACAGTAAGTGCTCTGAGGCAGCCCACGACTTCCAGTAGGAATTATGTGAGTGTTAGAGAGGGGATTTCCCAAGACCTCAGTGACAGTATATTAGAGCCTGACACCTTTGGGCATGAGCGGGCCAGAATTAACCCCTTTGGTGAGGTGCTGGCACCGCACCGGAGGAAAACGCATCTCCTGCCCATCCATGGGAAGGCTCCTTCTGATTAACCCAAAGTCCAGATTTCTGCTTGAAGGTTCCCACGGCAACCGGGCTGCAAAGGTTAAATATTTAAAAACACGGAAGCGATGCTGGCGTGCGAGGCCAATGCAGGGACTCAGGGGCAAGCAGAGCTGCCCTGCTCCATCCACGTGGCTGGGTTGTGGCCCGCACCAGTGTCCTGCAGCCCTGTTGCTGCCACCTCACCTGGCAAGGCTTGCCCAGGCTGAGAGCTGCTGCCCTGCCATTGCCCTGCCCATCAGCATTGCTGCCCACAGCCTCTGTGGGACATCCCCCCCCCCTCCACTTGGGTTTCCGCAGCAGAAACTGCAGGGCACAAGGGCCCCTTTTGGCCATTGCTCCTGTTGTTACCAGCACTCCTTAGCAAAGGAGGGGGGAAATGCTATTTAAGTGAAGACCAAACCTTCCCCAGGCCTCTGCCCAGTGAAACGTCATTTGTGGAGAACTTCAAAGTCATCCCTGGTAGTTTGGTATGGAGGGAGCAGACAGTGATTTGCACTGCTGATTTGCCTTCATTTTACAGTGCTGCTGTTGAGTGCAAACCAAATGCTCAGTGGGAAGTGATCAGTTTAATGATATTAAAGTTTCTCACCCACTAGAAATGAGCAGTCTGGTTTGGCCTCCTTGTTTTGTTTCTGACACACCGCTTTACCCAAAGCACATTTCTCAGGTGGCACTGGCACTGCTCACTGACCTAAGATCATTGTTCCAATTCGAATGGTACCCACACTACAGCAAACCAAAAAATACCATTTACAATGCAGGATCTTCACTGGGAGTTGCACATTTCAAGCCTAAGGTAGTCACCTCTTTTCCCACCAGCCAACATTAACGTACAGATACAGCGACTGAGTGATAGTGGTAATGCTAAAGGAAGGCGGTGCCAGCATCCGGGAATCCGCAGAGAGGTGCAGATGGCATCTCCAGACACAGTGGAGCTATAACAGCACCACAGTTTCAGCTCCCATCTCTGGGAAAGAGATATCTCATTTCTGAAATCACTTGAAAGTTAGGGAAGTTGAGTTTTTAATGGCACCCACCATACCTATATTCACTTTTAACTCTTCAGCCTTGTCCCTAAGGTAAAGAAAAGTGAGCCTCATTAGAGCCCTCTTTCTAATTAGATGCTGCAAACAGATTTTCTGTTATAAATGCCCAAATGTGAAGTTATTTGTGTACCTAATTTCTTTTTTTATGTTACATTTATTTTTAAGTGTAATTCACTAAGGCTGAACATTTATAATTCTTGCAGGGGCATTACAACCAACGATGCACATTTATTACAACCCCTTAAATTGCTGCATTTTATTTCCATATGCTTTTGAATTGCTGTCGAGCTTGTTTTGTGCTCTTCCCATCGTTAAAGTGTATTTTTTTATTGTACATAAATGGTAAATAATTGATACCTGCCATCTGGTGCTAATCATCCTGCCAGCCCTATGTTTCCACCCTGTCCTTTCATCCCTTGCTAGCTCTCCCCCATCAGCTCTTCCCCTTTCTTTCCCAGTTTTCCCTGTGTCCTCACCCCTTTGCTCAGCCCAAACCTTCCTCCTCATTCTGGCACCTTCCACAGGAGGTGTTTTCCCCAGGGATGCTCATTCCATCCTCGCTGCCCAATCTCCCCTCATCCCTGCGGTCCAGCCGGTCTCATCACCCATCACCACTGGGGACCCCCTGAATGGAGCCGCTGTGCCCTGACACCACTGGCTTTGCTGCATGACTCCCACAGTGCCCATGTGCCCCATTACTCTTCGAGAGGCAGGATCCTTGCCAGTGTTTTCTCCTGCATTAGCAGCGTGCACTGACCCATGCAAGGTACGAACACTGAACTGCAGAGTTTCTCTCAGTAGAGACCGTGCTATATAGAGCAGCCGTGCATTATGGCACTTAATGGCAGCAAACCTCAAGTGCTTTAGGGAGAAACACCAAGCCACAAGCCATGGTGACATGATGCTGTGACCACTTCCTGCCCTGTCAGGGAACAAAATGAAGTCCCTCCAAGCCCTGAGGCTGCTCAGCAGTGAATTACATGGGCTACATACGCTAACAAACACATTTGCAAAGCATCCAGTTGCCAAAGCCAAAGGAGGGAAAGCCCAGAGCTGCCTACAACCAGAGCATGCTTTCCATGGGCAGAGTAATTGCTTTCTCTTAGCCTGAATTAAATCTTTCCAGACATTAAAACCCCTGCCTTGGAGACACATTCTTGGGATGAGATTTTCTGTCTGAATGCTTAAAATTTCAGCAGCGCTGTGAGTGACCAAAATCAAGGTTTTATAATGGGAAGTCCTGGGGAAAACCAGTATCCAGCATTATTGCCAGCCCAGCCGATAATAACAGCTTGCGCTGCACAGATAGGAGACCGTCCGGGCTGAGCTAATTGTTGATAAAATCCTAGGAGTTATAATTAGCCCCGGTGGGACTCCCGGTGCTGCTAAACTGAAGCGCCTGTGTGCAGAGGGTTGCTGCAGGGCAGGGTGGGGGCACTCAGCACCTCCAGGGTGCAGGATGCGACCCACTGGTGCAGATCTCGCTGAGGGAAGGATGGGGGTGCTTGGGAAGTTGGGAATACATGAACCAGTACTTCACCCCATCCCCTCTTTCCCACCTTTCCATGTGAAGGCCAAAATGGGCTGTTACATGACAATTTTGCCATTCTGCCCTTGCCACAGTGTGAGACTTCCCCGTGCCTTTACTTCCTGCGGGACAAGGGGGTTTTGGGATGCTGTACCTGTCCATCTCTCCATTTGTCTGCCCTGAGCACTGTGTGATGGGCACAGGTGTACAACTGCTCCTCTCTGCTCTGGGCAGCACCATAGGTGCAGGTGTGTTACTGCACATGGTGCTCAGCCCCTCCAGCAGCCCCCAGCACAGCGCTGGCAGTGTCCCCAGGCATGGGGCAGTGATGGCCTCAGTGTCCCAAGCGGGGCAGATACCAACAGCACCTGATGATGTGTGATGGACTCTTTGCCTCCCTCAGCACATAAGGCAGATCACGCTTTGAAACTGAGGTCTAAACAGGTGGCAGCCTGCAGAGACTGCGGGGGGACAGGGCTCCATGGTGGCAAAGAGGGGCAGCAAAGGGAGGGATGAGGTGTGAGGAGGGCAGCAGGAGGGCAACGAGGTGGGCAAGATCTGTGCGGCAGCACTGGGGCACAGGTAGCCCAAGCTCTGCCAGCCGTGGGTTACAGACAGCAATCATGGCCTCTGAATATTGACTGATGGTCCTAGAAGATGGAAATGCACTGACATCTAAAGGCACCCCTCCTGTTGGACTGGTGACGCAGTGCGTTTGGGAATGAACCAAGCTCCTTTCCATTCTGCCTGTATTTTAGTGTGTGGGGAACAGCCCTGCCGTATGTGCCTCAAGCAACTAACTCCTGGAGAGATGCAGATGGGCTTTACTCTGTCCTGAAACCCCCTTTTTGGCAATCCTGCTTCACTTGGGGGATGGATCGGTCAATAATTAAAACATGGAGTAATTAAAATCTCATTAAAACCTTCTCTGAGTCCTCAAAGTGAAATACATCAGCCTCTCCACTATTACACCGCTTGCTCTGATTTCACGATGTCCCCAAGCACAGTAATCTGACCATGGTGTCTGCTGCTGTGGAGAGCTGGAGTCGACAGCCTCCAGGAGCAGGAATAGCTAGCAGATCCCTCCGGGACCCTGATGCATTTCCAGCATTTGTTGCATCATTTGCGTGTGGCTGCATGTGGGAATGTGCCCACGTGTGCATGCTGGCTTTTGTCTGGAAAACAGGGTGGGTTTAGCTGCTTCCATCATAGAATCATAGAATTGTTAGGGTTGGAAAGGACCTTAAGATCATCTAGTTCCAACCCCCCTGCCGTGGGCAGGGACACCTTACGCTAAATCATATCACCCAAGGCAGGAACTGGAAGCTGAGCAATGTACCCATCAGGTATAAGCAAGAGCCACCATGAGAGTCCAAAGGCCAGTGAAAACCCACCACAACGGAGGAAGACTAAAGGCATTTTACCTGTTTGCTGCCAGGTGAAAGGTGATCATTTTAAGAGCTGAACCTGTAAGCTGGGCTCTATTCTGTTTGTTCATAAATCTGGTGATGACACTAAAAGGGCAGTTTTCCTACAGAAAACAGACTTCCTCCAGTCATTTAAATATGAGATCAAGCAGACTTTGAACCCAGAGTGCCCCCTGCTTTCTTTGGCAGAGCAGGGGTAAAGCATCTGCCCAGGGATGCTTTCCTGGGTGCATCAAGGCCTCTGAAAGACCCCAGCTAAATGGCATTCATTAGATCGGGGGAATTTCTATAGAGAAAAAGCCCTGTACAGGAGCCAGGCGTCACCAGTGTGTGATTAACAGCAAGTGGTGGGGTCTGCACTCACCAGCGGGGAGGCAGAAATGCTCTTTCCCTCCCAAATGTCTTTGGCACGAGCCTTGGCAGCTCTTTCCAAGCTTTTCCTCAGAACTAGCTGCCTCGTGGGATTAAAAGCTGCTGCTGTGTCAACAGCCGTGCTTATGGGAGCAGGTGAGATGCAGCCCTGACATTTCCAACTTGTCCAAGCAAGACACTTCCTGACCGCAGCTTTGCCTCGATGCTAACGCTGGCTGCTGACCCACATCCCCTGCATCCCCCGGCCACCCCTGCGGGTCCCACCATGGGTCCCGAGGCACGTCTGTGTCCAGCCTCCGCATCCCTGCGGGACACAAGCATCCCAAGAAACAGTGGCTGCTGCCAAGGCTGCCAGTGCCCGGAGCTGGCACGGAGGCTGTTGCTGCATCCAAGTCCTCCCACACCCCCAGCAAGCTCGGATGCTGGCAGTGGTACTCACCAGCACGCTGTGCCGCCGTTTGTGGAGCACGGAACGTGGTAGCTCCCAGGCCTGAGTTTTGTTGCTTGTGTTTGATGGGCTAATTATTATTGATTGACGTTTTTGGAGTTCTCAGGGCACTCCGGGGGAAGAGCGGAGTGTGGGAAGAGGAATATGTTGACAACTTTTTCACATAATCCTTTCCAGCCCCCTCGTTTCTCAGTCAGCCGTGGAACCTGTCCAAGTATCTGGGATTTTAATGAAATTACATGCAAGCAGACCCAAACCCCTTTCAAAAATACAAGAAAAGCCACAAATGGCTCTTTCCCTCCTCTCCATCCCCCATGCTGCATGGCTGGGATGGGCATCCGAGGGCGTGTGGTGGTGATGAGGGCAGGCTGCCCCAGCTTTTGCTCCTGGACCATTGCAGAGCAGCTCTCCCATCCCCATGGCACTGTGTGGCCATCATGGTTGGGTGCTTGGGATGTGTTTGGTGTGAGCATCTTCCCCCTCCTCTGTGTCCTGCCACCAGGTCCTGTGATAAGAGGTATTTATATTACTATTCTCTGCCCACACCAAGAGCTGCATGGCATCCTCAGTCCTTTTACCATGGAAGGAACCAGTGGTTTTGGTCCAGCTCCCCTGTGTGCTGAGCTGCCTTAAGCAACATTTTGAGAGCCAGAACTGTTGGTGTGCATTTATCCTAAGCCCCAAGTGAAACCCCACCAGCAGCCACAGCTCATCACACATTTCACAATCCCCAAAGGGCTTCAAGCAGGTTTGTCACAGGAGAAGAAAAGATCTTTCTGTTAATTAGTAACAATCCACTTTAGCTTAACTGTACTGAAGCAAGCGATTTGTATTGCACGTGCTATAAAGATGCAGTTAAAAGATGGCTACAAGGGACAAATTATTGTATTCTGGATACATGAGCACCGATGCGTGCAACATCTACCTCATCTGCTTTAAATGCATTTGCACAAGTCTAACCACTGCTGCTGGAGCTAACTCTCACATTACACGATGCATGATGCAAACCAGCGCATGGTAAATACCTACCAAGCAAGCTGGATTTTAAACTGGCATCAAATATTCCTTGGAAAGGGCAACCCAAACTGCCTGTGTGGCTGGGAGGCATCGCCACATCCCCACTGCCATGGCTGCTGGCGCCAGGCAGAGCAGCCTCTGAAAGGTGCTCCCGCTGCGTGCTAATACTGCAAAGGTACAATCCAGACACAGCTGGAGCTCTGGCTCCTATGAGATATTCCAACCTCATCCTGCAAACACGCACTCTTTGTATTTCCCCGGGGCAGCTTGCTTAGCCTTTAGGCTTCCTGGGTTCTGAATTGACTCTGCCTTTTGAGTGTAGGAGTTTTAAGAAGAAAACCCCAGCAGGCTAAAAGTGGAGGAGCTGGCGGTGCTGACTAACATCCTGATTTAAGGGGAATGTGGGAAACACCGAGGGGAGAAGCAAAGCTTCTGCTTCGTGAGCAGCGCATCGGCAGTCAGCAGCAGCACGCGCTTAAAATGGATCCCAATACCTGCTGTCCTCAGTTTAGGATTATTCGTGTTACTTAACCTAAACAAGACGGGAATATTTTCCCCCAGCATGGATTAGTCAGTCAGGAGGAAAAATGCAATTCAGCCGAAATCCTCTTAGTCATTTTATCAGGGGTAGATTTTCACATCTGAATCTCAGCTGCCAATTTGCATGGATAATCTCAGATTAGCTTTAGTCCATGGTTTATTTTTTGTTCCCCCCCCCTCCTCTCCTAAATAAGCGCCCTTTTGCAGTGACAAAAGAGACGAACAATTCTTTGGGAGAACGGCTGTGACATCTAAATAACAATGATAAAAAAGTCCATCTAAAACCGAGCAGCTCGGCACTTTTAGCTCCCCCCTCCTCACTATGCATTATTCATAGTAGACAACAGGACCAAATGTGTACGCTCCCTGTGCAATTACCAGGAGAACATATTCAAAGACATATGCTGCTGCCTCTTAGTGAAAGGAGATGTGCAAGTACCCATTATTTACTAGGCACTGTTATAAAATCTGCAAGTTTGACTCCAAGGTTGCAGCTTAATTGACTCCCCCTGGTAGCTCTTGTCATCCATCTAATTCAAGCCATGCGAAAGCCTGGTTGTTGTTTTGTGTGCGTACAATGCACTGGCTGCTTTGGCACACGCTGGTGGAAAAAATGTGGTTTGCATCAATTAACTTGTTTTATAGCGAGGAGGGCGGCTGAATGACAGGGCAGCTGAGAGGCATGTAAACCTTCAGCGCTTCGCTCAAAGCCAGTCAACACGGGGGTCATCTGTGTTATCGTCATGGCTGTCTTTGGCCCTGCTCCTCCCGAGCACAGAAGCCTCGATGAGGATCATCTGCTCCATTTATTGCCTTCATGATCCAACAAACACATTTTCTGTGAGAAAACCCTTCTGTGGGATTTATTGAAAGCTGGCTCCCCAAATTCGTCTCTGAAAACCTCCTTCCTCTTCCTCCCACACCAGTTCACTCCATGTACCATAAGGCGCAAGGATCTCTGCACTGGTTCCTTTCTGTATCCCCCTTCCCAGGCAGGCAGGCAGGCACCTCTAAGCATGTGGGAATAATTTTCCTATGGTCACCCAGAGGAGTCCAGCTCTTTTTCTCCCCAAAACGTGTCCCGCAGAGATGCACACCCCTTTAGAAAGGATGCACTGAGGTGCAGTGGCATAGCGGTGGTGCTTTCCCCCATCCCCTTTTACTGTTGAGATGAAGAAATCCGCAGTTGTTTATTTTCAGTTGGGGTGTTTGGCATGGATGGTACAACCACTGCTGTGCTTTAGGCAGCTGCTCTGGCCAGGAAAAGGCTCTACAAAAGGATAAGACCTGGTGGGGAGGAGCTTTCCCATTTGCCACTAAGGGATGTGCCAGGGCGGCCCTGAGGCTGGGAGCTGCAGCAGGGCACCCTGTGTCACTGCTGCACCTTACTGTAGTTTATCTGTGACTCCTCTCCCCTTTACCCTCCTGTTCAGTCCTCACTAAACGGTGTTTCCCACAGGCTGTGTCTGCCAGGGGAGCCATTATCTGGTGATGCTGGCATGGCACAGGCCAGGGAGCCCACAGCATCCAGCTGTCTCCATGGGAGACCCTGGGAGAAGCAGCAGCAGATGATGTGCTGAGGATGCATGGGTGTAGAAACGCAGCACACCTTTCCTTTGAAAGTGGGAATGCCCGAATAAGGGAAGGTGAACAGTTAACCCAAGCTTTGGGATGATAGTATCACACTGCCTTTAACTGGTCAAATAAACATAAGAATCTCCATGGACACACTCATCCTAATTTTTAATAAGAACAAATTCAATTAAATGGGAATATTTTAGAGGACTTGTATGAAATAAGTACACTTGTTTTTTTTCAAGCAGCTCTGCTCTCTCCAGTGCTTTGGGAGGTAAAGCATCACTTCTAGCACACCTAGGTTGGGAGGAGCGACAGACACGTCGATCTGCTGTGCTTTCCATGAGAATCCTTAATGTAGACATGCTGCAGCACTGCAAAAGAGAACCGACTTCACTGCAAATGAAGCAAGGCCTTAAGTGCTTTGTTGAACAGCAGCCGAGCTCTTTGGTAATGAACGACAGTGACAAAAGAAATAAGGAAGCAAGCCGTGATAGCCTGATGTGGTTGCAGTGGAGTGGCTGTTCCGACGGTTGCTAGCGTGTGAGATGACATGTGAATACAATCTATCTCCGCATGCTGCTGCAGCCTTTCACCAGAGGCTAGTTTTAAAACCTTGAAGACTTGGCAATTAAAAGGACCTATAATTGAAACAGAACAACGGTAGCATTTTAATTGCGTGCAGCTCCCCTCCAGAGCATCGTGCTCTAGCAGAAAACCAAGGTTTTTGCAAGCAGGTTTAAAAGCAGGTTTTGTAAATCATGTAGAAACCATGTCATGTGTGTGTTTTGCCTTGAGAGTGGTTTGCATCTGTGGGGAAGGGGTTAGTTACTGCACAGCACCAGGGCCACAAGTAGGGGTAGAAAAGACACACTGCTTCCACGGTTGGCACTTGCCCTGGAAACAATCATGCAGGACAGGGAAACCAACTGCACGCACTGGTCAACTTAAAATGCATTAAAACATGCCCAGAGTTGAGCCTCCTTAAAACAAACCGTTAGCTGCTGATGGACAGCACCTGGACATGGAAAACCCATCGGTGTTGTGCAAACTGGCATGGTGGTTCTGATAAGTCCTAGGGAGGTGCTGCAGAAGTTCAAGTCACATTGAAGAAACAAACATAACCAGAGCTCAGAATATTCCTTCCCATTACCCAGGTTGTCCTTCAGTTTGGTGGCATTGACACAGAGTCCTTCGAGGAAGGGACATTCATTCCTGCTATGGCTGGGAAGAGAAACACACCAGGGAACCCTCAGAGTGATAATAAATGGGAATACAGCAGCAGTCTCTCCCAGCACAGAGTAACTGTAATGCTGTGTGGACATGGACCCTTTAGGGAAGAAGGGAGATGCTGGAGGTGGCGGGAGCAGTGCCAGCATCCCCTGTGGTGAGTGCCAGGGCCCATGCTGTGCAGGAGCCGAGGGCAAATATATGTTGTAATATATTAATACACTTTTATAATCCCTTTCATTTCCGAGAGCCCTGAGACACGGCGCAGCAGATAATCCTGCTGATTAGCCAAATCAAAGCTTTGTGAGCAAAAACCGCACACTGTTTAGGGAGCTGCACAATACGAAATCAATGTATTGAAAGAGCACTCTCCACAGCAAGTGCTGCTGATTCAAGCCCCCGTATGCTTCCCATTTCAAGGTAAGTGACATCCAAAGAACAGTCATGGTGCTGTTTTCCATTGCTAATTATCTGCTGGTCCTGGGCTGGATGGCACTCGAGGTGAAAGATACCATCCCTTCTCCACAGAGATGAGGACCAATGGAGAGAGGGAAAACTGAGGCCAGGAGAGGTTTCTGGTGTGCAGTGTGTGCAAGGCACCAAATCCGGGCTGAAGCTGCAAATGCATTTTAGGAACAAGTCTGCAAAATGGTGAGCAGGAACCTGACACGAGGGGGAGAGGGCACACAGAACAGTGGACGAAGGGTAAAGATCTCTTCCTCTACCCAAAGCTGTGTCAGGAATCTTAATCTAAAACCAGCCAAAGCCAAACCCTGGGAGCTTGGGATTCACCCCTTATTTTTGTAGATACTCCCAATGTTAGGGGCTTCCATATGCAGCTGGTTCGTGCTGCGTTTCAAAACCAGGTCTTGGTCCTCCTCAAAGACAAGCAGGTGATAATGGTGATGCTGGGGGGAGTAGCACCCTGCAGGGCCCCTGACACAGCCCCACTTTGCAGCACCCATGGGGGTCACCACCAGAACCCTTGTTCGCATTCCCCCCAGCCCTGGCAGCGCCGCAGCAGCCGGATGCTCCGCGCTGGGAAGGACCTATTAGATAATTGAGTGTATCCCCTGCCAAGGCAGGAGGTATCCTCCTGACAGAGGCTGTAACAGATATTAAACACACAGCTCTTGATCTCAGCAAAAAAAGGCCACTGGAGTCATTTTTTTTTAACCCACTAAGTAAAAGCTTTCTAGCTCATATTAATAGGTTTTATCTGATGAAAATGGTGCATTCATCAGGGAAGGGCTTTTCTTTTCCTCCCCCATTAAACTTTCAAAGAAATGTTTTAGTTTTTTTTTAGCTGTCATTGATTTTTTGCAAGCAAAAATGGCCATGTTCAAGCAGAAAAAAAAAAAATCCATTTCATTGCAAACCAATTTTCATTTAGGAAGATGTTTCAACACACCACTTCCAATTTGGTCGTCGCATCCTCCTTGTCCTGTTGTTACAGTCAAAAGATTACTGGAGATGGACAAGAGTGCAAAGAAGTGAGCTTTAGCAGTGATTGGAACTCTTATATATGTTTCTAGGCCTTTTTTTCTCACTGTTTTTCTCTTTTTCCATCAGCCCAAGGGACTCACACACTCAGGTAGCCATGTGTTGATGGCAAGCACTTCGCAGGGAACTTTGTCCCCCTCCCTCTTCCCATTTCTAAATGACCTCATCAACCAGACACTGAGTAAGAGCTGTGTTTGGATGAGCAGGGACCAGCACAATCACTATGGGTGATGAACAGCATGTAATTCCCCTGTTAAAACCAATCCCCCTGCTGAAACGCTGCCTGTCCCACACTCCCAAAAGCTTTGGTGCCCTCAAGCCTTGCCCTCTTCCTGCCTGCCCAGCCAGTGGTGTGGGATGAGGAGCAGGATGGGGGGCAGACCTTCAGCATGTTCCTGTTCCCCCTGTCTTGGAAACATGGGGTCACCAGCATTGTAAGCCGCTCCATTCGCCTGGGTAACATCACAGTAACATCACATATTGGGCTTCTGGATATTGCAATGGCCCCTTGTTCATTGTCGGTAGTGCCAGAGCTGCACCTTTTAGCCCCATGCACCTTGTGGCCTTATTACGTACAGCCAGAGCCATGTACATAAAGCCAGTGTCCAGCAGCCAGAGCTTCCTGATGACAGCTCAGCACTTCTGCCTGCAGCCTTGGATGTATTTTGCAGTTGCCTCTGTTTGGTACCTACTGGAGGAAAAGAGGGAAAAGGTGAAAAGCAAGGAAATGGGCTCTAGCATTGTTCATCTCCCAAGGAGGGAGGGAAGCTGCTGCTACAGCCCGCAGGGGCACCATCTGCCGTGAGTCAGCAACCAGCCAGATTTACTGCCGATTGATTAAATTAACATTTGTTATAAGCCAGGGAAGGGAGGAAGGGGGGGAGAAATCCTCTTCATGGCTCTTGAATTATTTATGCCCTGGAAGCCTCCAAGCGGTGCGCAGGGCAGGCGGCAGCGACACAAGCTTCAAGTCCCTGTGCACTGGGACGGGCTGGGCTCCTGCAGGACCTCCTGTCCCCTGGTAAATTACAGCCACACAGGGTGGAATGGGGTGCATGAGATGTGCCACTCCAGAGGGCATTTTCCTCATGTTATTTTGGCCACGAGATCTGTTTTCCCAATAACAGCATGACGGATGATAGTAAAGCACTGCTGTACTTCTAATGCCCTCCGCTAAGTCTTCCCTGATGGGCACAAGAGTGAGGGCAGGTTTGTCTAGGAAGGGGCAGGTATGCTCCATGGGCAGGGAGCCAGAACAGGGGTAAAAACCAAGCTGGATTCCCACCAATTCAATGTGATTCTTTTTTCCTAGGTGCCGATAACAAATCCGGATGGAGTCAGCTGGATGCTCTCAGATCTCAGTGCAACCTGCCTCCATGCGCAGCACGTGCGACGCGCGGCGCTGAATTCGAGACTGGGCTTGTGTTGCTCCACAGGGGCTGTCTGGGCTCAGCGTGTGCCCCGCGGGGAGGGAGAGAAAGCACGGTGGCACTGCTGAGAGATGTGTTACACAGACAGCGCCTGAGCGGGATGGAGGAAAACATCCACGTAAATCCAGGCACACAAGGAGCAGGGACCGCAGGTCTTTTGTTCTCATGGCTCATGATGGGTTTCAGACCCAGGCAGCCCCAACACAAAACCATGGCTCTGACCACTGGTCTGAGTGCGAAATAATAGGCAACTCTTCCCTTTCTCCTACACTCATTGCTCTACGCAAACACCGTCCATCAGTGTGCACTTCCACTGGCTGACCTGCTGTATGGGGATGATGCCACGAGACCCCTGTCCCTCTGCAGGGTGACAGGCGAGAAGCGCATTCCCTGCAGGCATGGGGACACACGTGGGGACAGGAGAGTGGAGGAAGGAAAGTAAGAGCCACCAAGGTGTGAGGTGACAGCAGGAGTGACCCCAGAGCAGCCACCTCCTGTCCTCACCAAGCCTTCCCAAAGCAAGGCCACTGCCTGCACCTTTACAGGGTCTCAGCCCACAGCCTATGCTGGCACATGGCCCCCTGCAGCCCTGTGCAGCCTCCCCAGCCCTCCCTAGCTCCAGGCTGTTAAGCAGCTTCTCAGCATCAGCAGCGCAGCAGTGTGCCTGTACCAGAGAATAAATTCGGGTATTTAAACTTCTCATAACATTCAACCATCAAATATTCTTAGTAACAGATAAACGAGAAGAGGAGGGGCAAGCATATTGCACAAGGGCTGGAAAAGGAAATAACTTTTTACAACCAGCCAATTAAGTTATAAATCTGGATATGACCAGGATTTATTTAACATCCTCTCTGAACGTAAGCATGCTGTAGTCACTGGGGGAAGCTGCCGCTGTGAGTGAAAGCAGGAGATGTGCAGCTTGTCCAGCCCTGGGACCAGAGGTGAAGGGGATGGTTAGAGGAGGAAACTGAGGAAAGGCATGGATATGGGAGCGCATGGGGGGGAGAACTGGGCTGATGCCCAGAGAGCTGGGACACCAGGAAGGTCTCTCCCCTCTCATTGCTCATCTCCATCCAGCCTGCAGTACACTACAGTCCTACTTGCTGGGATTTAAGCTGAGGGCTCTGGTTGCTGCTGCAGCACAACACGTAGAAGGCAGCAAAAGCTCAGAGGTGGGCTCAGGTTGCTGAGCCCCTTCCCACAGGTGCCCAAAGCACCATTCATTGCCCAAGGACCATTTCCCACCACCGTCAGCTGGGATGCAAAAGGCCTCTCTTGCCAACTTCTGCTATGGGGAACAGCCCTGCTGTCCTGGTTTGCAATGGTGTGGCTTGAAATACGGCAGGGAAAAAGCCATGTCCTTGACGTGAAGGAATGAGATGTAGCTCTAGGGAGGCACCACATCTGCTGGCACCAGCCAGAGGATGCCTGGGCAGCCCCTCCAGCCCTGATGGAGCTGTGGGGATGCTCTGGGTTTCCCTTCCCCTCCAAGGAAGGCGCAAGGGCCATGCAATGAGGGGCGGCCTTTGCAAGGCTTATTTCTGCACAAGGATTTTCCCTCATCCAGGCAGGGATTTTCTTAACCCCCAAAGGCCCAGCACTGTAAAGGTCAGGGCGTATCTCAGCAGTGCATTGCATCCGGCACGACAAGCGGATGCCTGGACCCCTCTCCCAGCGCCCAGCACAGATTCCCAGACATTATCGCTTCATGAAGCTCCAGGTTTTCTGCATCCCAAGGAGCAGAGCCAGCAGGAGGGTTGGAGGCATGCCAAGGGGAGTTGAATCACTGATGAAGTTTCCAGTCATATTCTATTTTAATGTTGAGATCCTCCATTTGTTCAGTTCTTAAAGGTGACCCACAAAGGAAAGTACAATTGGGCTCATTGCCTAGTGCTCACTTCCCTGTGCTGGATAAAAAGACCTGGAAGCAGGTATTTCCATAAAGCTACTTCCTGGCATTAGAATTGTGGATCTTTGCTTTACCTCAAGACTCTGGGGAGGTAACAGGACTTGCATACTGTGCAGTTACAGAAATGATGACGGTGTGAGCTGAGCCGCTCAGGGGTGACCGTAGTAGGCTTTTTGCTGTCCAGTGTTTCTGTTTGCTATTAACATCACTTGATTTCAATGACCAACTGACACTTTGGATAAAACGCCTTTGTTAAAGCCCCAGCATCCCTCCCCCTGCCATGGTACACCTTCCATAGCCTCATCCACCATCTGCTTCAGCAAAACATATTGACTATCACTTCCATCAGCTGAAAAAGCAAACAGAAAAGTCTTTAATAGCTTTTCCCCTACAAGACTTCCATCATACAGAAAAGATACCTGTGAAACAGTGACTCAAATGAGAAAAGCCCAGTCCCCAGGTGCACTCAGGGCTGCCCTGGCTGTGAGAGGCTCTTTGTTCTTCCATGAGCGGGGTGAAGGTGAGTGCTGTACTCTCACAAATGCACCCCTTCCTCAGCACAGCCACTTCTTGCACCCTGTTTTGGAACAGGATTCATGGCTGTCCTATCATCGGAGACTGCTGTATGAAGCCTGCACATCTCTGTGCAGGCTTTTGTCTCAACCTGTGCACCGTGTCCTCGTAGCTGTATCCCTGTCACCCCTGCATGGACCTTTCTCTTATTTCCAGAGTCACTGTTAGGAGCTGAGACCATTTCTGACTGGATGTATGCCTCAACAGTAGACAGCAAGAACACTCAGGGAACTCAACCACTGACAGAAATCCACTCCCCATGCACTGATGTTTCCCTCGTGATGCCCAACCTTTTCCAGCCCTTGCTGCTGGGCCAAGGCCACAGCGAGCCCCTCGGTGGTGGTGTCTGGGTGGCGTGCCAGGCATGCTGGCAGGCAGGAGCAGGGCAGTGGCGCAGGGATGGGGCTGCTGCAGCTCTGCCTGTGCTGAGTCACAGCCACCGGACGCTCCTGCAAATCCCTCCATTTCCTACGAAGCTGCTGGAGAGGTACCAAGAGCATTAGCACCGAGAGACCAACCTCTGCACAATACAAATGCCTGATCTCTGCAGATCCAGTTACAGCCCATGGCTCCCTTCCCTGTGTCCTCCAGCCACCCGTCTTGCCTGGGTCAGGCTGCCTCCCTTCAGTGTGTGCTGCGTGCTCAATGTTCCAAGCAATATGCTTGGGCCTTCTCCAAAAAAAGCCTCCAGACCTTGCAAGCTGCTGCCATAGTTTATTTACAGGCTGCTGTTCCCCTTCCTGAGCTCCTCTCCTCCAGCAAGTACAGTGACGGCTCCCACCTTTCTGCCCCATCCCATGGCACTGCCCAGCTGTGGGCATCAGTATGTCCATGCAAGGACCAGACAGACACCAGTGTGGCCTTCAGCAACACATTGAGACTCAGGTGTTGGCCTTTTGTCAATACTTGCAAGCACACGGGACGCAAAGGCCAGGAAGAACTGTCCTGCCCTCCACCCTGGAAGGCTCACAGTCCATAAGCTCTCCTTCCCTTCAGCCACAGGCAAGTGATTTATGGCCTCTGTGCCTCCACTTCCCTGCCTGGGACCCAGACATACATCCCTCCCTGTCCAGGCTGCTGTGACAATGGCTGTGTTTAAAGCCTGAGGTTCCTGGACACTATGGCAACGCGGCCATACAAACACTTAGGGCCAAGCCACCCTTTGTTTGGGGTTTCTGGAGCTCTGGTATGACTGATGAGCTCTCACTAGACCAAAACCATCTCAAGCAGTCTCTGCTGGGGCCAGGCTCCTCTTGACGTCAGTAGGATTTGGACCAGGGCCCATCTTTCAGAGGAGGCAAAGCCAAAGCTGCTTTTAAACTGTGCTGCTTCTGCCGATGGCAGTGAAGACAGCAGGGAGAAGGTCCAGAGGGGCCCTGAGAGGTCCTATGGAAACAGAGCTCAACCAGATACACTCACTTTAGGTGGCCAGCCCTGTCCACTTTGCCCATGATACCCCTGGGCTCCTGGTGTGGGTAGTGGACCTGGCGCTCTCCCTGGCCTGAAAGCCCAGACTGTTGCTTGGGAAGATGGGGCTTCCTCTGACCAGCTCCTCAAGCATCACCCATCATCCCTCCAAGACTTCCTTTCCAGCAGGGTTTCCTGAGGGGACAAAGTTACTGCCACCAGGGGACTGAGAGGGAGCCGAGAGGCTACAGAACCAGCTCCAGTTGACATTTGCACTGTGGGACATGCTGGAAAGACAAATCGCAAGACCCCATGGTCCCAAACCCGTCTCCGGGCAATAATACAAATGCTAAATAATGAGCAGCTCAGGCTGTCCCAAGGGGTCTCTCCTTCCTGTTGTGCATCTAAGCACCTCCCTCCCAGTCTGGGTCCTTACTACAGTGTCAGAGACAAAGTGAAGCTCTGCAGACAGAAAGCAATTCCTTCATTGCCCATTGTGCCAGCTCACATTTGCTGCTCCCCAGCAGAAGGACCACCCGTCACACCACTCCCAGTGGTGCTGGGGCTCAGTGCATCCCGGTCCCCTGACATAGGCAGAGGTCATGGCAGCCACAATGCGCAGGGGGGCCCTCTCTGCACCTCTCTGCCCTGTGTTCCCTTGGGAAGGAGGGCACAAGGGGAGGGGAAGAAGGCAGAGGACACATGAGATGCCCATCTAGAGTCAGGATCCAGCCTGGACAGGCACTGAGAGCCCTGGATCGGGCAGAGCCTCCTGCCCCACTGTTCCAGGCTCTGCATGAACATGTGCTTGCCAGCCACTGCTTGGCTGGGGATGGATTCCCAGCATCTGCTGCCCGGGCTGCTGGCTTTGGCTCTGGGCTTGCCACGTGCCTGGGGTCCTGCTCCAGGCTGGAGGTTCCTGGGCAGGACAGCAGCGTAATTATCTGCTAATCCTCCTCCTCCCTGGATTCGTTCAGCTCCGCTAGGCCTCCCGGCTGCTGCTTCCAGGCATTTCATTGTCTCCCAGCTCCGTTCTGCTCACCCTTTTCTGTCCCAGGGCTGCTCTACCAAATCCACCAAAGCTGCTTCTTGGGTTTTACACTAATTTTAACAAAGGCTCTTCCTCACCCTGGGGATTTTGCTAGTGTCTCTGTCAAAGCTGCCTTTGAAAGCTTTGCTACTCATGCTCACTAATAATTTAGTGTTTGGCTTCTGCATGGCTTCCTACTGTTCTGGCTCCATTGCTCTCCCTCCTGCTTCACTTATCTTCTTCCTCATGCAGGCTGGGAGAAGGAACCAGTTAATATTTGATACCCTCCCGACTGCCATGTCCGGGAGGCATCTGGGGATCAGCCAGTCGCCCAAGGAGGGAGCAGGAGCCCCCCTAGTGCTATTCCACAGCCTTCCCAGATGTCTCACTTTGCCTCCTTTGTGTCTGGTGATGCCCCGTCCCCTTGTCCCTCCCCCCCCCAAGGTTTGTTCTCCGTGTTGATAATCCATTATCTACATTTAATGCCTTGCTGACGTCCTCCCCTTTGTCTGAAGGTGAAACCCGGACCAGATGTGAGGCTTCTTCTGTTACTAATGGCAAATCCTTTCGCAATAGCTGGATGGAAAATGGGAAAACCATTTTCATTAAATAAAAACTGAAACACTGGACCAGTTTTTGTCTTGTTGGGCCTCACAAAGAAAAAGAGTTTTTTGTGTTTGTTGTTTTGGTTTTGGGGGTTTTTGTCAGAAAATCACTCTTTAGAACTACAGCTCAGAAGATGGGTTTCTATTGTCCCTATTCATGGTGCTAAATGTTTCCTTTGCTGTTCTGGTGTAGTTACTATTGTTCTTATGGTCCACCTGCCTCTGGGACAAAAACCCCAAACAGAAAGGAGCAAGAGATGGGAACAAAAAGATGCAAATGTTCTGTTATGTGCTCAGACCTCAGAAAACAGAGCTCACCAGGAGCATTTCCAAAAACAGGACTGCTCTCTGTGCATGCTGAGCCCAGATGGATGCAGGGATGAGCTCCAGGAAGGCGGTGAAGTGTGGCTCAGAGGAAGGTCTCCAGTTAACCCTCAACTATGTTTTTGTCATTTGGCATCACTTTCAGAACCTTTCTTTCTTCAAACTTCCTCTTTGCTACAATAAGGTGTTAGGTTGTCCCACAGACAAAGTCGCCCTCATCCAAATTACTATTCACATACAGCAGCGCTGGCTGCTATGCAGCAGCAGAGCTTTACAGCAGCAGCAGAGCTGCGGTACCCAAACAAAAGCCCTTGAGAGCCTGCGGACGGAGCCATGCCACACTGGGACAGCATCCGAATGGAGACCCCAAGATGGAGGGATGCAGATAAGGTGTCAGCACGTGCCCCTTTCTGGCAAGCCAGAACTAGCACAGCACTTTGGTCTTGCATTTGGGCTGTGCACACTGCGATCTGCATCATCTGTATTGCTGAGACAGGTGGCAAGAGGAGATCCTGGACCACTGGAACCCCAAGCACTGCCAACAAGCTGGGAGAGAGCTGTCCTCCTGAACAAATGCTTATTCCGATCAGTATATATGTGCCTATCTATGTTTTTCCCTTCAGATGCAAGCATTCATTTTTGCAGCTAGTCAGGAATTCACTGAACAAATGCCAGCCTGGAATGTTTCATCTCCTGTTCAATGAACTGTCACTGAACCAAAAGGAGAAAAAAAGACCTGCAAGGACATGCCTGGGCTCCTGGTGGATCTGCCCAGAGTCAGGATTTGGGGAGCCTCCAAGGCTCACTGATGACACTCTTCCAGTTGAGGGGAGATCCAGCTAGTTTTTAGGTTTTGGTCTAATTCAGACATTTTTTGATTTTAATTTCTGGATACAATGATATATGCAGTGAATTGGAAAGCCATGCACTCCAAAAGCTGTGAGTTACACCCATGTTGGTTCTTGCTTCCTGTTACTTGGGATGAAGACATTGATGAACTCACCTGATACCCCATAGAGATGAAACAATAAACAGAATATGCAAACCGCAGACACACAAGGCAGCATGAACCCCTGTGCTGCCCAATATATTCAACTGGAGCTGGTGCAGAAAAGGCATTGGGTTGTGCCTATGAAGATGCCCTGGGGCAAGAAGAGCAGGCAGACGGAAAAGCTGTGAGGAATGGCTGCAGGGAAGCAAAGAGCAAGCTGGTGAAGGGGCTGAGGAGAAGAGAGGGAGAAGTGCAAGACCATGCACCAGAAAAACCAACCCTGGAGTCAGGACCAAAGACAATTTTCCCTATGCTGTTTTTCCAAGGTGCAAGGAAATGTCTCTTTGTGAAGGCAGAGGTTGGCAGCTTCCCCTCACCATCATTTTCTCTCTCCAAAGTCCAGAGCCTACTGGGCACTGCCTTTTCTGCTCACCACCACCACCAAGGAGAGGCAGCCATACAAGGAGTGACTGGCTTCAATGAAGCCATGGTTCACTGAACCACCAGCTATAGACTTCTGGCCTGGGAGGAAAAAAACCCTGGAAACAGTGAGGGAATCTTTGCCTGGCTTTTACCCTGAAGGCAACAGCAACGAATGAAGTGATGGGAACAACCAGGGCAGCCCCTCCTTGACCTTCAGTCCCCCCACCTTGGCTCACAGCTGTGTTTTGCCCTTAACAGCAGAGCTGATGGGTCCACAGGGGAACAGGCACTGCTGGCTGCACTGTGTTAGCAAGAGATGCTCTTTTCCTTCCCCATGTTCTTTTATTCCTGGAAGCTTTTGCTGCCCAGGTGCCCTCCTGGTCAGCAGGAGCAGAGCCATCATCATGCAGCGGTGGCACCAGCAAAGGGCACACACCAGGCATTGCTCCACCACTGCAGAGTGAGATGAAAGTAGGTCAGGAAAGTAGGTTTGCTAGAGCCAAGGACTGGACCTGTCACCTCACTTGCCATTGGCATGGGAACTGCAAACTGCCAGTGCCAGCCAGCGAGTGGAACAGGCAGCCCCTGCTGTCCCAAAGCCATGGCACTGTACTCAGCCCCACTGCTGCACCCACCTCCAACAGAGCCTGAAGATCTCTTAGGGGATGATTTGGGTCTTGCAGGTTCCTCAGCCACCAGCTGCACAACTGAAGCAAACTCCCAAGCCCAAAGCAAAAGCATCAATGGCAAATGCCCACTGCCTCCACAAGAATGGCAGGACACTGCTCCACCACCCAGTGTGATGCTCCTCCTCTGCTCAGGGGTCTGACACTGGTCACAAACAGGGGAACAGAAATCACTGCACGGGGCCTCCAGATACTCAACTTTACCCTGTTAGTGAGCCAGAAAATCATGCTGCTGTCTCTGGCAGGAAAGGAGTGCTCTTTTGTTGTCTTGTCACTTTCTAATGGATGAGCTGCACAGCCACCATGTGCGTTCCTGTGATGCACACTCCAAACGTACTCTTAAAATCTGGGGACACCAGTACACTGTGCTCTGGGATGGGACTAGACCTTGTGGGTCAGGGCAGCAGAGAGAGTTTCTAACAACTGCTGAGGCAGAAAGGCTGGTGTTGGCACACAGCAGCTTTTGAGAAGTTTCCTCTGATAAACCCCATGTTAAGGGAGGGGGAGAGTCAGGCTTTGTGACCCCCGAAGCAACTCAACCCATGGAGACCACAGCTGAATTTTGGCAAGTGGGGCCCCTCCCCCCGTGATGGGCAGGAGCAGGACAGACCTGCTCACAGCAGCTAAGGCAGGCAGCCCTAGAAACATGGATGCAGTTGGTACCTATTGAAACCACCGTCCCTGGCTGCTCCCCCAACCCATGGCTCACCCCATGCAGCCCTGTGCAACTTTTCATGGGCTAAACCCCTTGCCATTCCCTCCTTGCTCCCGAATGATTGTTTTAATGCATGCCAAGGTGCCTGCCCTGCCTCCCCCCCACCAGCAGCTCATCATTTATTCACGGTGGGGTTGAACCCCCCGAGCAGCATCCCACTGGCCATCACACTGTGGGGGGCTGATGTGGGGTGGCTGGCTGGCCACGGAGCAGGGTGACATCATTTGTGTGTCAGGAGCCAGGCGCAGGGCTGGGGAAAAGCTTAGCCCACTTATCTTCCGATGTACACCTACTATTTTCCCTTTCAATCTCCTTCCAATCTGGCTACTCCCACATGAGTTACTAATATAGGACACGCAACGGGGCTTCTCCCTGCCTGGCCTACCCTCATCTATTTGACTAATTAGCTTGGTTTCGCTGGGGGAGGTTTGGGGGTAGAGAGGGGAAGAGTGGATGAAAGGGGAGGGGGGATCTTCTCCAAAATCCACCCTTCTGTTTTATCTTTCCTAACCCCTAAGCTGGTCAAGATCTGCTGACACTGGCTGGTGGGACCTGCTGCAGGGCTAGGTGGCTCTAATGCCATAGCCAATGCCCTGCAGGGGCACATTGGTCCCTTCCCACCCACCCTGACAAAACACCTATGCTGCAGGCGCTGGGGCAATATTGCCCCTGCCCTGGGGAAATTACAGCTCCAAGCTGCCCAGCAAGGAGGGATGGGATGGGAGAGGTGCAAAGAGCAGAGGGGCACTAATCTGTTTTCCTCATGCCCCATCCTGCAGCAGGTCCAGGACAGATTGGGAGGTCTGGGGGACATCTCCCCCCGGGAGGGAGTCCCTGACCTCCCAGCACTGCAACCCATCAGCACCAAAACTACCTGCAGTCGGACCCATGGCACGTGTGGAGCTTTACGAGCCGTTTGGCGAGGAACGAGTGGTTAATTACCATGTGCCACCGCTGTTAACCTCTGCAAATAAGTCTAATTATCACAGATTAATGAACAGAGCGCAGGCACATCCGAGGAGCCGTCGCTGAGGGTCTTTCCAAGGCCACATTTCATTATCTTTCTGAGCGCTGCTGTTGTGCCTCCCCCACTGCTTCCCCTCCAGACATGTGCCCTACTGATGCTCCAGCTGGTCCCTGAGAAATGTGGCCCCATGCCTCCTGCTCTGCGCACCAGTGGAAGAACCCCAGGGGTGCACCAGGGAAGGCACAAAATCAGGGTCCCTGATTGCTCCCAGAGCTTGTCCCATGGACATCAGCGTGAACTTACAAACATGCTTGCAGACCAGGGTCATCTCCTTGCATGGTGTTATGGGGACCCCCATGATCTCTGGGTTGTGCCTACCCCAGAGGCCCCAGTTTCTGTGGGTAATAATCAGACAAGATCCCCTTGTCTTATTTATAAAAAACCAAAACAAACCAAATACCCCTAAAGCGTGGCATTAGCTCCTGTGGTCACAAGGAAAAGCTCAAGTAAATCTCACAGGCTGAGAACACAAAAGGCAGAGACTATGGTTATATGGTTATAGCCTTCCCCACCACTGCCTTACAAGAGCCTTCGGTTGGGCAGAGGAGCACCCGCTGTGGGATGGGCAATGTCACAGTACAGGGCTCAGCTGTGGGACTGGGCTGAAGATGGCAGGAATAGCAGAAAGCTGGGGATGGTACAGGATGCAGCCTCAAAACAAGGAGCATTAATAAATGATAAGATTTTACAACCACGTCAGGAAAGCTTACACTTCCAGCATTAAAATAAATAATGAAATGCTGGGTTTTTTTTAGCTATTCTGGCTTATTTTCAGCACTTGCTGAATGGCTGATGCTTTGTTATGGTTGCTTACCCAGCACTCAAGAGCATCCTTTTATATTTGAACCGATTAGCCCACGCTCACCTTGACGAGCACCACTACAGCACATGCACATGACTGCGGTACTGAGGCTCCCGTGCCAGCAAATTGATGGAGACTCTTTTTGTTATCCTGAATACAGGAAGTCACTAGCCCCATCTTCATGTGAGCTGACGCTGGGAAGCGTTTGTCAGCAGAGAAAGGAAATCCACACATGGGGACATGCTGCATCTTACTGCCCTCACAGAAGAGCCCAGCTGGCCTCTGTTGTGTTGGGATCAAACATGTCCCATCACCTCCCTTGTGGTGGTTTCACTGCCGAGCAGCACAAGCACGTCCCCGGCTTCCACATTCTGTCAAAGGGAGGAAACCAGCAGATGCAGAGGAAGCTGAATGGGCAAATGAATGTTAAAATAATTGGAGCCACCATTTCAGACTTGATGAATATGTTGCTCAAATTACAGCTCTGCCTTGAAAACAAAACAAAACAAAAGGCCCGATGAATGTAACATTAATTTAATAATAGTGAAACTTGTAAATAATGTAACACTCATTTAAACGGTTGCTCATGCAAGATCTCTCGAGAGGAGAGTAAGGGACTTTATAATGTTGGGGCTGGGATGACACATGTTCTGTAAAATATGATGGTTTATTCATCAGCTCCCCCAGGAGCTGCTGGGGTGGTGGGGTCAGGGCTGAGGGACTCAGTCCCTGGCCCTGCCACCGGCCATGTGTGTGCCCACTGCTCCTCACCAGCCCCTTGGGTTTCCCCAGCACTGCCCCTCCTCTTGCCATGGTGCTGGCTGCTCTTCTGGGGCTCGCCAGCCCCGGGGACATCTGTGACATCCACACATCTCAGACATCTCTCCTCCCTTCACTGCAGCATTTGTTTAAATGTTTCTTTTATCCTTCACCCTCTAACACAAGGTGGAATTAAACTCACAGAAAACCAAGAAATGCAATCCAGGGCCGAGCCAGTAATTACCAACAACCCAGAGAAAACCAAAGCACAGACACTCAATCTGACTCTTTGTCCTTTCCATTTTTTTAAGTTGCCCTTTTTCCCCCTCTTTTTAGTGCTGTGAGAGCCTATTACCAGCGCCTACAACTTCCTTTCACCAAGGACCTCTGGGTTTTTCCCTGCCTGCTTCCTCTGCTTTATTTATTGACATATTCAATAATTCAGAGAAATCTTATTTTAAATGCACATGGCAGAACTCGCCCCAGGTTTAAAAAACAAATCCTGTCATATTTGGCAAACAGCTGCACACAGGAGGCAGACATCATATATATATATATATATATACACACACACAAATATGTAAACTCAAAGAATCAATAGATACGGTGTATTCCTTATTTTCATTTTTCATCTGGAAATAAAAGCTTGTGTGTAACATTACCATACTGTTCCTGTATTGATTGCTTTGTGGTAAGGTGCATCCTACGAGACGTGCCCCAGGAATAAGTTTTCCTCCAGGCGAAGGTCAGCCTGCTGCTACAGGGACTATTTTTACATGACCAAAAGAGCTTGATGGAGGGCTGCTTTGCAGGGCTGGGCTCTAACCTGGCGTGGCCAAACCAGAAGGCACCTAAGTGCTAGCTAAGGGAAGCCCTTATGCACAGGGCTTTCAGTGCAAGTCCCATGTTACCCAAGTGCTTCCTTGGGTAACAGAAAACCTGCTGGGGTCTGAGCTGGTAACGTGGGGGCTGAAGCTTGCAGATCAGCACTCACCATTCATTCCCCCTCCCCCCCCCCCCCAGTCTATATTGATCCTGTGAACTAAATTTATCAGCTCCTATATGCTATTTGGAAGGTTACCCCTCCTCTTTAATGGCCTGTAGTATAATTTTTCACTTCTCTGGTGCCCCCATGTTACACAACCTCACAGTTGACCAGCGCTCTCCAGCCATCACCTGCCATGTAACTGCCTAGGTTTGTTTGTAGATAATTGAGAAAGAAATGTAAACACACTGAGATGATTAAGATACACACAGCTGGTGTCACCAGAAACAGGAAAAAGGAGCGAGCACTGAGTACATATGAGAGAGCAGCCCATGCTGTTTAACACTGACTCATCCAGGACCGTTAGCCTCCGGATGATGCCAAAGGCAAAGGGCTGCATTGCAGAACTGCCAGGTTGTGCCTCTGGGATTTCTTCATGCATTATCATTTTCATCTCGATGTTGTCAGTTATAAAACAAACGTGTACATCGATACAGTAGTGGCAAGCAAGCGTCTGTTTAGAGGAGACGCTGGCATTGTCTCATAAATGTCAGCAGCTGAAGAACAGCGGGCTCCGTTACCTGCCTCCGCTTCTATCGCTTCCCTTTTATTAAAAATACATATTGACAATAAAGCTCCAGCTAAAAAAAAAAAAGCAAGCCCCTCCTTCCCCAGAAGAAAGACCTTGCTCTGCTGTTCTGGGAAAATCTTTAAACATGTGCCCTGCGAAATAACCTTACACATCCTCTCCCCTCTTGTGAATGCCACTGAGGTACGCTTTTAAATCCAAGCAGTAAAAAAGTGAGGCTCCTGAAAGTGGTCTAATAGTGGTGCTTCTTACAGCTGCTGCAGCAGCAAATGTTGGAGCTTTCTAAATGCTGCATTTTGTCCGACCTGCCCTGCTCCCAGCCAGGCAGTGCCATGCGATGCTGTGCATCTGTGTGTGGTCAGTGCACACGGCCGCACAGCACGCAGACCCCCTGCCCACTCCTGCAAGTGCCACAGTGGCATGGGGCATGCATGAAGCTTGTGCCGTAGGCAGCAGGGATGGACATGGCCTGACACCAAAGCTGAATGCCTCTTGCCAAAATTGAAAGCACTGGGTGCGGAGGAGTTTGCTGCCCCTGACAGATGGAGCCAGGCTGGAGCTGCTCCTGAAGGCTTCTCTCACTTCTCTGGGTGTGGGCAATGAGGAGAGGTCAGAAGCTAGGCAGAGCTGGAGGGGCTTTAGCACACTTGACTGAAGCACTGCGGACAGCACTGTTATAGTTTTACTATGGTTATCAGTTTAGATTATTTTCTTCTTTTTGGTGGGTGGATTAATTTTTAATTAAAATCTATTTTTAAAAGCAGGACCCCCTTTTCTTTCTAAGTAATACAGCAGAGAGATTTCCAAAAAGCACCCCATGGAAGCAGATGGGCTTTTATTTCAACAGTCCCTACCTAAAACCTCATTATTTGACTTTCTGTCTCATTTTTACTACTTTCCCTCACTAGGTGTCTCAAGAAAAGAAGGCCAGTGATGTTTTAGCAGTGCAGCTGCCCGTATACATAGCCTACTGGGTGCTTCAGACTGTCACACATATCTTGTATCTGGGGTTTGCAGTGAAGATGCTTTTAAACAAATGACAGCCATGCCTGCAGTTCGCATGCCTTTACCCCTGGTATCAGGGAACCAGAAAGCTGCAAGTCCTAGCACCTTCATGGGAACTCCAAATAAAGTAGCTTGTTTGGGATCACAAGCATGTGGATACCGCCACATAAATGCCAATCACTGCGAATCCTAAACATTGGCCATGTGTAAACTAATCGGCTGCAAGTCAAATTGTTTTATGGTTAGAGGAGCATTTAATACACTATGAACAGTTTAAAGTTAGCATTTCATATTCAGAGTGATTAATGGCACCATATTGCATTTCAATTACTATGAGATACTTCCCCGCAATAAACGATGACAATAATATTCACATTAAGTCAATAAAAAGCATCTTCAAAGTGTGATGTATAAGTGCCATTATCACAGCCCAATGTGAAAGCATCATACAAGTTAACAATACTGATAACAGAAACCCCGGCACCCAAAGGCAGATGCTTGTGCGAGGCAGAGGTATTGCCCGCTAGCTTGTGAAGCCACACCAGCTTCTAGGTACAGCTTCATAAACTCCAGCCTGGGAGTTGATGAGGTGCGGACTGCAAGCATGGACATCCTACAGTCACTTCCTAGGCACTACAGCTGATAAGAGCTACACAACAGACCACGTCAAAGCCTTTCATCCTCTCTTCTGTCACGTGAAACCTCATTAACTGAAAAGGGAAATTATTTTTCCTCATACTGTTTTAACCTGCTTCCTTGCTTTTTAATTGCTAGCACTGATTTAACTTGAGTGCCCAAGAGCATACTGACTACAAACTGCCGCTTTCCACAGCCTCACACATAGAATATAGTTGCATTCCCTATCAGGAAGGGGAAAGCTGAGGCAAAAAAACCCAATGCAAACCCAATAAAATATTTAATTTCAATAAACAATGATTTTTTTTTGCCTTGGCATCATAATTTAATTGCATTTCATTTGACTAAAATAAAAAGACACTTGGCTTAGGTGTCAAAACACAACACGAGATATAAAAAACTAGATACAGTATTAAATATAATCTATAAAAAGATAATGATAAACTAATAACTGTTATGAACAGTGTATTTATAGCTAGCAAGCAGAAAATGTAGCAAAACAAGAAGGTGGAAGTAAAACACTTTTGCATCATGGAAATGACAATTCTGTCTCTGTCAAAACAAGACATTTCGCCATTATCAAAACAAACCAGAAAAGCTCAAATGGATTCACTTTGACTTTCCTGTCGAAAAGTATGCCCAGATTGGCACATTCCCATTAAACGCCTCCATTTCAAAAAAACTCTGCATGTCCTTGGGATGAAAATTCATTTCTGTTGGAGTTCTTTGCAGCAATTCCTGCACAAGAGCTTGGAATAGCAGGTGCTTCTGGTCACACACAGCACTTCTATCCCTCTGGTTAAGTATCCAGCCCTCCTGGCTGATACACACACTCCTTCTGCTCAGTGGAGGCTGGACCCAACAGTCCCCCTATTTCTAAGGTAAGATAAAAGCAAGTTTGTCTCCTAGGCCACAAAAAGCAAGGTTCACCCTTTGGTGCTACCACTAAGAAGCAATGAGCAATGCACCAGTAACAGTGGTATTTCATAAAACCCTACAAGGAATTAAAACTAACAGGTAACTTAGACCTGGCTGGAGACTCCAGCACTGCCTCCTGGTGCCATAGCACCCAAGGTCTGAATTGACCCTGCACAGACACATGGGTGACCACGTGAGCTAAGCTGAGGACCATGTTGTGTTGAAACCCTCCCACTGTGCCTGCTCATCTGGGGGCTTGGGGGATCTTCACCCGGTTTCCTGCAGCCAGGGATATGCACTGTGTCAGCCGCAAGGATCAACACAGAAACATCAATGTAATTTTATTAACTGCCTATTCTGCTCTGAACAAGAAATTGTATTTAAACAAGCCTGTACTTAAAGTGCTTGTTCCAGAGACGGCTTTATTTTGTATTCCTAGACTTTTCTATCAGCTTGCCCAAAGTAGGAACAAAATATGCATGACAAATACAGGGGCCATCCATGCTGACACACACTCTGCCCAAGCCCAATTTAAAGTGGAAATTACCGGTAGGGAACAAAAAAACTCTCCATAGTTTATCAGTCCTAATCCAATTAATGCTAATAACGTAGCTTACTAATCATAGTACATAAGTCTCTTCCACAAATCCAACTCACACTGCTTACTGTACAGCTGAGAGACGGAGGCAGTGAAACACAAGTTGAATCTCAGGTGAAACCAGGCCATGCCCTGACCATACTGCTCCTTGCTTTTCAAGCTTTATATTATTCATTTCTTGAAACACATGTTCCTACTTAAGTCAATGGGAAATCTGCCACTGACTTCAAAGGGACCTGGAGTGAGCTCCTGCAGCAGTCGCTCTTCTTAAGAAGGACTGCGCATCCCCAGTTTTGGCACAGCAAGAGCAATCCTCCCGGCTTATAAAGTCAGGATCACACTTAACACCACAAGTGCTGGGTGAAAGCTCTTCCAGGAATACTCTGCTAACCTTCCTCATGGCAACTCGCAGAAAACACACACAAGTTTGTGCGTAATCCAGCAAACAGGTTCATAAAAAAATACTGCAAAAATATATCTGCACACTGTGGCTCTGCCCAGAAATGAATTAGTCATGGTTTCTCAGGGCGTTCTCTGCAGCAGGACTACACACTTGAAAAATGCAGAAGGGCAGAGATTCAGCCCCCAGTTGGTCCCCATGGGTGGGCCCTCGTGAACCAGGGTCTACACAGGGTGAAGAAGCTGAAGGGTGGGAAGTCTGTGGCTAGAGCTTTTCCTTCTAATCCAAATGGGAGAGGGCTTTTTTCTCAGCAGAGCTGTACTGACAGCAAAGGGAAGGCAGTGTTGCCCTTCACCTATACAGGCCATGCAAGCCCTTGTGACTCCCCTATCAAAGACCCAGTGATGCCTTCATGCATTGCTTTGGAGAGAAAGTGAGGTCAGAGACTGAAGCAGCCACAGACCCTACTTGCCTGCTTCCAAGAATCTGCAAGAGTTTCTGGAAAGATGTCCTCCACCTCCTTCACTTCTCCAGGCTCTGCACCTCTGTCTCTCAACTCCTGATTTAAAAAATCAGCAGGGATCCTTCAGGCATGACAGACACATGCCTTCTGCTTGCAAAGCTCAGGCAGGCATGACAATGCCCATCATCATTGGTGGTGCTCCCCCCTCAGCCACCCACAAACCAGCTCTCAAGGCAGGACATTGCAGAACAAGACTCAGGTCTTCTCAGCTACCACTTATGAACTGTATGGCCTCTTTATTTCTCTCCTCAAAAAGAACAACTGCCCAGTCACCTTCTGCAGGCAACCTCCACTTTATAAAATGATCTCCCCAACCCTTAGAAAACAATCATCTTGCAATGTTCCTAGTGTCTTGAATAGTAATAACCAGTTTCTCCCTGTTTCAGGAATTGCTATGGGTAGAAATGGCAGAGATGACAAATTGCTGGCCACCCTGCTGAGCATTGCCCCAGAGGAAAGGAGAGCTGAACAGAGCTCCCTCAACTCCCAAACTGAAGCAGCAGTCTTTTCCAGCCACCAAGGGAGCACATACAATAGCTACAGGGCAGTCCCTATGTATTAATCTGCACTTTGAGAGAATATGGGTTTTATTTTGGGTTCTGACTTGCTTTGTGACTTTGGGCTAAGCGTTGTCTAACCAACACCCCAGGACTAATGGAGCATTCTTGGTGCTACTGTTTTTGTACTAGCAGCCAGGTATCCATCACTCAGTGATGCAGTGTGCAACACAGGTCAGATGGGTATGAGATGCTCTGCTGAGTGTTGGTCATGCTATAGACAGAGCCACGTAGACCCTCAAGGGAATAAAAGCCAAGGAACAAAGATTGTGGTGGGAGAGAGGCCCAAAGACAGACTGTCCCTCTTTAACAACATCCATTTTCCTCTCAGCTGTTCACAGTTGCCAAGCAGGAAAGGGCTAAGCCCCCTGAAGAGCCTGGCTGTGAGCAACGCTTTCCTTTTTTTTTCCCCAAGGAAAAGCCATTTCCATCTTTCATTTTTCTTTTTGTACAACAACAGTCTGCAAAGAGATGTTCTTTAGAGGGGAAAATGCTGCAATACCCAGGTGATGTCCCTGTGTCACACCAGCAGAGCCTGACTGATAAATCACAGCAGGGACTCTTGGCTGGGGTTGAGTTTGGCTCCAGTCTCTTTGTAGGATGCCTGGCCACTGCTGTGGGGTACGTGCGTGCTTTTGCCAAGCCAGGTATTTTATTCTTCACACACCTCTTGGGGAACACGAAAAGCTGTCCATCAAGTGAGCAGCAGCATAGCCAGGACATTCACATGCGCCCAGCATGACCCACTCTGCTAGGCTCTGAGCCTCCAGCTTGCTTGCCTGCACTCCAGCATTTCCTTATTCACACATTTGCACTTGACTGTGAGAGCCACGTCTTCAGCAGCTTCTTGTAAGGCACAGGACTAAGAGGATCCCCCAAGAGGATGCAAAAGTAAGAGTCCTGCAGCTTCCAGCAGAAGACAGGCTTTGCTTTCAATGCATTTCCTTCATCTGTGAAAAGTCTGTGAAGATAACCAGACGAGACTGCTCTAACCCCTGCTTTCTGGAGAGCCCTCTCCTTCCCCCAGGGACCAAGTGCCACTGGTGCTTGCTGTGGTGCTGCAGAAGAGCTGTGCACAGCAAAGCCCCCCTCACTGTGTGTGTCACCTGTGCTGCAATGCCAGCTCTTCTTAAAGGGGCCCTTGCTGGCTAAAGACAAACCAACACATTGTCCAGAGTAATGTGTGTAATAACACAAACCAGTCCCTCGTTACCATCTGCTGAACCATGCCAATATTCTCCTATTTTATTTTAAGGTTTCCTACAAATTACCTTAGTGTGATCTAACTCAGTCATTAAAAGGTCACCAACCCAGAGACACAGCACACAAATGTGTATTCCTCCTGTCTGCTGACAGCATCTCCAAAGGCTGCTGGACCCTCTTCTCAGGCCTCTCCCCAGCAGCATTGTGGCACTGCTAGTAACAGCAGCCCAGAAAGAGCTATAAAGTGGACACCTCATGTGGAAGCCGTGTCCAGCCTGAGCCCAAAACTCAGAGGTCTTTCCTTGCAGCTCATTATTATTTATTATTTGTAATATAGAAGTACCTGAGAGCCTACTAATATGATCAGAGACTGTTTATACCAGAAGCTGAACACCCAACAGAATAGCAATGATAACTGCCCTTGCTAAGAGGTTCAGAAACATACAGATCACTTCAGGCAGAAGGGAGGACTCCGAAGACAGCAGAGGGAGCGGTAAGATCCAGATGGGTTCAGAGCTGTCAGTGGGACCCAAAGGAAATCATGTTTCCCACCAGTAACACTGAGGTTATACCTGTCTGCCTCTGGAAGCTTTCACCCCTCACCATACTGCTCTGAGAGTCACTGCAGTGCTCTCCTGACAGCACTGCTTTGCATTCTGACTTTGAAAACCAGGAGAGAGAGGCCAAGCCTTATGTGAACAGCCACAGCCATAAGGCAAAAATGGTTACAAGAAATACAAAAACCCTAGAGCATGTGAACAAACCACAGCAGATGAAGACTCCTTCCCCTTTCAAAGCGGAAACTCAGTCCTTTTACATGCTGAGTGTGCTCACTGTCTTTTCAGTATGGGGGTGTCAAAAGCCTCCAGGCCAGATCTGGATCAGGCCCATTCAGCATTGATTTCTAACATCCCCTTGGTGCACTGGGCTTTGATTTTTGTCTCAGCCCAGAGAACTCCACTGGGTAATATTTCGCTTCAGGATGGCACATACTGCTTTCTCACCAAACAGCTTCTGCATCTGGCCAGTGATCAACTTGCAATGTCCACCGAGACTCTGGATACTCTGCGCTATGATTATGGTTCAACCCATTCATCTCTAATCCTGAAGCATGCTCTTTAGCTGCCCTGCAATTTAACCCACTGCAATGTCTGCAGGGCACTGATTTGAAAGGGAAGGGAAGTCAAATGGTGCCTGTGTTTGGGAAGGAGGGGAGGCACAAGGAAGCTGCTGTGACACAGCCTCTGGTGTCCCTATCCATCGCTGCAGATCCGTGGAGCAGCTTGTGGCTCGCTGGAGCCAGGAGGCACCTTCACCCACAGATGCCCAGCACAGAGAATCATCCTGTTTCACAGTGTCCCATCCATGCAAAGCCAAGCACTGGTGTGGGTGACGGCTGCAAGATAGAGCCATGGTGCTCCTCAGCATGGAGACAGGAAACCACCTCCATCCCCTGTGCCCTTGGGATGTTGTTTCTGGGCTGCACCTGCCAGAAGGAAGCATGAAATACTGGACTACCCTCCAGATCACTGAAATGCTGCTGCAGGAATAGGAGAAAGCCATGGGGCCAACAGTAGAGGCCTTTCCCCAGGAAAATGAGGTCTGAGGAGGAGGCAAGAAGTTGGGAGGGATGCAGCTGGACTGTCTGGGGCTTGCAGAGATGCTTCACAAGGGGAAAGGAAATTGTCTCCGTTATGGCTGCTTGATGTTTGTTGGGATTTTAGTTCTCATCAGATACGGACACAGATGCACAGATACATTCTGGTATCAGGAAGTGGCAACTCTGAACAGCAGGGTGGCTTTTCAGCTCTCCTGCTGTGCCTCTGGCAGCCTCTTCCAGCGGTACTATGCTGCCTGGTCATAAACCACCACCACCGTTCCCCTGGCAATAGCTTTCTGCATCCACTCCTGGAAAGGGCGCAGCTGAAGAGCCAAGCACACTCCAGCAGGCTTCTCAGTGCTCTTCCCCCCCTTTGCTCTAAGGCTTTACAATCAGTGATAACTTCAACCCTCCCAACCTGCAGGCACAGCCTCTTCCTTCCAGGAGTGACTCCAAAGGAAGAACCAACAGCTCTGAACACCCCTGTCACAGGCTGTGAATGCAGAAAAGCTGTAATAACTCTCCATCTGAGTTGGGGAGAGGAAGAGGTGCAGCTGACAGCATAACATGCAGACATGAGGGTAGAAGAAACTGGTAGGCTGGATACCTAGGCCAACCTGCCCCTGCAGGAAAAAGTGCTTTAGCACTTCTGTCAACTACAGAGAATACCATGGGGTTGGAAACTTCATCAAGTGCTGCGTACAAGAGATCTCAGTGTAGCTGTTTCATTGGTACTAAAGGAGGTGTACCCAGTGAAATCTTTAAAGTGTACACTGATATACTACCTGATGGTTTTATGGCACCTTGTCACTGCCCAAACCAGAGCAATGAAGCACAAATCAGACACCCCAAAGTTCCCTGTAAATCAGCCTCTGTCAATTCCCCATTATACATGCCTCACCATTGCTCCTGGAGGCAGTAGGGATGGAAATATCTCAAGGGAAAGCAACCACAGCAACCAAAATTGCCATTCTGTGCACAGCAGTGGCTTGTAGCGACCCAGCCAAGTGCAGGGGGTGATTCTGTGCTCTCAACTTGGAGAGGGTAGATAAGGTCGTTGCCAGAGGTCTTGTGGCAGGCAATGAGAAATTCAAGCTTTTCCCAGAAAAGTGAAGTCACTTTTTCTCTTTCTCTAGAAGAGCAGAAGGAACAAGGAAATGTTTTCTTTCACTTTCTTTAACTAGTGGTTAGCACTCCCACTGCCCCTTGATGCCAAAGATACACCCCCTTCCCTTTTCCCAGGTGCCAAGACCCATCTGTGCTATTGCACAACCAGCCATTCCACCTCCCTGCATCTTCCCAGCATTTCACCATGTATAGTTTGGGTCTCGCCTAAAAAAGTCCTCTCCCTGCCCAGGCTATTCTCTTTACCCATTACGGTACAGAGCTGTGCTATGGCTGAAATACACATCCTCACTCCCTGCAGGTCCAGCCTGCACCCTTTGCCTGAGTTGTTGTGTAGTCCTCTGTGCCCTTGAGCCCAGCTGTGTAGCAGTGGGGAGGCATCGCTCCTCCTCCACGCCTGATTGCGTTGCTCTCCGTGACGGGTGGCGTGGTTGGGCTGGAGCAGGGAAAGTGGCCATCTGCCAAGAGTAAGGTCAGTACAGCCTGGGAAACAAAAGAGAGCTTGGCAGAAACAGCCTGCTGTTACCTCTGGGTTAGCACAGGTAGATGCTACCTCAGGTGCTGCCCTGACAGCATTATACACAGCATATCACCACATTCAATTTTGCCTGCACCTTTCTGCTCTGCCAAGTGACAGCCCCATTCTGCTTTCTCAACTGACCTCCAAAGCAGAATATCCAAGACAATAAAAATGCAATGTCTGCCTGGAAACCACTCAGGCAAGCGGCCAGATCTGTAGCCCAGCTCTTCACCTCAAGGCTCACAGCCAAAATCCTGCCCTCAGACACAATTCCTCCTGAAGCCAGCCAGGGCAGGCAGAGCAGCATCTGCTCACCGGATCTGGCCACCAGTTATAGCACAACCTGGGCGCATTCTGGGCACTTCACTGGTGCAAAGCAGCTGAGCTCCATAACTGAGAACCACCTTCACCCTGAGGGTGGAAAAGTGCCTGTTCCTATAGGATATGTGTTCAGCAGAAAGTTCAGGCTAAGACAGACAAGTAGAAAGATTTTAACTGATTCAAATGAGAGCAACTCAACAGCAAGCACAGGTGACTATCAAGGCAGTGGGGACTCCTGGGCTGCCTGTATAAACCAAGCTTTGCAATAACCCAAAGCATGAACAATCCACAACTTGCACAGGTTAGGTCTCCTCACATGCCAGTGTTAGAAGGGAGCTTGGACATTGGAGCACTAAACTTTCTACATATTGAAACAGTAGTTATGCTAAACAAGACCAGAAGTGTAACAACAAAATGTTTTCCGGCCACAGGAATTAGAGCTTGAGGACAAAAACGTATGTTTAAGTAGCTCACACCATAAACCTGTTCTTGTCCTCTATTTCCTTGCCTAGATCAGAAAAAGCCTCTGCATATGCATATGGCCTTGATCTGACAAGCTCTTAAGAATAAATGCTTACTGAAAGCTTTTTCTGAAACAGGTATTTTTAACGTAGCCCTCTCAGTACAGGAGCTGTGTTATGATACCCAAGTGCTGCTTCTTTCCAGGTCTTACCACCTTAGTCCAGCACTGTCCTCCTCTGTCTCAAAGTTTTCCCTTCCCAAGGCGCACAGGAAGTGTCACTTTGCCAGACTGAGGCATGCCTGGAATTGGTAACAACAGTCTGTAAGACCTCTCCAGCAGTGCTCACTGCGCTAACCTTCCCTCATCTTCCCACTAACACATACATTTACACATTTATGGGTATATTTATGAGAAAAGAGCAGTTTATTATTCACATCCAGCCTCACACCGAGCTTTTCTGCTAAGCTAAAGATGCTGGAGAGGGTCCTGTCTGAGGCAACCCACATCTCCCTAGGAGGCGGCTGGGAAACATGTTTTCACAAGCAGCTCACAGGATACAGCCATCTCCAAGTAAAATGACCCTGGACCATCCAGACGTGCAGTTTCAGGGTCAAAGCCTGAGCCACAGTTCCCATAAGCCATCCCACTGCTTCTGCAACACAAGACTCAACCAGAAAGTGTTTCTGCAGAGCTGAGACCATTTATTTGAGAAAGCTGCTCATGTCCAGCCTCTCCTGATTACTGCAGCTCCTTCAGCAACACTTCATTTTTCTCTCTCAGTTTTGACTCCCCAGACTACAGCGTGGTGGTTACTCTGCTTTATTCCAAAGTTACAGCAGTGTTGCTTGCCAACACCTACAAGAATGTAGGGTTGGTGCAACCATTATTCAGGCTTTCTTCAGAAAAGCAGCTTGCTTCAAACATGGTTTTCAAAATCATTAACATAGGCTTAGTCTTGGAAAAGGCAATTTGTTCTCATCACAAGGAAAGGAAACATACCATGAACCAATTAGCTCTGATGAGTTTTGCTGCCTCATACTTTCACATCAATCTGAGTGGGGACACATGGGATGTGCATGTACTAGTGGCATTGCACCAATTTACACCAGCTGAGGCACTCGCATCTGGCTGCAAGAGGAAGACAACAGCAAGTAGAGATACCTTGGTCACTTAAGAGTCTCATGCAACTGCCCTAAACCCAGAAAGT